>NC_080546.1:22696019-22999769 GCF_028640845.1 Ahaetulla prasina | reverse complement strand
ATATCAGCCAAAACATTCCCTGACCCTTACGGAGAATTCTGTGATATATTTAATCTGTGAAGACTATCTACTGTTGACTCTTCACTGTTATGTAAATTTATTGTGAATTCATTTAAGGAAAAAACAAATAAAATCATTCATAATATCTAAGTTTACAAATATTTAAAACACTGTTTAACTCTACAATTTGTGAATGTATAATTAATTTCATATTAGCAGTAGCAATAGCACTTAGACTTTTATACTACTTCATAGTGCTTTACAACCCTCTCTAAGCAGTTTACAGAGTTACCATATTGCGCCCAAAAATCTGGGTCCAAAATTACCAACTTTGGAAGGATGGAAGGCTGATTCAACCTTGAGCCGGTGAGGATCAACCTCTGACTGTGAGCAGAGTCAGCCTGCAGTACTGCATTCTAACCACTATGCCACCATGGTTCTAAAATAGAAACATCTAGATCATTAATTCCTAAGAAGCAAATGGGGAAAAGACTATATGTCAAACCACAACTCCTCAATCTGTTTAAAATTTAAAAGTTTATATTAACTAGTATTTATTAATACACTATTTATTAATCTACTAGATATTAACTAGTTGAAAGCCCATCTCTTAGGGAGATGGGTGATTAAGTAATATGGAAAAAAAAGGAAATAAAAATTTGACTAGTGTAAGTTAAAAACTTCTTTGTAAATGATACATATATTCATGTTTGTTTGTTTATTTATTCAATTTATGTAGATTCCTTTCTCAACAAGTGACTCTAGGCAGTGATCAAAATTTAAATAAAGTAAATGCAATTACAAGCATTATGAAAAATTAAACTACAAAGCAACTGAGGAACATCATAATCTTTTATGCTCTATTCTTTTATAGTTGTGCATTTTACACTGTTGCTATAAGCCAGGGGTATCAAACTCACATCGTCACAGTGTCATCACGTGACATATCAGGACTTCTCCCCCTTTGCTAAACCAGGTGTGGGCGTGGCCAGTGTGTGATGCACCTGGCCCGTGGGCCAGGAGTTTGACAGCCCTGCTATAAGTTATCTTTCAGCCTTATTCACCATGTTATTTCATGACAGATTCCCAAGGCTATATCATCTCTAGACCTGGAACAAAAGTAACACCCAGCTGCATTTGCTAAGCACCATTTCTGTCCATGACTCCTAAATTTGTTCATCCATATCCTAGGCACTTACCCATTTTCGATAGCTCTCATTTTGGATGAATCACTTAATCATGCATCACAAAATCTTTAAAAGGGTTGATATCAGACTGTTAGCACATTCCATTTTACATACATTTGGATTTGATATAAAAAGAGGACGCAAACTCATTACGTATGTCCCCATTTCTAAGGGGACTAAGCAATTCAACTGTTTTATTAATCAACCAGCTAAACAAAATACGTTCGATTTTACCAGTAAAATTAAATGCATCCTTGCAAGGCTATGTTGTATCATGGTCCTATATTGATGACATTTAAAAACTTGCCAGTTTTCAAAATAGTACATGATAAAACACACTCACACAAGCCAGCTAAAAGCAAATAATCAAAATAGCTTATCATTTTAAAAGTATGTAACGATCTTTTGTTGCCCTATAAAAGTTACATCACAACACTGTAGGTTTCATGGGACCATTTTGCATGAGCAAACGTTTTGGGTTAAAGGGCAAGATAAATTGGATTCTGCCTCTTTTTTCTCTTTGGAAATTGTCAATGGAAAGGCAATTTATCTTCCTTTATGATCAGACATTTTGCTTCAAATCTGCATCCCTTTCTTGTGTATCCCAGGAAAGAAAGGGGGAAATCCAGGAGGTGGTTTTTTTTATTTATTATTATTTTATTTTATTTTTCAAATTTATATACCGCCCTATCTCCCTAAGGACTCACAGGCAGTTAAAATACATATAAATACAGATTAAAAACGACAATTAAAAAACTTATTCTATTGCCAAATTTAAAAATAGTATAAATAATAAAAACCCCTTAAAACCCATAACTTTAAAATCTAATCCAGTCCCGCGCAGATGAATAAGTGTGTTTTAAGCTCGCGACGAAAGGTTCGGAGGTCCGGAAGTTGACGAAGTCCTGGAGGGAGTTCGTTCCAGAGGGTGGGAGCCCCACAGAGAAGGCCCTTCTCCTGGGTGTCGCCAGACGGCACTGCCTAGCTGACGGCACCCTGAGGAGTCCCTCTCTGTGAGAGCGCATGGGTCAGTGAGAGGTATTTGGTAGCAGTAGGCGGTCCCGTAAATAGCCCAGCCCTATGCCATGGAGCGCTTTAAAGATTGTCACCAACACCTTGAAGCGCACCCGGAAGGCCACAGGTAGCCAGTGCAGTCTGCGCAGGATAGGTGTAACACGGGAGCCACGAGGGGCTCCCTCTATCACCCGCGCAGCCGCATTCTGATTTTTTTTTGGTAGTCCTTTTTTTATGGAATATACCACTGTTTCACATTTTTATTTCTGTTATTTCTCCAATCTGCTTCCTTTTCTGCTTTAGCTGAGACATCTTTACTTGGTCTTAGACAAACGTGGAGGATCAAACCATTTTTTCTTGATTTAAATAGGCATGCTACCAAAGAGAAGAGTTTGATAACTCTGGATTGATATAGTTAATCCTTGACAATTGAAGCTAACATTTCTGTTGCTAAGCAAGACAGTTGTTAAATGAGTCTTGCCTTGTTTTATGTCTTTTCTTTCAGTTGTTAAGTGAATCCTTGCAGTTGTTATGTTAGTAACTTAGTTGTTAAGTGAATCTGGCTTTCTCATTGGACTTTGTCAGAAAGTCGCATCAGGTGATCACATGACCCAGGGACACTATATGGTCATAAATACATGCCAGTTGCCAAGCATCCAAATTTTGATCATGTGACCACAGGGATGCTGCAACGGTTTTACGTGTGAAAAATGGTCATACGTCCCTTTTTCAGTGTTGTTGTAACTTTGAACAGTCACTAAATGAATGGTTGTAAATCAAGGAAGTCCTGTACCTGGATTCTCTTGTACATTTCCCCCAGTTTTATTGACCTGTCATAAACCTGTCAGAACTGCAGAAAAAATAATTGCTACCAACCTGCCTTCCATTGAGGACCTGTATACTGCACGAATCAAGAAGAGGGCCGTGAAAATATTTACAGATCCCTCACATCCAGGACATAAACTGTTTCAACTCCTACCCTCAAAACGACGCTATAGAGCACTGCACACCAGAACAACAAGATACAAGAACGGTTTTTTCCCGAAGGCCATCACATTGCTAAACAAATAATTCCCTCAACACTGTCAAACTATTTACTAAATCTGCACTACTATTAATCTTCTCATAGTTCCCATCACCAATATCTTTCCACTTATGACTGTATGACTGTAACTTTGTTGCTGGCAATCCTTATGAATTATATTGATATATTGACCATCATTTGTGTTGTAAATGTTGTACCTTGATGAACGTATCTTTTCTTTTATGTACACTGAGAGCATATGCACCAAGACAAATTCCTTGTATGTCCAATCACACTTGGCCAATAAAAAATTCTATTCTATTCTATTCTATCCACAGATTTTTAGATATGAAATTAAAGCAATGTAACAGTGATTCTAGCAAAAGAATAGCTTTGGGGTATATCAAGGAAAACGAAGATTTGTTAATTCCAAGAAAAGGGAGAGAAAGACAAACAGAGAGAGAGAGAGGGAAGGAGGGAGGGAGAGGGAGAGAGAGAGAAAGATCTCCATCCAAACTCCAACTGAAGGCAATGAGGTTTAAGGAGAAACTACATATCTGACAGGTTGTCAAATCTGAGGTTTGTTTTTATTATCTTCACAGAAAACAAAACTACACTTTTAATCCACAGATGTGTTCATTTTTAAAACCTCTAACAATAAAACACTCTCAGTCCCATGAGATAAGCCAAGTCAGAAAACAGTCACTATAAGAAATATTAGAATTCTACTTTATTGATATAGGCTATAATAACAGAATCTTGAAAGTATAGCATTGTTTCGCCTTCCCTTCATCTTGTGCCAAAGAATCAAGATGAGGTAAATTTGAGTTTCTTTTTCACACATTCCTGTTTCTCTATCTAAGCTCACAATTTACTAATATTTTCTTGAAGGCCTCTGCATACTCTTCACATTCCTAAAAGCCCAAACATTGTGGAGGAAGGGCTAAGGTATAGATGTGGACAGGTAAAGATTCAGGTTTAAGTCAGTCATGGAAGCTGACAGGAAGATTGTTGGCCAATGCTATTTATCAGCCCAATGTATTTCACAGGCTTGTTGTTTTTGTAAAACTAAAATAAGTATCTCCACCTTGATCCTCTGAACGAAAGGCTTATAAGGGTTGTAAATCAAATGAATGAATGGATATAATTTTATAGAAATTGCCTGGCATAACAAAAAAAGCATACCTCTTAAACAAGTTGATAAGCCAATGATCAAACTCCTGTATGCAATTGATGTAGGATGTCTTTCAACAAACCTAGTTGGCCTAGGAATTTTGATGACAGTCATTTGTATTTATTTTGAGGAGATAACTTTAACGTCAAATTATGTTCAGAAACTCCATAGTTACGGCCTTTAGCAAAAGAATTAGGGCTGGAAGGCAAAACATTGGTGGGAAAAATAATTAAAATGAGACTCTCAGATTCTTTAAATGCCTTAAAAGTGTGTTCCATTCTCTTGAAAGATATGATCTAGTTCTGCATTTGAAATTGTACTAGATTATGCAATTTTAAGGCTATTCTGAAATACCTTTCTAACAGGTGCTGTTAACTATCTGACTGCACAAAGCTAAGGTAATTTCATAAATCTTTTATAGTTCTCTAATTTCTATTTTAAGGACTTCGCACATTATCTAAATTTGTGAGGGCAATTTATAGATCCTATGTTAAGTACCTCCCAGCATATCAGATCACTAATGTTATTTATTGATGATATGTTGTTCATACTAATTTTTTTTTCATTGGATCTTTGACAAGTCTAAAATTAATTTGAATCATCCTGGAAAAAGTGTGGAAATGGATATATCCAATGCTAGGTCATCTTCTCAAGAGACCTCTGCTTGAAGTCTCTTGAGGCATAGAGTGTTTGAGTAGCTGTTGAAGAATTAATATTGGATATTCTGAAAGAAAGGAGTGTGGATATCAGACAAGAAACATTTATTACTGATTATTTATTTAACCTCACGTGCAAACTGAAGAAGAGTTTTTACCTAAAGTACCAGAGGGGAATTTGATAGCATTCTTATTGATCAATGTATATGTCCATACGTGAGCTAGAAGTAGAATTAGTGGTTTATGTACTATTTCAATGTCAAATGGCATTCTAATCAATTTATACGACTTTGTTGGCAGAGAATTTAGAAGGAAAGATAAAGGATTTATTACCAACTATTACCTTACCCCTAGATCAACTGTAGACGTTTCCAACAGTTCTGTTTACTATCAAAGCATATGCAGCATAGAGCACTCAACATATATCAGAAGTATTCACATGGATCATATTTCTTGTTAAATATCATTGTAGTTTATCATGTGTGATTTGTTTCTTTTCCCTTCTTTTGATTTTATTATTTCTGTCTGAACATAAATTGTAACAAATTATTACTACAATTACTATTAGTATTGTTAATAGACTAAACCAGTGATGGTTAACCTTTTTCTCTTTGGGTGCCAAAAGTGTGTGTACCCCTCTGCCATGCGTGCATGTGCACGAGGGGTGGAATTCAAAAATTTTAGCAACCTGCACCATGGGGGAGGGGGGCATTTTCCAGAGGGCGAAAACAGCTTCCCCCAGGCTCTGGAGGCCCTCCAGAGGCCAGAAATGGGTTTGTTTCCACACTTCTGGAATGCGTGCACCGCTCCCTTCCACGTTTCCCTGCCCCTGTGCATGCCTACGTGACCCCTGCGCATCTCCCACATGCGCCCTGCCCCCTGCACATCCCAAAAGTCAGCTGGCCAGCGGGAGATGCATGTGAATGCGCAGCAGACGTGAGCCAGCCCATGGCTAGTGTGCCCAGCTGTGGCATGCCTGCCATAGGTTTGCCATCACGGGACTAGACATACAAACACCACCCACATCTGGAATTCTCTTTTGGAGTTAGCTTCCAATAAGAGTAGGACTGAAAATAGAAGAACGATGAGGAAAAGGAAGAGAAAGAGAAAGAATGATGAAAGGCTGGGGAGAAGCACCATCTATTCTAGTAGCTGCAGTACTAGCAAGGTGTATATATAATTATTTTGGTGGCCATATATATATATATATATATATATATATATATATATATATATATATATATATATATATATATATATACGTGTGTGTGTGTGTGTGTGTGTGTGTGTGTGTGTGTGTGTGTGTGTGTGTGTGTGTATAGCATAAACATCTTATATTTATACTATTTAGGAAAACTGATGACTGAAGATAGCTTAACACACAAGGGTACATTTTCAATCATCACCAGGAACAGACATACCACAGTTCTGGGAAGTTGCCTGACATAATAATAGTAATTTTAAAAAACCCAAGCACCTAACTCTCCAATATGTCTCTATTTTCTTCTTGACTTGTATCATACAATTTGTAATTGAGAAAGCATTTATGTTGTTGAATAATGCAAACAGATGGAGGGAGAAATTAAGAGGAATTGGCAAGGTAGAGAAGATGAATGTTCAGCTGAGACTTGAAATGAGCTGGAGAGTCAATGAGGCAGAGCTAGGGAAAAGATGTTCCAGATGGTCAGACCTGCACAGGAGAAAGTTTGAAACACAATAATGTTAAGACTGGTGAGATGCAGGGGAGAAATACGGCAGAAGGAAGAACGAGACAAAGCACCATGCAGGGTGTTTCAAGTGGAACATTCTTTCAGTCACAAATGCTTAGCTTTACTGGTCTTTTCCAAAATCCTCATGGTCCATTCATCAGCTAATTTTACTTTTCCATTACTCTGGGAACAAGCAGACATTTGAGGTTCAAACTCTTATCGCTTCTCTAAACTCTTGTGATACGAGTACTTTATTTACTATTCCATAGGGAGCAGATGCATTTAAAGTATCTTTAAATACTTTAAATTTAAATTTAAATTTAAAATTCGA
This sequence comes from Ahaetulla prasina, assembly GCF_028640845.1. Lineage (NCBI taxonomy): Eukaryota > Metazoa > Chordata > Lepidosauria > Squamata > Colubridae > Ahaetulla > Ahaetulla prasina. Next base: position 22,992,674 of record NC_080546.1, on the reverse strand, counting down.
CATCCTTCCTGTCGAAGACTACTTCAGCTTCAATTGCAACAATACATGAGCACACAATAGATTTAAACTTAATGTGAACCGCTCCAATCTTGATTGTAGAAAATATGACTTCAGTAACAGAGTTGTTAATGCCTGGAATGCACTACCAGACTCTGTTGTCTCTTCCCAAAATCCCCAAAGCTTTAACCAAAAACTATCTACTATTGACATCACCCCATTCCTAAGAGGTCTGTAAGGGGCGTGCATAAGAGCACCAGCATGCCTACTGTTCCTGTCCTAATGTTCCCCTTGATCGTATCCAATTCGTATGGTTATTTCATGCTTATACTTATATATGCTGTTGTGTTTAACAAATAAATAAATAAAAATAAATAAATAAAAGCTTCTCTATGGTTGTTTGAAAGTTGATATTGAACAGTGGGGTCTCAAAAAAAAAGAGTAATGACTAATAGCTATCAGATAGACTTTTTTTCTACTGTGTAAACAAAACTAGTCTCATTTTTCCCTAGAATCGACTTGATACAAGGTCTTCTTTGCTTCTTATCCTACATTGAGCTGAAAATGTGATATTTATATGATTTTAGCTGACTGTTCACACCCCAGTAGGAGTGGTAGTAGCAGTAGCATATGCATTTTTGTGTACTCTGCCAAACAGTTCTAAATTCCCATGCAGAAAGAGTATATTCTTTCCATTATGACTAGCCAGACTTAGGATAGTAACCTTGCTGTCCCCAAGTAGAACCTCATTGGATACTAACAGCTTCTCCAACAGGGAAATAGGGTGCAGCCAGCACTGGTAGTTCACATATTGTCCTAGGTCAAGGACAATATCCCTGACCAATAGTATGGCCATGCCTTGAACAGTAGACTCCTGTAGAACAGTAGAGCAGTAGACATTCTTACAAACAGGATGGGTAATATGGGTAAGGCCATACTTGGAATATTGCATCCCATTTTGGTCGCCACAATGTAAAAAAGATGTTGAGACTCTAGAAAGAGTGCAGAGAAGAGCAACAAAGATGATTAGGGGACTTGAGGCTAAAACATGAAGAACGGTTGCAGGAAAAGGGTATGTCTAGTTTAATGAAAAGAAGGACTAGGGGAGACATCATAATAGTGTTCCAATATCTCAGGGGTTGCCACAAAGAAGAATGAGTCAGACTATTCTCCAAAGCACCTGAGAGCAGGACAAGAAGGAATGGGTGGAAACTAATCAAGGAGAGAAGCAACTTAGAACTAAGGAGAAATTTCCTGACAGTTAGAACAATTAATCAGTGGAACAACTTGCCTCCAGAAGTTGTGAATGCTCCAACACTGGAAATTTTTAAGAAAATGTTGGATAACCATTTGTCTGAAATGGTGTAGGGTTTCCTGCCTGAGCAGGGGGTTGGACTAGAAGACCTCCAAGGTCCCTTCCAACTCTGTTGTTGTTGTTATTGTTGTATCTTATTATTGTTGTTGTTATATTAGTAGATATAGAACGTTATTTATTGACTCTATCATCCTGGAGAAAAATATATTTATTTGGTAGTTAAGAATCAATGCTGGTTGCTGGCTCATAGGTCATAGAATCCTACTCTACCTCTACCTCTATCTCTACCTACTCTACCCTTACATCCTCTAACCCTCCCAGTTTCAACCTTAAACTGCCTATCGTGGACCTCACCCCATTCCTATGAGATCCGTAAAGGGGGCATGCATAAGCGCACCAGCGTGCCTACTGTCCCTGTCCTACTGTCCCCATTTATTTGTATTCATTTATTTCATTCATATTCATGTTTATATTTATACCTGCTATTTTGTACATGTTTGACAATAATAAAATAAAAAATGCATCAATCATATCTCTTTTTGCAAACTCATCTTCACTGGGCCTGAAGAAATCCCTTATGAATATGGATGCTTTTTACAAGGCTCATTATAATGTTGTCATTTGATTAACATCCATTAATGCCTCTTGAGGAAACTTAGCAATAGCACCTAGACCTAGATACCACTTTACAGTGCTTTACAGCCCTCTCTAAGCCATTTACAGGGTCAGCATATTGCCCTCAACAATCTGGGTCCTCATTTTACCCACCACTTAAAAATGGTGGATTTTTTTCCCCTCTCACCATGGTTTCCAGGAATTTATGATCCAAATAGACCTGTACTCTCTGCACAAATATAACTTTATGGAAGCTTTCCATAATCTTACCAAAATTATTTTTCAAACTTATATCATCTCTTCCATTTCAGATAATGCTTTGCTTGCATATGTTACTGTTTCTGTAACAAGGCAGTTCCTTAGACTTGCCTCTGATGTGTCATGCCGTAACATGAATTGTTTTTTCTGAAATACTCTAGGACAGGGGTCTTCGTTATGATGCCCTCAGTCTTGTCAAAAGCTTGCTGGTGACTTTCAGCCACTCCTCCTCATCTTCCTTTGTGTCAGTTGACAATGTTACTCACAGTGATCTGTCAGACCTTTGCAAAAATCTGCAAGGTAGTTAAGTATTCCCAAGAGTCTTCGGATTTTTTAAAACACATATAGGTCACAGTGTCTTTCAAATTGTTTCATATTTCCCAGGATTATTTTACAGCCCCTCTGCTGTCAAAAGATGTCCAGTGTAAGTCATTTAGCCACACCTGCTCAGGAAAGAAACAACTTTTGTCATGGTCCATTATGGCTTCTGTTTCAGTATCTCCTTCCCCAACAATGTTATTAGCAGTTATTTTGATGCCTGCAGTCTTTTCACTTTTAATTTAATATATGTTAGAACCAATGCTGGGCTGATGTTCGTTCACATGCATAGGCAATGAAATTGGCCAAAAAGCACTGCTAAAGTGCAGAGGTTGTTTGACTCTTAGTGCAATTCAATGTGCCAAAATGCATTCTTTTGTATCCAAGAAATAATCAAGAAAACTTAAATGTCCTTTTCCCAAAAACATATCCCAAACTCTTGCAGTATTTTTTTTTTTTGATCCAGGCAATTATATTCACAGGATAACATAGCATGAATTATAGGATGATATTTGCACTGCAACGATTTCATGGCCTTCCCTGTCTCTGCTCCCCTTCAAAGGTAAAGGGGCTTCTTCCATTGCAGTAATAATGTACTTGGCACATAGAGAAATATAGTATGTGTCCTTGAAGAGAACGAAGACTATAACATAATGGAAGCACATTGCAGGTGACCCCAGGATCCAACGATCATTTGTCTATATCAATGCAAGCAAGAGATTGGGCTGTATATCTATCTTCTCAGTATACGTTGTGATCAGTCTTTGGACATTGTCACAACAGTGTTCACCCAAACCATTTTGTTTCATGCCCTGATGAATTTTCATACTGCTGCAATGATTTTGAAAGTGGTTAGGCTCAGCAGTGAATAAAAGGATGGCCTTGAAGGACAGAGGGAAGTTCTGCTACCAAGACAATGATTAGACCAATGAAACTTGAGCCCAGACCAAGAACGTGGTTTATGAAAATACCTCAGTCAGTCCCTACCCAATTCACGTGAAGATAAAAGAGGAAGGAAAGGAAGAACATTCAGACTTGTGAGATTTTGTTATTATATTTGTTGTCAGGGTTCCAAGTAACACCCCCAACAAAAGAAGACCCCAAGGCTTGAAGTTCCTTAAAGTTCCATTTTATTAGAGATGTCATATTGGCACATCTGGGAAAACCTGAATCTGAAAGCTTCCAGGTTTTCCCCACCCAGAAGAAAGTCCAAGTCCCTTCCTCTGCACCCACATGTCTATCACATGGTCCAATCAACACACTGTCCCAACTGGAGAAACCTCTCAGTTCCAACCCTGCAGGTGCAGGGCAAGATGTCCTTGACTCTCTGAGAAAGGAATGTTATTATAACTGTATATCACCCATGCTCCATACAATCCCCTCTCCCAGTTTCCCACACAGTAAACGTGGCAGACCTGAAGGCTCAGTACAAAAGATGGCTTCGAGACCTGACAGTTGTTCTAATCAAAGTAGATTTAGGTCCACACAGGATCTGTTTCTTAGTCTGGTTTAACTTACAGGGCTTGCTAGACTTGCCATATCCTTTGCCCTATTATTGATATGCAGGACTTCTATGGTTTCACTTTTTATGTTGCTTTCCACAATATAAGTAATGTATTGTAAGTGTCCTGACCTCAAAATGCTTATGGTGGGACTCTCCCTAGTCCTTTACAAGTTATCCTTACCTTTCTAGCCTATTGATCGGCTAACATAGTCTTGATAAAAATCTGTTGCTGTACCAGTGATGAAATGTTAAATCAGCTTCACATAATAGTCCCTGATGAAAGAGTCATTAATCTCTCCAAAATTACAGGAATCTGCCACTGTCCTTAGCACAGATACATATGCATGCTGTCCTTTTCTAGCTCCCTGCTGTCTCATTAAAAATGAAAGCGTTGTATGTTTCATTTTGTTACGGATATTTAGCATCCCAGCCAAGAGATTTGCCCACTGCTTGCATATTTGCTTCAACCAATGGCAGAGAAAATTTGTTCTTTGTTTTCCCTTCTTCTAGGGCAATATCCCAATCTAGTTGAAACTTCTTTCTCTACCTTTTCCGTTTCTGAGACTAAAAGAAGTCATTGAAAAGTCTAATGCTAATGGGTCAAAGATTGTGTCAGAGTTTGTTGCAGCACACGCAAGCAGACTATTAAGCAGGATTCAAAATGTCTTTATATACATAACAACACATAAGGCATATAATACCCTTGTAGGTTTTTCAACATTGTAGAGAAGAAAAATAGCAAGTACAAACACAGCACAAAATGGAAGCGCAAAATAGAGAAGGCAAAAATGGAGGAGGCAAAATGGAGGAGGAAGACGCTAAGTGCCCTCAAGCTTATATACGAACAGTTAAGCCACACCCAGGCTCCAAACTGTCTCTTATGGTCCCATACAACAAATACTATGTTTCAGTTACCAAACAGCCCACATTGGGTGACCTCTTACTATGCCCTATTCCAGTTCATGAATATACTCTGACAGATAGTTCCATAATGGCGACAGAGAGAGGAAGGAGGGAGGGAGGGAGGGAGGAAGGAAGGAAGGAAGAAAGGAAGGGAAAAAAGGAAAAAAGGAAGGAAGGTAGATCTGGATGTTCTTAATAAGCCTCTGACACTGTAATTCTAGTGAATATTCTTTCTCTTTTAAAAAGACCAGTTTAAGATAAAACAAGTTATATATTCCATTTTATTTTATTATGCAATTTAGAAGGCTGGTTCTAAATTAACTAACATCATCTTGACTCTGCAATCTGTGTACACTTTCAGTTGGTTTCTATATTTCCAAAGAAGTACTTCTCCTACTGCTAACATTTCATTCATTCTATCCATTTCCCTTGTGCTGTAAAACTCTTGAAGATCTTTCATCTGATTTCCTATACATATCGTACAATGCCGTCTATACTGATACAAAGTGGAACACAGCATAAACAAGCCTGTTAATCCATGCAGCTTTATTCAACAAGAAATGAAGAAATTTATTGCCGCATCATAGTCATCTTGATTTCTTCTTTAGTATATTTTTACTTTGAAAGTGTGCTAAATGTAGCATGTGAGAGAGGATAAATGACAAACAGTAAGAGACAATAAGACAAGCTTTAGTAAAAGTAGAAATATTTTGGGTGTAACATAATGATTTTATTTCTTGTAAGGTGTGCTGTAACACCAGGCCCAGATCCCATTGCCTTTAAAATCCTATTGTAAACAGCTGGGAATATCTTGTGGTGAGTAATAATTGTTTAATTCTATTGGTGTACCATATTTTTCGGAGTATAAGATGCTCCGATCTATAAGACGTACCTACCTTTCTTGGTGAGGAAAACAAGAAAAAAAATCTGCCTCTTCCTCCCAGCAATTTTGCCTCGTTGCAGCAAACAGCAAGCAGCCTGCTTTACTTTCATTTTCGTTTTCAGCATAGCTTGATTAGCACAAGAAAAAAAAAATCTGCTCCCAGCAATTTACCTCCTTGCAGCAAGCAGCAGAGGCCCGTGCAGCAATAGGCAATAGCAATCCCTGCAGCCTGAAACAGCTGAGAGTCGGGAGGCCGATCCAACAGACAATCAACTTGTGCTAATTAGGCTGTGCTGAAGCTGAAATGGGCTGTTTCTTCTTGCTGCTTGCTACAAGGAGGTAAATTGCTGGGAGGCAGAGGCCAAAGGGTGGGGGCCAGTGGGTAGGCGGGGCTAAGACACACCTAAATTTTCACCTCCTTTTAGGGGGGGAAAAGGTGCGTCTTATACTCGGAAATATATGGTAATTCTATTTGCTACATTCATTTTTAATTTTTTTAAAAAAAATCAAATGGGTTTTTTGTCACAGTGTCATAAAATCTCCCTCTACATAATTTGTAGCAGCCTTCCTTCCCAAAATCATTTAGTACCCTGTGTTAAATAGTATTATGTGATATTCATAATTGAATTCAGTTTCAATTGACATCTTTCCCATTTCATCTCTTCACTACAGGTTCCTTGTTTTTCCAGGGATGCACATCCGGAGGGTCCATTTCAATTTCTGGCTCTGGAAAGTTTAGGATCCACTCCATGGAGCTCCTCAGAAAATTACAACAGAATTGTAATTCTTAGCATGGCAGAAGACAAACCGTTATTAAATACCTAGAGAGTTGTTGTATTAGGTGTATCTCATGCATTTCATTTAATTTTAATTATGTAGACATGAAATAAAAATGAATTAATTTAGATTTTGCCTTGGCTCGCCCCTTTTTGGAGAGCGTCCCATAGAAGTCTAATTCAAGGCCAAGTGTAGTTCTCAGGCTGAAAAAGAAAAACCAAACGGTTTCACTATTTTGTGATGTTTAAACCTACCCAATAAGGGTAGAAAGAGCCACAGTGGCACAGTGGCTAGAATGCAGTACTGCAGGCTGATTCTACCCACTGCCACGTATTCGATCCTGACTGACTCAAGGTTGACTCAGCCTGCCATCCTTCCAAGGTTGGTAAAATGAGGACCCAGATTGTTGGGGGCAATGTGCTGACTCTGTAAACTGCTTAGAGAGGGCTGTAAAGCACTGTGAAGTGGTATATAAGTCTAAGCACTATTGCTATTATTATAAGAGTATCGCATTAATGTAGATACTGGCTACTTTTATTTTATTTATTTATTTATTTTGTCGAGTACATATTAGATAATATATATACCGTATATACTCGAGTATAAGCCGAGTTTTTCGGCACGTTTTTTGTGCTGAAAAACGCCCCCTCGGCTTATACTCGAGTCTACCCTTGCAGAGCCGACCCAGGGAGAGGGTTTTTTGCCCTCGGGAACAGCTGGGCCGGCAGGACGAGCCCAAATGCTGCCGGCATGCTTTGCCAGCTCGGCCGGCTCGTTTTGGGGCGGCGGCTGGCCTCCGGCGTTTTCTTCCGCCGCTTTTTGATGGCGGCGGCGGCGGTGGTCGGCGGAGGGGCGGGGCGGAGGGGCGTTCGACATTTCGCCCCTCTCACTCGTCCTCCTCTTGCCCGCGGTGGGGGCGGAGGCGTTGTCACCGCCCTCCTCTCAGCCGAAATTGAGTGCGGCGGCAGTGGGGTGGGTGGGTGGGGAGGCCGCCGTGAAGTGCCGGCTGGGGAGCCCGAGCCAATCCCGGCTCCCCAGCCGGCACTTCACGCGGCCTCTGCCGCCGCACTCAATTTCGCCGGAGAGGAGGCGAGAGTGACAAACAAATAGAGTTCTTCGCTTGGCGTTTGTCACTCGCCTCCTCTCGAAAGCCGAAATTGAGTGCGGCGGCAGTGGGGGTGAGGCCGCCGTGAAGTGCCGGCTGGGGGCCGGGATTGGCTCCTGGCCCCCAGCCGGCACTTCACGGCGGCCTCCCCTGCCGCTCGCACTCAATTTCGCTGAGAGGAGGGCGAGTGACAAACAAATAGAGTTCTTCTCGCTTGGCGTTTGTCACTCGCCTCCTCTCGAAAGCGAAATTGAGTGCGGCGGCAGTGGGGTGGGGAGGCCGCCGTGAAGTGCGGCTGGGGGCCGGGATTGGCTCTGGGCTCCCCAGCCGGCACTTCACGGCGGCCTCTGCCGCCGCACTCAATTTCGCTGAGAGGAGGCGAGTGACAAACAAATAGAGTTCTTCTCGCTTGGCGTTGTCACTCGCCTCCTCTCGAAAGCGAAATTGAGTGCGGCGGCAGTGGGGGTGAGGCCGCCGTGAAGTGCGGCTGGGGGCCGGGATTGGCTCCTGGGCTCCCCAGCCGGCACTTCACGGCGGCCTCCGCCGCTCGCACTCAATTTCGGCTTTCGAGAGGAGGGCGAGAGTGACAAACAAATAGAGTTCTTCTCGCTTGGCGTTTGTCACTCGCCTCCTCTCGAAAGCCGAAATTGAGTGCGAGCGGCAGTGGGGTGGGGAGGCCGCCGTGAAGTGCCGGCTGGGGGCCGGGATTGGCTCCTGGGCTCCCCAGCCGGCACTTCACGGCGGCCTCTGCCGCCGCACTCAATTTCGGCTTTCGGAGAGGAGGCGAGTGACAAACAAATAAGTTCTTCTCGCTTGGCGTTTGTCACCCTCGCCCTCCTCTCGAAAGCGAAATTGAGTGCGAGCGGCAGTGGGGGTGAGGCCGCCGTGAAGTGCCGGCTGGGGAGCCCGGGATTGGCTCCTGGGCCCCCAGCCGGCACTTCACGGCGGCCTCCTGCCGCTCGCACTCAATTTCGGCTTTCGAGAGGAGGGCGAGGTGACAACGCCTCCGCCCCCACCGCGGGCAAGAGGAGGACGAGTGAGAGGCGAAATGTCGAACGCCCCTCCGCCCCTCCGCCGACCACCGCCGCCGCCATCAAAAGCGGCGGAAGAAAACGCTGAGGCCAGCCGCCGCCCAAAATGAGCCGGCCGAGCTGGCAAAGCATGCCGGCACTTCAATCCCGGCTCCCCAGCCGGCACTTCACGGCGGCCTCCCACCCACCCACCCACCCCCACTGCCGCTTCGCACTCAATTTCGGCTTTTCGGAGAGGACGGCGAGTGTGTCAAACGCCAAGGGGCGAGAAGAACTCTCTTTATTTGTTTGTCACTCTCGCCCTCCTCTTACTCGTCCTCCTCTCGCCCTCGGAGGGGGCGGAGGGGGCGTTTGTCACGAATACATCCCAATAAAATGCAAAGGTTTCAAAGCATGTTTTGGAAAAGCAGCGAGGGATGGGGGGAGAATGCTGCCTTGAATGTGAAAGAAACGTGGAAAACTCCAACTACAGTATAAAAAAAAAACATTTGCACTCAGTACTTTTTATTTTATTTTATTTTTTGCCAAGTTTTCCCCAGGTTTTTTTTTCCCCCCTATGGAAATTGGGGAGGTGGGGAGAAAGAGGTGAAAAAGAAAAGCCTCTTGGAAAGCGGAGAAATACGGCAAGAACAAACAATTTCTCCCCGAGAGGGGGCAGGAGGAGGAGGAGGAGGAGAGATGGGGGCATTGCAAGCTAGGGTGGGAAGAAGGAGGAGGAAGAAGAAGGGAGGCAAAAGAAACCGACCCTCGCGCAGATCAGCAAATTAGCTTTCCTTCTCCAAACCAATTTTTTTTAAAAAAAAAAAACCCGTTCTACCCAGAGCAAATGGCAAATAAGCAGCCCGTTTTGAGTCTGATTATTGTTTCGCGGTGGTTGCCCTCTCTGATCTCCTTGTACATGACAAGGCACCTCTAACCCAGCGCTTTGTGTTTGTTATTGGTAATTCTCCTCTCCCTTCTTCCATTGGAGTCCTCTCCTTCCTTTCCGAGCAGGCGGGCGATTTCCCTTCTCTGCCTCTTTTTATTTTCCTGGAGGTGGAGGTGTATTCCTAAGGATGCCTTCAGTGCTGGGGAAGGAGCCGATCCATGGAGGGGAGGGGGGCGACGCTGCCGAGAAGCCGCTGCTTACAGAGAGCGAAAGAGCCAGGGAGACCTTGGCATAGGTGGGCGGCTGGTGTAAGGCAGGGCAGAACCTTCGACCCGCAAGGATCCCGGGAGGTGGGGGCGAAGAGAGGCAGAGAAGGAGGAGGAGGAAGGAAAAGAAAAGAAAAGGGGAGTGAAAATAAGAGCAGTCCGAGCAATAAATAAATATTGCTGGGCTGCTTTCCAAAAATCCTCAGCACGGAACTAAAAGTTGCAAGTGTTTTGTGAGTTCAAACAGTCCCTTCCAGACTAACACGTTTCATTAAAAGATACAAAGTTTGGTAAACTGAAGCTCGCTCTGTCCAATGCAAAAAAATCATCATCATCATATAATAATAATAATAATAATGATAATAATAATAATAATAATAATGATGATGATAATGATAATAATGATAATGATAATGATAATGATAATAATGATAATGATAATAATAATAATAATAATGATGATGATAATGATAATAATGATAATGATAATAATAATAATAATAATAATAATAATAATGATGATGATGATGATAATGATAATAATAATAATAATAATAATAATAATAATAATAATAATAATAATAATAATAATAATAATAATAATATTCAGCCGTGCTTCGCTTTGATGGCAGCCTGACGTAAAATGGGGGGCAGGGGGATACATACACGGTTAGGGAAAAATAACAAAACAATGTTTTGGGCTCAATTGCAGTCTTAAATTGAGGACTACCGGTACTTGCAATTTGAACCTTATTGGACACTTCATTCCTGGAGGGTTTTTAAAGAACAGACTGGACAATCCTTTGTCTGAAACAGTATAGGATCTCTTGCTTGAGGAGTGGGGACTGGACTAGAAGATCACTGTTAGTTTGGGATATGTTCAGAGCCCACACATCTGATGACATAAAAAAATTGGCAAAGTCATCTCAAGTCACTTTGGCCGTTATTCCAGGTGGGCTTACATCTGTATTGCAGCCCCTAGATGTCAGTTTAAATAAACCTTTCAAGGACCATGTGCGAAGGATGTGGCATGAATGGATGACATCTGGTCAAGCTCGTCTGACAAAAGTTGGAAATCTGAGAAAGCCAGACATAGAACTAATAGCACAGTGGGTTCGTGATGCATGGGAAGATATTCCAGAGGACATGGTGCAACGTGCCTTCAAGAAATGTGGCATTAGTAATGCTATGGATGGCAGTGAAGACAGCGCATTGTATGAGAGTGACAGCAGTGATGATGACGACTGTGAACTCAGTGATGAGGACAACGTATATGCGGATAACACCACAGAAGCTGAAGTAGCTGAAGCTCTGTTTGGACAAACAGATGATGAGGAGGAGAACTCCAGTTTTGAGGGATTTTAGCTCTCGTTAGCTTGGTTGCTGTTACTTTTAAAGATACTGTATTTTTGATACCATATTCTTTTTGGGGACCCCCTTTTGCACTTTTATTGTTTTTCGTTCAAATAAATATTCATGTTATTTTACTTGGCTCTATCTTTATTTTTTACATTGACCAGTAGCTGCCTCATTTCCCACCCTCCGCTTATACTCGAGTCAATAGTTTTTCCCAGTTTTTGTGGTAAAATTAGGTACCTCGGCTTATATTCGGATCGGCTTATACTCGAGTATATACGGTAAGTATAAGCATGAATTGAATACATAAAATGACTACAATTAAAGGGAACATTAGGATAGGGATGGTAGGCACACTGATGCTCTTATGCACGCCCCTTACAGATCTCTTAGGAATGGGGTGAGGTCAACAGTAGATAATCTTAGGTTAAAGTTTTGGGGGTTTTGGGATGAAACCACAGAGTCAGGTAGTGCATTCCAGGCATTAACAATTCTGTTACTGAAGTCATATTTTCTGCAATCGTGTTTGGAGCGTTTCACTTTAAGTTTGTATCTATTGTGTGCCCATGTATTGCTGTGGTTGAAGCTGAAGTAGTCATTGACAGGTAGGACATTGTAGCAGATGATTTTATGAGCTATGCTCAGGTCAGTGGTGAGATTCAAATAATTTTAATAACCGATTCTCTGCCCTAATGATTTCTTCCAACAACCAGTACACCAAACTATTCAGAAAGTTAACAACCGGTTCTCCCAAAGTGGTGCGAACTGGCTGAATCCCACCACTGGCTCAGGTCATACAGAAGGCAGCATAGTTCTAAATTTTCTAAACCCAGAATTTCAAGTCCGGTGGCATAAGCTATTTTGTTGCGATCAGAGGAGTGGAGAACTCTTCTTGTGAAATATTTCTGGACACACTCAATTGTATTAATGCAATATGGGTTTGCATGTTGTTTTTCAAAAAACTATTGATAATATTATTAAGTAGAATTATAATCAAGGATAAATAATTTTGATTCAGCTTTTTTTTTTTGTAAAAAAAATAATAATGGGCAAATATTCCCATAGAAAATTACCACACTCTTTTAAAGTTAATTATACCCTTCTTTTATAAAGCATTCAGCTTATTCAAGTTCAGAATAAAACAGAATGCCCAGTCCTTTTGCTTATTAAAGTTTTGAAAAAACAATAAGATATTTTATATATATATATATATATGTATGTCTTTGGTTATTCGGGTTTTCTCCCGCATGTCTTGGTGACGTTTTGACAAAGTCTCATTCGTCATCTTCAGGCTTCAGCTTCGTGCTTCTGGGAACATTGCTACCAGTGCTTCTGGGAGCAATGATACCTCCCGCCTACCAGCCATTTGGAAACCTGCCCTTATTGACAAACGTGTCCCTAACACGAGGAATGACACCAGACCCACACTCACGAGGTCCACACAGGATGTCACCACCACACATCCACCCAGAAAGCAGACCCAAACCCACACTGATCATGAAGCATGATTAAGGACCAGAAGCCAGACCGCAGCTGCAACATTGGCCATTTCAAACCCCTCCAATCCATACATGCAGCAGACTGACACCCACTGTGAAGATGTGGCACGACCACAAAGCCAAACAACAGCTATGCAGCTCACCAGCTCAAATCCCCCTGCAGCTCAGATTAATCTGAGCACAACCAAGCCCCCACCCAAAGAGGACACACCCCCATCCAATCAGAGCACAGCCAAGCTCCCATCTAATCAGAGCACAGCCAAGCTCCCATCCAATCAGTTCAAACCCCCACTAGCAGTTAAAAAGGAAGAAACAGCTGCAGTCACACATTGCTCCCAGAAGCACGAAGCTGAAGCCTGAAGATGACGAATGAGACTTTGTCGAAACGTCGCCAAGACACTTCCAATTTTACGCGGGAGAAAACCCGAATAACCAAAGATCTACATATATATATATATGTATATATATTCCTCCATGTCACCATGTTCTTGGTGACATAGAGGATTAGGACATTACTCTTGGGGCTACTGCATACTCTGCCCAATTTTATAGCCACACATTTTGTGATAAGATCTGTCATGGAACTAAAACTTCACTATCCATTTCCTTGATTATAAGTCTTGCCAGGGAGCAAATGGCTACCCAATGGCTCTCCACCGACTCCTGAACTTCAGAATGGTACATTAAGTGCCATTTAGCACGGACAGCTGCAGTATCCCATTTATCAGCCTATTAGACACACCTTGTCTTGCTAATGGGGGCAAATGTATAATAACAAAAGCCTGGCGTTGAGAGTTTCTTTCCTTACTGGAGAAGGATTATTCAGTAATTATACAGCATGCCTCATTTAGTAGCCTGGCCAAAGAACAGGAAATGGGCTTTTCAGAAGATTTCAGAGGTTCTGAATGAAAGACCTGCTGTTCTCAGTGTTTTTAAAATCTGACTGAGCTGCGCTATGGACCACCCTACACACCAAATAACCACTGGCTGTTGGAAAACTCTAACTAGAGGAGATTCAGTGAAAGGTTTCAGGGATCCACCTGGGGGTGTTCACAGGACATGGCTCAAAGAAGAAGAAAAAAACCAAGATAGTCATGATGATGAGACTGAAGCACCCCATGTTATGCATGTTTCATGTGGTTTACAAGTTTTCCATAGAGGTATTAGACTTAGACAACTCATGCCCCATTGAGTCATAATCTCACAGACATTGTCTTACCAAAGGAAATGTCCATGGCAGGGAAAAAATGAAATGGTAGTGGCAGTGACTTCCAACTTCCTTCCTTCCTTCCTCCCTCCCTCCCTCCCTCCCTCCCTCCCTCCTTCTTCCTTCCTTCCTTCCTTCCTCCTCCCTCCCTCCCTCCCTCCCTCCCTTGAATTCCTGTTGATTTCCCTACTTACTTCCCATGTGGTAAGCCTGAAGGGAGAAAGTCAGTGGGGAAGCCAGCAGGAAGTTGCAAAGCCAGCAGGTAGACACAGTAAGTAGGTGCTGCCAGGTGGAGAAGAGAGTGAGGAGGTGTGCTGGAGTTCAGGTCAGGAATTCATTCATTCATTCATTCATTCATTCATTCATTCATTCATTCATTCATTCATTCATTCATTCATTCTGCTGCCCATCTCACAGTCCAGAATTGTGTGTGAGGGTTATTCAAAAAGAGCTGCACCCATCAGGGAAGGTGTGCAGGGGCAGTGGAGATTGGGGATTGGGGGGATTGAGGGATTGGGGGCTTGGGCTATTTAAAAGTTAAAAACTTATTGCATAGCATTTAAAAATTTAAACCTGAAAGGAGCTCAGGTTTAGAAGGGTTTGACCAACTTGAGATCTGTTCACTGGACAGAAGAATGATAACACAACAGGACATCACTTTTAAAAAAGAATTTTGGTATTTTTGTTCTCTCTCAACATTTAAAAAATATTATTGCCTTGACATTCAGTAAGTAGCTAAGTTTTAGCAGATATGGGACATAACTTGATTTCTGGTGTTACTGCCCAGCCTACCAGAAGAAAAACTGCATAGCTATAAGAAGATTCTAGAACAGGGGTCTCCAACCTTGGCAACTATAAGAGTTGTGGACTTCAACTCCCAGAATTCCTCAGCCAGCTTTGCTGGCTGAGGAACTCTGGGAGTTGAAGTCCACAAGTCTTAAAATTGCCAAGGTTGGAGACCCCTGCTCTAGAGCAGTGTTACTCAAGCTTGGCAAATTTAGGCTGTGTGAACTTCAACTCCCAGCTTCCTGGGCATCACTTATCTTAAAGTTGCCAATGTTGAGAAATATGGCTCTAGAGTCCCCAGAGGGTGAAGGCAAAGGAAATCATGGCATGCTATTTGCTAAAGCAACTTGTTCTTGACCTTTAAATTAGAACATATTTCATCAAATCTGAATCAATAATAATAGAACATATCATTAAAAACATAAGAAACCACTCATCAAAAATAGAAATACCTTGGTAGAAATAAATTATACCTATAAATAAATTGCAACTATATCAATGAAAAAAATACATTGATTTGTACATTAAAAGCCAACCCCTTGTCAGCATTAATTTCAGGATTAACTTTTTCTGGGGAAAAGAAATATTCTCGTAAAGGATAAAATGTCTCTGCAATTTGGAGATTGTTTTGTTAGAATAATTAAAGCGATTTATGGAGCGCAAACAGCTCAGATTATAATAAATGGTAGTTTGACAGAAGTTATTAAGATTGCTAAAGGAACGAGACAGGGATGTCCCTTATCACCACTATTGTTTGTTTTGACTCTGGAACCATTATTAGATAAAATACGAGAATTAACGAAAATAGAGGGAATTAAAATTAGACAATATGAGTACAAAGTTAGAGCTTTTGCAGACGATGTAGTGGTTACTTTAACAAATCCTATAAATTCATGTAGATCTTTGTTGGAAGCAATTGATAAATATGGAAAGGTATCAGGATTTAAAATAAATCAGAATAAAACAAAAGTGATAATTAAAAATATGTCTATACAACAGAAACAAAAACTAGAGGAAATAACAGGATTTGAGGTGGTAAAAAAGGTTAAATACTTAGGGGTTTATATTAGCTCATCGAACAAGAAACTTTATAAGAATAATTATGACTTGCTATGGCAAAAAGTTCAGAATGATATGAGTGTCTGGAAAAAATTGCAGTTGTCGCTATTGGGAAGGATTGCGGCTATTAAAATGAATGTGGTACCTAGATTTTTGTTTCTGTTCCAGATGATACCAATAATTAAGAAAGATAAAAATTTGGAGGATTGGCAGAGTGGGATCAATAAATTTATATGGCAGGGTAAAAAGGCGAGGGTTAAAATGAAAATAATACAGGACTCACGGGAAAGAGGTGGCTTAAAAATGCCTAATTTTAAACTATATTATGAAGCAGTAGCCCTTTCAGTAATAAGTGACTGGTTTAATTTAACGGAGGAAAGAATTTTGAATATAGAAGGTTATGACTTGTTATATGGATGGCATGCGTATTTATTTTATGAAAAAAGTGGATAGGGCTTTTAAGAATCATGTGTTGAGAAGTGCTCTTTATGGTCTGGAAAAAATATTCTTATAAATTAGATTACAAGATTCCTATATGGGCGAGCCCCAGACATGCAATAGAGAATATAAATATAGAACAGAAACAGGAAATGATTACTTATAAAGAACTTTTGTATGCTGAAGGAGGTAGATTGCAATTAAAATCATTACAGGTATTAAATGAAGAAGGGAGGAATTATACTTGGTTTCAATATGGGCAAATAAGTGCTAGATGGAAAGAAGATCAAAAAATTGGTATAATGCAAAGGGAGGAAAATTTAATAAAGCAAATTAGAAATCAGACCCAGGAGCATATAAAGAGATTGTATAATGTGTTGCTTGAAATAGATTCGAAAAGGATTTGGTAAAGGACTGTATGATAAAATGGGCACAGAATATTCAGGAACCAATAATGTTGGAAACATGGGAGAAAATCTGGGTTAGAAATGTTAAGTTTACACAAGCACAGAATTTAAGGAAAATTTTTATAAGATGTTTTATAGATGGCACTTAGATCCCAAAAATTATCATGTATGTATCCTAATAACCAAGCGAAATGTTGGAGGTGTGATTGTGATGACGCTACATATTTTCATATTTGGTGGACTTGCAAGAAAATTAAGGCCTTTTGGATAAGAATTTGGTGGATTATTCAAAATGTACTGAAGAAGAAGATAAAGTTCCTGCCACAATTTTTCCTTTTGGGAATTATAACGGATTGTACAGGGATTGAGACTAAATTGATTCTGAATTTAATAACAGCAGCAAGACTGTTGATTGGACAATACTGGAAGAAGAAGAGGTACCTACAATAGAAGAATGGATATTGAAAGTTATTAATTTGGCTGAGATGGCTAAAATCTCAGCTTTTTAAAAGACAATACGCAGGAAAGATATTTAATTGAATGGAAAAATGGATTGATTATCTACAAAACAGATATCAGATTAAGAAATATCAGATTGCCTTTGAATAATTAGGAAGTATTATTTTATGTAATGGGAGGGGATGCGAGATGAAAACATTTAGATGAGGTTAATTGGATTAGAAGGGAAAATTTTACTCTATGTTTGGTTTATGTATAACAATACCTTGTGATTGACCCGGGAAGCCGGGGGGGGGGAGGGAAGGGAGGGGGGAAGGGGATTTTCTGGGAGGGAGGGGGAAAAAAGTTTTTGTTTTTTAAAACTTTTTCAATTAAAAAAAAAGGATAAAATGTTTTGGCATAAATGATTGGTTGTTTTCATGCTATTAGTAGGTGACATTGCAAGGTTATGGCATCCATAAGAACTTTTAAATCTAGAAGTTATTTTGACACATGTATACAATTGGCTAAATGTTGAAACTAATATCTACATTCTGTGCATTTTAATTTTGAGGTAGGACCAGGGGTGAAATACTACCGGTTCAGGGCTGTTCGCCCGAACCGGCATTAAAAAATGCTTTAAAAGGTAAAAAAAAAGTTCAGAGGATTGCGCAGCACAGCTAATCCTCAGAATTTTTTTTTAGCATTTTTTTACTACCGGTTCGGGCAATAGGTAGTAAAAAATGCTTTTAAAAAGTAAAAAAAGGTTCCAACAATCAGCTGTGACAATCAGCTGTGTTGCAGGTCCTTCAGAACTTTTGTTTTACTTTTTAAAGCATTTTTTTACTACCTATTGCCCGAACTGGTATTTTCGTGTAAAGTGTGATAGTTTGTTTCTGAGCTCTCTATGACTCTGTGAGGTTCCTGCTTGTTGCAGGGGCCATTTTGTGTGAAATCCAGCTGCTTTTGTATAGTGTGTGAGTCAGTTGTGTAGCTTTTGTGTTATTTTTGTGTAATGTGTGATAGTTGGTTTTCCCGGTCACCTGACCACCAAGCCACGCCCACCCAGTCACATGTCCACCAAGCCACGGCCACATAAACGGTAGGGAATTTTTTTTTAATTTCACCACTGAGTAGGACTTTATTTATTGCTATATAAATTTATGATAGTATAAATCAGGGGTGTCAAACTCGTAGCCCAGGGACCAAATGAGTCACACACTGGCCATGCCCACCCCTGGTTTAATGATGGGGAATATGTCATGTGACGACAGCCACAAGTTTGACACCCCTGGAATAAATTTGTAAGATTTTTTTATTTGTCTTTATTACTTTAAAAATAATTCACATAGTGAACATACAGAATACTCTTTCTCCTCCTATTTTCCACACAACAACAACCCTGTAAGGTGAGCTGGACTGGGGAAGAGTGATTGGTCCAAAGTCACCCAGCCAGATTTCATGTCTAAAGTGGGACTAGAATTCATAATCTCCTAGCTTCTAGTCTGGTGCCTTATACACCTCACCAAATTGATCTTATTTGCATCTCTCTCTCTTCTAATAATATATATCAGGTTATGGTTAAATAGATAAAATAATCCCTTTGATGAAAAATAGCTAAACAAAATTATCTGTTTGTATGATGGCCACTTTTTCTTTTGTTAAGCAACTATCATTTAAACGTCTCCAAAATAACTAGTATACAGACTGACTTATTAAAATGGGGCATTTCTTGAGACCTTTGTCGATTGCATCGCTGGAAAACATAAACTACTAGATTTGACCTATGAAGTGACCAATTTCAAATATTAGTGGCATCAACTACTTTTATCCTAGTTTCTTCACCTCCTGCTGCTTAGGGATACTGTACAATTATATCTATTAAACATCACTGGAAAACACTGCTGCCCCCCCCTTTTTTAAAAAGAAAAAAATGTTTTATGGATCCCACTTCTCTTGTGATTACAAAGACACAAATACAGTACATTATTAGGGAACATAGTAAGAGAGTGCAGAAAAGGTTAAAATATGTTAGACATTCTTCTATTGATCAGGGTACTATTGAGTATGCGAAGAGCTAGATAAAAGCCAGGGAGCCTGAAAATGAGACTGAAATTGCTTTTCTAAGGACAAAGGCCTATTGAAATAGGGACCATGTTTATACTCTCATGTTGAACTGTACTAACCCTCAAGGCATGATGATGCTTTTCTTTAAACCAGACACATTGCAGAGTAAATGTCAGAGTGATTTGACTCCTCTACCATCCCACCCTCTCTTGATACAAGCACAAATGTTGCCTTTAGGTAAATGTATGATCTGCTAACATTATGCTATGGGAAATCTCTTCCATAAATCTTAGGAAAGTTTTATGATACACACTACTATCTTCTGTCTGCTTGCCTGCCTGCCTGCCTGCCTCCCTCCCTCCCTCCAATCCATCCATCCATCCATCCATCCATCCATCCATCCATCCATCCATCATCTATCATTCCATCCATCTCCCTCTCTCTTTCTTTCTCTCTCTTCATCGTCTATCTATCAATCAATCAATCTACTGTATCTATCTATCTATCTATCTATCTATCTATCTATCTATCTATCTATCTACCTATCTATCTATCTATCCATCTATCCAACTGTCCATCTATCCAACTGTCCAATCTATCATCTGTCAATTTACATCTCTGTCTCTCTGTCTCTGTGTGTGTCTCTCCTTCCTTCCTTCCTTCCTTCCTTCCTCCCTCCCTCCCTCCCTCCCTCCCTCCCTTCCTCCCTCCCTCCCTCCCTCATTCACTCCTCCCTTTCTTCACTCCTTATATATTCCTTGAACATCTTGTTACTTATTCAAGCCAAGAATGTCCACATTCTACACATGAAAATATTTCTCCAAAATTTTGTTCTCCAAAATAAATTTGAAATTTGAAACCAATGAATGTGAATAAGATAATTTCTCTAAGTCACTAGCTCCACAGTTCTGATTCTTCCAGGTGAGAGGCTTCACATTTCTGAGACACTCTAAAACTAAGTGCTATTATTTCAATTATTCATTATGTGAGGCATGAGAATAATAAAAATAACACTTATCTTTTGAAATGACTAGTTCGAAGTGATTGTGTTTTTAAAATATTCAAAAAGTAACACAAGTGAGCAATATTTCTACTTTTCTCCCCACCCTTTATGAAGTGTAGCTGGCACAGATTCACACAGCAAGGCTTTTCCAGCTACCAAGAGCGATAAAGGGAAAATGGCAACGTTGCAAGTAAGATTATAGTTAATTCATCATGGCAGGAAACATTTCTGCTCTCATAATCATTTGTTTCATCTTTCTACAATAATAGCTCATCATTGTTAAAGACTTTGGAGTCATTGCAGAAGCTCTCCTTTACAGATAGGGTATTGAATAGCTGAACATTGTGACGTATATGGTCTGGTCATATATTTTCATGCATTTAATCCTATGGATGGACAACAATTTTGTTCTCTCTGAGTTTCACATCAAAACATTTTAGAAGGAGATGAGTTCAGGATTTGCAGAACTTAAATTGAACACATTCTATCTTTGAGCTCATTTGAATTTGCAACTGAAGTAGAACCCTCCTGAGAATGAGAGAGTTCTCTTGGACAATAATTTTTTCTGTATTCCTAAATTCTAGAGGTAGCCTGATATTTGTAATAATTTCCATTAACAAATGCATTTGATACATCTTGAAATTTACTTCAGATTTCTGGCCTAATTTTTGTACTTAGTACCTATTTACCATATTTTTCGGATTATAAAACACACTTTTTCCCTCCTAAAAGAAGCTGAAAATTTGGGTGCGTCTTATACTCCAAATGTAGCTCCATCCACCCACTGGTCCCCACCCTTCACCCTGCGCGCAACCTCTTCCTGCCTGCAGAGATTGCCACTGACAATGGCTTGTGTTTATGGGCTCTGCACATCACGTTTTCAGCCTCCAAATGCTCCGTTTGAGGATCAAGGCTGTGGGGATCACCAAAGCACATCACCACCAATTGCTACCCAAAAATGCAGTGTGTTTGGAGGCTTAAAACCTGATGTAGAGTGCCCAAAATGGCTACCCAGAATAGCTGCTGCCTTTTCATACCCCTTCCGAGCTTCACTGGAGCTCCCTCCGATAATCAGCTGTGCTTTCGAAGCTTTTTTTCAGCCCTAACAATGCGTTAGCGATCTTCCGCGCTTTGCCTGCTTTTCGCATTGCTGTTCCCTCCGACAATCAGCTGTGCTTCATAAGCTGTTTTCAAGCCCTAACCAGGGGCACACAAGCTCAAAACCAGCAAACTAATGTGCTGAAGCTCACCAGGCTAAGGACGCAAGCCAGATGAATACCTAGTAGGCAGAATTTTTTTTCCTATTTTCCTTCCCAAAAACTAAGGTGCATCTTATACTCCAGTGCGTCATACTCTGAAAAATACGGTAATCAACTAGATCAACTGTCCAAGGAACTGGCAAAATTACAACATTAGAACACAGGGATATGGACCAGGATAGAATTAGGAGCCATTGACAATGAAATTTGTAAGGAAAATCCTGTCTCGTTTTAGTTAATTTCTTGTAGTTTCAGGGTCGAAATGATCCCTTTTCTGCTTTTCCTCTCATTTTCAATTTCTACACTTTATGTCTGCATTGTATTAAAGCAGTACAGAAATAGAAAATGCTAAACTTGCTACACTGTTGTCTTACTTCCATCACAAATACGAGACAGTGAAAGGAAAAGACACTTCAATATTCCCAAACCTGCCACAAAATGGCAGTGAGGCTACTGGAAGTTTGATCTGGCAAATCATTCACTGACCACCAGCTTCCATGAAAATGATCATTTTTTTTCTAAACAGTAAAATAAGTAGCTGAATCCCCCTCTTACCCAATATTTTTCCAGCCTCACTTACAAAGACTAAAAACACATCTGCATCACTGTCTTATTATGACAATTAGGGTAGAAGTTCTTAGAAGCTAAAATGGATTACACAGTTTGATGTAAAACCACCAGGGAATTCTAAAATGATATATTAGACTGGGAATGAACAATATTTTAGAAGAAGGCAATGACAGGAAATCTGCATAGCTATTGCCCATTAGTCTCCAGAAGTTAAATTTGATGTGCTATTCTGGTTGAACAATACTGTTTCCGGTTACAGTCATTCATTCCTTCATTCGTTCGTTTATTCATTTGTTTGTTTGTTCATTCATTTGTTTGTTTGTTCAACCATTGAATTTTATGTAACCCCATGCCATTTTCTCTTTTAATAATGTGCAGAAAATGGCATTTATTTTTATGAGCAATTGTAGCAATTTCCATAAACTTATTCAGTTTGTGTACAGGTTTTTTTCCTATTTTAGGATCTCTAAATGTATTAGGTCAGTTGCCACATTTATGCAACCATCGGTTGCTACAGAATTGTGGGCAACAAGTAGAAGTAAAGTTTGATGCAAGCCAAAATAAGGGGTTGGATGCTGGAAACAGATTAGAGAGATCAGAACAAAAACAGATTGCTTACTGCCTGTGAGTTTACTACTGTGTGATGACGTGTGTTAAGAATTAAGGAATTCAAAAGTTATTTTTTTTTATTTATTTATTTGCATTTATATCCTGCCCTTCTCTGAAGACTCAGGGCGGCTTACACTATGTTAGCAATAGTCTTCATCCTATTTGTATATTTATACAAAGTCAACTTATTGCCCCCGACAATCTGGGTCCTCATTTTACCTACCTTATAAAGGATGGAAGGCTGAGTCAACCTTGGGCCTGGTGGGACTAGAACCTGCAGTAATTGCAAGCAGCTGCTGTTAATAACAGACTGCATTAGCAGTCTGAGCCACAGAGGCCCATAATTATGGAAGAAGGGGAATTAAAACTTAGGGAACTAAGTTAAGAATCAAGGGTTATTGTTTTTTTTACAAAATTTAAAAATGGGATGAGCAGTATGCAGGGAAAAATAAAGGAGGGAAGAGAGATGCAGAGCAGTGGTTTACTTAAGAAATTTCATAGGCCAGTAAAGAAGAAGAAGTTAAAGAGAAAACTAAATCAAGTAATTTAAAATAAAAAAGGATAGTAAGTGAAAACCCTGGGGTGTCATTCTCTGTCTGCAACAGGGGTGGAAAAAAGGCAATTTAGGACTAAGCTAGGAAAATAAATTGGAAAAATTTCTCTTACCCAACAAGGTCCCATTCAGGGGTGCTATTCAGCAGGTTCTGGAGAACCGGTAGTGGAAATTTTGAGTAGTTCAGAGAAGCAGCAAATGCCACCTCTGGCTGGCCCCAGACTGGGGAGGGAATGGGGATTTTGCAGTATCCTTCCCCTGGAGTGGGGTGGGAATGAAGATTTTGCAGTATCCTTCCCCTGGAGTGGGGTGGGAATGGAGGTTTTATAGTATCCTTCCCCTGGAATCGGGTGGGAATGGAGATTTTGCAGTATCCTGCCTCTGCCATGCCCACAGTAGTAAAAAAAAATTGAATTCCATCACTGGTCCCATTGTCTACAATCAAGAGAAAAGGAGGGTACAAAAAACAAAGAATTTCAGTTTATTATTTACTTAATTACTTATTTATTTACCTAGCCACCCATTTATTTACCTAGCCCCCCATTAGCTACCTAGTCACCCAAGGGAACCATGGAAAAGAATGAGTAGCAATACAGCCAACGAATAAAGCCTATCATGGGGGACAGAATTACAAGATCATCAGCAAGACTGGTCAGGGGCAAAGACAAAGTTCAAATAGCAGAAGGAGCAGGTGGTGGAGAAGCAAAGAGGGAAGTGTTTGGGTTTAGCCATAGGAAGTGATCAGCATCTTTTACACGTACTGTTTTTAATAACTATTGTGCTTTTAAGATTACAGCAGGGGGATTGGCTTCAAAGGTATCTCCAGAAGCTGAATGCTGGTACTACAACACAAACCGGTGCATTAAAGATAAGCCATTGCATTTCTAATAGGTTTTTCCTCTCTTTCCCACGTCAATACCAAAAGATGGTTTCTCTGTTAGGCAGTTGTATTGTTAAAGTGGTTTGAAAAATATTAAAAAGAAAAACTGTTTACTGTTCACATGCAATTTCCCCGGGGCTGAGAAGGAATTGTTTTTCTGAAATCCTCTGGGGGACACAGAAATCGTATTAGTAGCAGATTTTGTTTAGAGAGAATAGCATTATGGTTGGGGAGAATCATGTGAGAAAACCAGTATTTGAATTCAGGCTGAGACTCTGCTACCTTTAAAAATTTTAAAACAATCATAAGGATTATTTCATAAAACGAGTCTTAAGATAAAGGTAAAGGTTCCCCTCGCACATACATGCTAGTCGTTGCCGACTCTAGGGGGTGGTGCTCATCTCCGTTTCAAACCCAAAGAGCCAGTGCTGTCCAAAGACGTCTCTGTAGTCATGTGGCCGGCATGACTCAATGCCAAAGGCACACAGAACACTGTTACCTTCCCACCAAAGGTGGTCCCTATTTTTTCTACTTGCATTTTTATGTGCTTTCGAAACTGCTAGGTTGGCAGAAGCTAGGACAAGTAACGGGAGCTCACCCCGTTACACGGCAGCACTAGGGATTCGAACTGCTGAGCTGCCGACCTTTCGATCGACAAGCTCAACGTCCTAGCCCCTGAGCCACCATGTCCCTTAAGGAGTCTTAAGATAGGCACCAACAAAACATATAATTACACTTCCACCAGGCCACTTACCTGCAGCATCCTATATTTTATTTTCAAATATGTCCTCCAGCTTATATGCAGGAGCCAGAAAAATTATTGGAAGCAACATTTATGTTTGTGGTTGGAATTACTGAAAAGAAGATACTACCAGAAATTCCTACTTAGTTCAATTTGGGTGAAGTTCATCAATGTCTCTATCTAATATTGGTTTCTTATTTGATTAACTGTGACCTCCTATCCTCAATTCAGTGACTGATTCACCGCCTAGTTGGTAAGGAAGGTGATCTATTGAGCAGACAATCCTTAAAACACTTAAGAAAGCAGACTGGGACTAAGTTACTGGAATATTATTGAAGTGAAATGAACTTTAAAAGATAAATGTGCACTTTCCCTGCTTGTAATAGTTTCCTAATTGCAGTCACATCATGTGTGCCAGCTCCTCTCTTCAATCCCTGAAAACAAAACAGAAAGAGCAAACACATTTTTTTGTAATCATTCAGAGCAGAGGTCTTCAAATTGGCAGTTTTAAGACTTGTGAACTTCAACTTCAGCTGGAGAATTCTGGGAGTTGAAGTCCATAATTCTTAAAGCTGCCAAGTTTGAAGAGCTCTGATTTAGAGCAAAGGCCAAAATTATAAACAGCTAATATGAATGTCAAAGTATCAAAATTGATTTGCTTAAAGAGCAAAAAAAAAAAAAAGTGTCATAGATTCAGCGAAGTGAATATTGTAAGATTGGGTGATTAAAAGCAAGGATCACTAAAGGACTTTAAGGATACTAGATTTAAGAAGCCAATCAGGGAGTATCTCAAATAATGTCTACAGAATAGAGGAATGATGCTGTAAAGCTAGACTTGTCTTAACATAACATAACATCAGAGTTGGAAGGGACCTTGGAGGCCTTCTAGTCCAACCCCCTGCCCAGGCAGGAAACCCTACACCATCTCAGTCAGATGGTTATCCAACATTTTCTTAAAAATTTCCAGTGTTGGAGCATTCACAACTTCTGAAGGCAAGTCGTTCCACTTATTAATTGTTCTAACTGTCAGGAAATTTCTCCTTAGTTCTAAGTTGCTTCTTTCCTTGATCAGTTTCCACCCATTGCTTCTTGTTCTACCCTCAGGTGCTCTGGAGAACAGCCCGACTCCCACTTCTCTGTGGCAGCCCCTGAGATATTGGAACACTGCTATCATGTCTCCCCTGGTCCTTCTTTTTGTTAAACTAGACATACCCAGTTCCTGCAACCGTTCTTCATATGTTTTATCCTCCAGTCCCCTAATCATCTTTGTTGCTCTTCTCTGCACTCTTTCTAGAGTCTCAACATCTTTTTTACATCGTGGCGACCAAAACTGGATGCAATATTCCAAGTGTGGCCTTACCAAGGCATTATAAAGTGGTACTAACACTTCACGTGATCTTGATTCTATCCCTCTGTTTATGCAGCCCAGAACTGTGTTGGCTTTTTTAACAGCTGCTGCACACTGCTGGCTCATATCTAAATGGTTATCCACTAGGACTCCAAGATCCCTCTCACAGGTACTACTATTGAGCAAGGTACCACATATACGGTACTGGTGCATTTTGTTTTTGGCCTAAATGTAGAACCTTACTTTTTTCACTGTTGAATTTCATTTTGTTAGATAGCGCCCAATGTTCAAGTCTGTCAAGATCTTTCTGTAACTTGAGCCTATCTTCTGGAGTGTTGGCTATTCCTGCCAGCTTGGTGTCATCTGCAAATTTGATGAGTTCCCCATCTATCCCCTCGTCCAAGTCATTGATGAAGATGTTGAAGAGTACTGGGCCTAAAACAGAGCCTTGGGGTACTCCACTGCATACTTCCCTCCATGTGGATGTAGTTCCGTTGAGGACTACACGTTGAGTGCGGTTGGTCAGCCAGTTACGAATCCATCTGGTGGTGGTGCTGTCTAACCCACATTTTTCTACTTTATCTAGTAGTAGGTTATGGTCTACTTTATCAAATGCTTTACTGAAGTCCAAGTAAATTATATCAACAGCATTCCTCTGGTCTACTAATTTTGTCATTTTGTCAAAGAATGCGATAAGATTAGTCTGGCATGATCTGTTTTTGACAAACCCATGTTGGCTTTTGGTTATTACTTTGTTTGCTTCTAGGTGTTCGGTTGTCTTAGAAAAGGAAAGTGGAAAGATTTGAAAAATTATTACATGGGATACAGAGAACTAGAAAATATGAATTTAGAGCTATCCACCTAAAAGCTAAGCCTCTTTTCCTACTATTCCCTTATTTTAAAATAGGTCTTTGATATTTTCCCATGGCTTAATTTAGATCAGATCTTCCACAGCTAGGACCAAACACAGTACAAGATATATTTTACTTTCGGGCTATCTTTAAAGAAAGAATAATTGGTGCTGAATAAACTACATTTCATTATAACAGTTCATTTAGCGGCCATTTGAAGTTGCATCATCACTGAAAAAAGTGTCTTAAGACTTTTCACACTTACGACCATTACGACCTGTTTTCCCCCCACACTTTTTTATTTTTATTTTTGCAAACAACATAAAAACTAACACAAACTAGTACCAAGGGGAAAGAACAAAGAAAGAAATAGAAAAAAGTAGCTTCCAAATTTTCTCTTATTCTATGATTAAAAAGAACATTTTTTTCTATTATCATTTTTTTTTCCTAATTGTCAAAACCATAGGTCATCAGTGCATTTTTTCTGTTTTGTGCAAAAAAGTCTATAAGGGGTTTCCAATCAGTCATAAATCTAGGTAAGTTGTTTCTCGAATCAAGGAAATTAATTTAGCCATCTCTGAAAGTGCCATCATCTTCACCAGCCATTCCTCATTGTGAGGCATTTTGAACCTTTCCATATTTGAACATATAACAGTCGCGCTGCAGTTAGATACAAAAATAAAGTCCCATGACTTTTCTCTAATTGCTTGTTCATTAGTCCCCAAAGATGAGATGTTTTTTTTCCAATGCTAGAATTATTCACCCTGCCATACAGTCTTCTTGTGTGAGTAAATGAAATATGGACATAATTGTCTACTGAGGCCATTTCTTTATGGTAATAATCACCCTGTCCCAACAGGCTGGCTTGAGACTTTTTTCCCATATGATTTTTCTCACTGTAGGTTTAACCAAACTATTGCTCAAAACATTGCATAGATTGATTTAATTTATATACCTCCTTCCCCATAATGGGTAGATATTGGAAGCAATGCCACGGCTATCAGAAGCAAGAAGAGGTTTTTTTTCTTCATAAAAACTACCTGATTACAAAAAAAAAAAAAAGTTAAGATAGTGCTGTGTCCTCAAAATTTCTCACCTTTCCAAGAATTGAAGCATAATACCAGCATGGGCTTGTTCATTCTGATTGCCTCTTATCATTGTTGAAGTGCTTGCTTTTTCTTTAATATATAAAGTTTTGCATTGCATACAGGATAAATAGAGCTGTCTGGTCCCAAGGCAAATATTTCACTCGGGGATTCCGAGTTCCAGTCTCGGAATATACAATCCTTAGCATTTGGGGATGGGAGATACAATGGAGGAGAAGGGCACCACAGTTGCTTCTTTCTTGCGGTCATCATGACAGGTCCCAGAATGGGTTTAGGAAAAGAGAAAGTACCAGGTGAGAAATTTCAGGGCTTCTGAGAAATCCATTTTCATTTGCTTCCAAGAGGAAGTTGTTAAGTGAGCAATTATTATTTTATTATTTGTTAAATTTATTTGCCATCCATCTATTTTTTAAAATAAAGTTTTATTAATTTTCTACTATTACATTAATTAGTGCTTAATACTAATAATAATACTACGCCTTCTTCCCGACCTCCGGGCCTTTAAGCGCGAGCTCAAGACTTTTTTGTTTCACCGAGCAGGGTTGGCCCAAGGGTAATTTTTAATGGGTGGTTTTATTACTTGTTATTTTAATATTCGGCCTATGGATTCAGATTTTTAAATTCAAATATTGTGTTTTAATTTTTGTATATGTCTTTTTAACTTGGCTATAAACCACCCTGAGTCTTCGGAGAAGGGCAGTATAGAAATGTAAATAATAAATAAATAAATAAATAAATATTGTGTTGTCTGGGTTTGTTTTGTTTGCTTAATAGTACAAATTATATTCTTAATCTTTACCCCTTTTTTCCAGACATTGATAAAATAAATTCCATGTTTGGTAGTATTCTGTATCTACCATCTACCAGCCAATTTTGGATGGCTTACAAGTAATAAACATTAAAAAAAAAAGTTATCGTCATTGGATATAAAATGACAAGTCAAAATAAAACCATTAATGCAAGATGGAGAAAGAGGGAGCTGGATACATGGGAGGGGGATGACAAATATCTGTTAATTAATAAACTACCTCCAGTCTGGAGCTCCCCATTGGGACCCAGCCATCTGACAGAACCAGGTTTTAAGATTCTTATGAAAAGCCAATCTCACCTCAGGGGATAAGTTATTCCAAAGGGCAGGAACTTTGGCTAATTCAGGAATGGCAGCAGAAGACAATGCAGAGAAGTAACAGTAGTGGTAGCTTCTCCCCCCCACACACACACTCTCTCTCTCCCGCTCTCTCCTTCCTTTTATATTATTCCTTTGCTATGGCTGCCATTGGGCCCTATATAACCAAGTTTATTCAAGTTATGGATCAAGGGTGAAATAAGGGGTGTGAGTCCCAAAACTCCCATGCCTCCTGTATTCACAATTAGTTCCCTCCCTTGATTAATTGTCATGTGCTAACTTCAAGTCTCCCTTGCAGATCATTTGAGGAAAAAGTAGAAGATAAATATAAAAAAATGCTAGATGTAGCTTGACACAAATTAATCAGTGTCTTGTGCCATAAGGAAGTTGTTTTCAGATGTTATCTACCAACCTGCAATTGGACTGGTAGCGATTTGCACCTAATGTCAACATCTTGACATTGTCAAGATGTCTACATCTTAATAAGAATTATTAGTGTTAGATCTGATGATGGAAGAGACGGACACAGTTCTTTCAGTAACAACAGCTCTTTATTAGTAGACCAGTACAACCCAACGAACTGCTTGTCTGGCAGTGCCCTGTTTTACAGAGGGCTGCCAGACGGCTTAACCAATAAGCTTTAAGTATTTTCCCACCTTTTTGGAGGACCTGAATGAAAACTATAGCACACTCCTTTCATGGTACATAACGATTAGCATGAAGGTCCAATTAAGGGAAAGCTGTATTCTTCCAAACATTACTTTTTTTCCCCAAAATGCTATTTAAAAACAACAACAACAACCAACCCAGGCTGATTCTTTACCAGACAACTCTTTGTGGGACTTTGCTTGGGAATTTTTCTGTAGGAAAATGGTTTGGGAATTGGCCCTCGTCAAACAAATCACCACACGATCTTGTTTTGCCAAATCATTGCCTATCTTACATTGAGAGTTTCCTTCTTCAGATCAGCAGAGATTCCTGAAGACGTTAGCTAACCTTACACATCTTATCCGAAGACAATGGGAGATAAGAAGGGGGTGGGGTGGGGTAATGAAGCATAGCTTCAGTACTGCATTTTCTTAACCTATTTAAGTTGATTGTCTTTCTCTAATTATATTTTCTCCCTGGAGATGGGGTAGTAGTAGGGGGTTGGAGAGAAAGATTACAAACCCTTAAATTTTTGATACCACAAAATCAGTCTTTCTTTACTCCATTTTCAGTATTTTAAAAATAACTGTGCCATCTTAGAGTGACATCCAGCAGACATGCTAAATTTAAAGATGTGTCAGCATGTCCTTAACTTTGTTTAGCTTGGGTTAGTGCTAAAGTTGAAATGGCAAAGAATACATTTGGCAAACATAACCTCATCTGCAAAAATCCCCTTTCTTCATTTCTTGAATTTTTAAGAGTGCTGCTCAAAAGGGGTCAATAATGCTCTTATCGCCATCCCAAATTCCATTTTTATCTCTTGTCATTGATACTAGCATTGTTCCTTTAGTGCAACGGTGTCAAAGTCAATTTCATTGAGGGCTGCATCAGTGTTGTGTCTGTGCCCCCCCCCCCGAGCTGGGCCTCCTGCCAGAAAGTGACTTGGAAAGTGAGGGGGAAGGGCTGTCAGGACTTACCTTGGGAGCACCGGCTTCCCTGGCTCAGCTCCAGGAGCCAGAGGCAGGCCAGGTGGAAGAGATAACGAGGCTCCATCCCCTGACTCTTCCCCCCCCAGGCCACACCTTCAGACCCAGCTGATGGCAATCAGGCTTGGTTGGATCCTAGGTTTCGTAGGCAGGAGAGGAGGGAACAACAGAAGCAGGGGTAGGGCAGGCCTAGGAAGTGCTAAGTCATGGAGCCACACCCCACAGGATATAAAGACAGCACGGGCTGCTGTGCCTCTTCATAGCAGGCAAATCAACTGATTAACTAAGAGCTGAAGTTTGTTCCTGGGTGACTCACTGGCTTCAAGGGAAATAACAGAGACACTTGGCATACGCTCACTATTTTGCTGCCAGAGCTGATAGTGCTGGCTAATTAAGCCATCACTCGGACGGAGGTGAAGGAGGACAAAACAATCAGGGTTGTGATTGACCTCAGGGGGTCAGGGTGGGTGTGGGCAGGGGGGCATGGCCAGCATGATGTCACTTGTGTTGGGGATGCCTGTGGTGGCCCAAGCTCTCTGCCAGCAAAAACGGGCTCCAGAGCTCTCTATCACCTAAAACGGAGCTCAGGAGGACCACGTGTGGTCCTCCTAATCTCTGTTTTCACTGGCAGAGGCATTGAGGGCCAGACCTTCGCTGTTTCCAGGGTGGCCCCAAAGGCCAGATTCAAGCATCCGTCAGGCTGGATCCAGCCCCACGCCTTGAGTTTAACACCCCTGCTTTAGTGTAATATATGAGAGAAGAAGACCATTTACGGCATTAAAAATGATTCTTTACCAGGAAGACTGTCTTCTGGTGTTTCAAGAGATCTTCCTTGGGGAATCCCCACCCACTGATATTTTTCTATTTAATTGCATTTTAGACCTCTCTCAATTAAAACAGCATACTTCTCACATTCCAAAGTCTGTAACTTTTTAAAACCTTCATTTCATTATTTCTTTAAAATAATAAAAGAATCATATTTAATAGATACATCTTGAAGTGCAAAATCAAGCATGTAGAAACCCAGTGGACCACTTCCAACTATCTACCTTGTGTCTGAAAACTTCCTTTCAACTGCCACTGCTACATTTTCACTGTTTCTCAGCTCTTACTGTTAAAAAATTCGTCTGACTATTTAACCCAAACCTCTTTTTCTAAAATAACAACAACAACAACATGCTATTTCACCCTATGGGTTCTTGACCTATTCCTGGTTTCGACAAGGAATATGTCTGCCTTCTCCTGCACTGAAAACTTTCCATATGTTTGTATTTGGAACTCTTGTATTATGTCTAATTCATCATATTTGCAGCTTCTCAGCTCATTTTTCTCTATTTAGTAAAGGTAAAGGTTCCCCTCGCACATATGTCTAGTTGTTCCTGATTCTAGGGGGTGGTGCCCATATCCCTTTCAAAGCCGAGGAGCCAGTGCTGTCTGAAGATGTCTCTGTGGTCATGTGGCTGGCATGACTAACCCCCAAAGGCGCACGGAACTTCCTTTGCTGTTACCTTCCCACCAAAGATGGTCCCTATTTTTCTACTTGCATTTTTTACGTGCTTTCAAACTGCTAGGTAGGCAGAAGCTGGGATAAGTAACGGGAGCTCACCCCGTTAAATGGCACTAGGGATTCGAACTGCCGGACTGCCGACTTCTCGATTGACAAGCTCAGCATCTTAGCCACTGAGCCACTGCATCTCTTTTTCTCTATTTAAACACTGGTAATTCTGAGAATTGTAGTTCTAACACATCTGTTACGCACATGGCAAGGAAGGTTGTGCTAAGTCATCACTTCCTATATTAGAACTACAAATAAAAGGTCTCAAAGTAAAGCCCATGAGTTTTGTTGTTGTTGTTGTTGTTAAGACCCTGTAGAAACCAGAGCTTAAAACTTGAAAGCAGTCAACTAACAGATTTGGCAAGTAGCCCCAATAGCTTGGTGGAAAAGTTCAGAATAAGGCAATTTTATACCTTCAAAGGATCCAATGGGCTTAAGCAAATAGAGTTATAGTCTGCATGTTAATTCCAACCAGCAATTATTTATGACATGAAATGGTAATTTGAATTAACTCTCCTTTACAAAATACCCTGGGAATGAATGGATTAAATTAATTAATAAATAGGAGGATTTTAATGGCTTACTTCATCAGGGAAGGAGTTTTAAATTCTGATCCAAGATGTTGTGGAGTTGTTCACATCTGGCAAATTTTGAGCACTGAGGGATTTGTGGTGCATATTGATGCACAGGTTTTATACTTTCAAGATGCATTCATCTTCATTATTTCAAAGAAAGCCACAAATACACTAGCTTCCTTTTTCCATCACCTAAGATGAACAAGCAGTGTTACTATGTAGTTTCTCTAAATGATGTTTCCATGAAGCTATCAAGAGCTAGTTTTTTTGGCATAAAAAGCGGCCTTGTGACACATAATCAATGCAAAGTAACAGGAAACAGTGACCTTGGCAGCAAGTAGACAAGAACCTTGTGAAAAACTCACTTATCCTTTTAAAATGGTCTCCATGATATAGTTACGCTCGGAATTATCCGTGGTAGAAAGAAACGAAACCACTAAAAACATGATGGCTAGATACCATCGAAGCCAACACCAGCCAGAGCATAAAACAACTGAAAGAAGCCATACATAATCAGAAAATATGGAGAGAGCTGGTCCATATGATCACTGAAAATCAGACACAATTGAACAGATAACATTATCAACATCGTCACATAAAATAGGGCCTACAGTATGTCCTTTTTTGCAGTTGGCTCATCTGCGCTAAAAGGACAAACTAGGTGCAGAAGCTATGGAGTACCTATTTCTATATGAGAATGCCGCTGCAGAGCCCAACTCCGGCTCGACACATGATGCTACAGGGATACAGATCATGGGAGCAACCCCTAATCAAAGATCCAAAGGGATGAGCTAGCCGAGAGCCACACACTGAGAAAGTATAGGAATATATTATATTCCTATATTTAATATATACATATAATAAAAAGAGAGAAACGAGAGCACCAATTTGTCTACAGTTTGCCAATGCTGATTCATAAGGAAAGAAACAACTTGAGAAATAATTGCCCTAATTTAAATGGAAATATTACATGTCGTATATTATAATGAGAAGACTGTCACACTTGATCCATGATGTGTCTGCTCATTGTTGTAACCAGATGGTAACTATTGAAGCATAGCATCAAGGCTCTCCCCCTTTTTTTTTTATTAAATGTGTCTCATAATTAAGGATGGTGAGGGTAAGCATAATCCTAGGAAGGTGATGGAACTATACTAAGCATCTCATTGTCCATCATAAAATATGGCAGTGTTGTCATTCCCATACATAGCAGTATCAGAGTAAAGTGGTATTAGGCATTGCTGCTATTTACTATTAAATAAGTGTATAGGTATTTCATGCTTGATGCAAGTTCATATTAAGCCAACTTCTGACGCAGAAAGAGACTACAAGTGCGATAAAACCTTTGGGAATTCTTCACTTTAAAATCATTTGGACCTGCTGAATATACAGTATGATTAAGAGAGAGAGGGTGAAATAGGATCTATCCTCATCAATGGTGGAATGCCACCACTTTAACAACCAGTTAAGGCACTTATGCACAGCACTGAACATGGAGCATTTAGAAGCTCAGCTGCTTACCTTCCAGGTCAGCAATGGTAAGTAGAACAGTGAGGGGAGGGGGAAATCAGCTGTGTCATGGAACTGAGATGAGCTACAAAGCAGGAAATAAAGGACAGGGGCGGGTGAATGGGGCCAACTGATTGTCGGTGCTACTGGTTCGCCCGAATTGGTCGGAACCAACTGAATTCCACCTATCATCTTTCTTCAAAACATGATTTGTTCATATGATAGGAACCATCTATCTATTTTCTCTTCCATTCAATTAATTCATCTTTGTGCACATCCTACGCACAGAACTGGATGACTAAGCTTTTAGATATGCCCATTTTCCCCCAATCAGCTTGTGCTGGTGTACCAAGTATGACGGGGCAATCTGTTCCATACTCAATAAATGCTTAAGTAGATGAGGTGGTTGAAATGAATGTGGAATTGGTTTGCTGCTAGTGATGTGGTGGTGTGTTGATCAGCTGTTTGGCATTCAGAAGTGCAATGCAGCAATGTTGGCAGAAAAAAAAGTGCCTTCAAGAATGTGTGAACTTCAGTTCCCAGAACTGAGTTTTTGGCTTCAACTCTCCAATGTGCTGCCTGGGGAATTCTGGAAGCTGAAGTTGCCAAGGTTGAGAAACACCAATGGAGAGAACCTCTAAAGATAAAGGAAGCTTTTGTCCAGAAGACTACGTTTGATTTACTTTGGCCATGTCATGTGTGCAAATTCGTTGGAGAAGTCAAGGATGCTAGGAACAACAAGAAGAGGCAAACAAAGAACACACTGACTTGATAACATTGAAAATGATACAAAGATGAACATCCAACAACTGGAAGAAGCTGTGCTTGACAGGGTAGGATGGGGAACACTTGCCTATAAAGTCGCCAAGAATCAAACTGAATGACTGAAGGGTTAAAACAACAATAGACATGAAGAGGGAGAACTTCTTGAATCTGAGGCAGCTTTGGCTGGTTTTTATAATGCCTAAAAGCTGTCTCTTTATTCAGTGTATTCTAGGATTCCAGCTAGGATCAAGGAATGACTCCAAATTGCTATGAGACTGTTTGATAATCAGGACCTTTCACATCTTGGTAAGCAAATGGTCTCCACTAATGAGAAGAATATTTCAACTAAGAGAAAGGACAGATTCTCCCCTCCCTATTCAGTCCACTTACTGCCCAATTAAGGCCAGTAATTAATGTATGACCTTTGAGCCATTGTAAAATGGAAACTTCTCAGTTGTTAATCATGCTAAATAGTAAAATCAGCACAATTTGCCTACTGGGAAAATCAAAGCTTCTGCTCAGTTCTCTATGTGTAGGGCAAAAATGCTAGGAATTTTTATTTATTTATTTTATATTTATTTATTTTATTAAATTTTTATACCGCCCTTCTCCCGAAGGACTCAGGGCGGTGTACAGCCAGAATAAAATACAAGCTATATACAATTAAAACGCAATTAAAATATAGCAATTACTAAACGGCTGATAGTTAAAATGAATTTAAAATATTAATAAAACCCCAATATAAAACCAAACTATTATGCCAGTCCCGCTTGAATGAATAAATATGTTTTTAGCTCACGATGGACGGTCCGAAGATCAGGCACTTGACGTAGGCCAGGGGGAAGTTCATTCCAGAGCGTCGGTGCTCCCACAGAGAAGGCCCTACTCCTGGGGGCCGCCAGCCGACATTGTTTGGCGGACGGCACCCTGAGGAGACCCTCTCTGTGAGAGTGTATGGGTCGGTGGGAGGCATAGGGTAACAGCAGGCGGTCTCGTAAGTACCCGGGTCCTAAGCCATGGAGCGCTTTAAAGGTGGTAACCAGAATCTTGAAGCGCACCCGAAAGACCACAGGAAGCCAGTGCAGACTACGGAGCAGTGGTGTTACGTGGGAGCCACGAGTGGCTCCCATTACTACTCGCGCAGCTGCATTCTGGACTAACTGCAGCCTCCGGGTGCACCTCAAGGGCAGCCCCATGTAGAGAGCATTGCAGTAATCCAGCCGAGACGTAACCAGAGCGTGAGTGACTGTGCATAAGGCATCCCGGTCAAGGAAGGGACGCAACTGGCGGACCAAGCGAACTTGGTAAAAGGCCCTCCTGGAGACGGCCGCCAGATGTTCATCAAAGGACAGGACTTTTAAAAGGCACAGGAAAGATGAAGGTGTTAAGGAGTAAAGTAATCACAGTAGAAGATACATAAAGATACTTCCTTAAATGCCTTTGAATATTTATATAGGCGGAAAAATTATTAACATAAAAATAGTGTGAGTCAAAAGCTGAAATTAAAATGATACAGAGATTTTTCCAAGTGATGTTTAGATGTGAAGGTATCTAGTAGGATATGGATGGAAATGCACACTATTGCCTTTTAAAAGTGGTATTGAACATAAACTGAAGAAGGAAAAGTAGTATTTAAATGCATTGCTATGTAATCCATAGCTTTTTTTGGTACCCCAAATTATCTTCTAATGCATATTTAGCAAACAGCAGGTACATGTCTTGCAGTTTTTCTCCTAACTTTTCCTTTTCTGTATTAGAAACCTACTTTCTACTTTCATCCAAGTTCAAAAACTAAACTCCTGTTATTACATTGCATCTACAAAAAAAACCACACCTCATATTACACTAAAGCAATTCTTGGAGTGAAGATTGGAAGATTGCATATCTACATTAGAGTTATTGGAAGTTGCATAATTGTCCAGTTTAAAATAAAAGATGCCATTCTACACATCTCCCACACACTCCCATGACAATTATTTTATTACATTTTTTATGACTCCTCTCAGATTTCTGCACACATTTCATTTGAACATAATGTGCTGGATGCATTTCCCACAGAAAAGTAGTGTTTTAACAAAAAAAAGGAGAATCTTTTACATTTAAATCTCACTTTAGAATCTGTCATTAAGAAATGTCTTACTAGGCCTTCTTCAAGTTCCGATTTTTAGGTGGTGTGGGGAAGAAGTTGTTCCCATATGTATCCCTGCTTTCAACTTGTTCATTATTCTCCTTTGGCAAGAATATAAGAAGAGTTCAATTGGATCCATCTGATATATGAAGTGACATCTAGTACACTAGTACTCAATGAACCATCTAGATCAGGGATGTCACACTCAAGGCCCATGGGCTGTATCTGGCCCATGGGGTGCTTAGATCTGGCCCGTGGTAATGGGCCAGTCTGTGGTACCTCTGCCAGCAAAAACAGAGCTCAGGAGGGCCACGCATGGCCCTCCCAAGCTCCATTTTCTCTGGCAGAGCACTCCGGCCACCACAGGCGCCCCTGACATGAGTGGCATCGAACTGGCCATGCTCACCCTTGCCATATCCACCTGTTCTCCCACAAGGTCAAATACAACCCTGATGTGGCCCACAATGAAATAGAATTTGACACCCCTGATCTAGATGGTTTCAGGAAACTGTGACATACGGGTAGGAGAGTAAAAACCCTAAAGCCTGCTTCCAATTACATTCTCCCAAGCAACTGCTATTTAAAAAAAAACAAAAAAACCTTATTTTAATGTGGTGGCACAATCCGCCATCTTGACTAGTAGCTCCAGCTACATGTAATCTCCATATATATGTTTCATTTACTTTTAAAGCCATCCAAATGGATGTTCTTCACCATATCTCATGGTAGCAAATGCCTCAATTTAACCATGTGCTGTGTAGCATTGGTCCTGAATCTTCCTTGATTTAGTTGTCATTAATGCTCCCAAGTTGTAATTTTGAGAAAGGGGGAGGAGGAAAAAATAAACTTTCTATCCCTATTTTCTATCCTAGTTTTAGAGTTTTTCTTTCTGAGCGAAGAAGTCCCAAATCATGTAAATAAATTGTGTCTTTCAAAACAACTTTTATATTTAACTGACCAAGCTTTTCCCACTCTACATCAAACAGAATTACATTTTATTTCTACTGTCGTTGTTGCCTAAGGGAGTCCTGACATTTTCTGAATCACCTCTTTCCGCTTCCATTATATGTTCTGTTATAGCGTTCTCCCCATAATAACTCTAATTCATTCTGACAAAATTTAGAAACAGAAAGCAGATGTTTAACCCTATCTGTAAAACTATAAACAAAGAGCAGAGATTCAGAAAAAGCAACTCTGTTCTATCCTCCTTATTTCCTCTCCTTTACCTTTAGGTCTTCTAATCATCTACTGCATTTTCTCTCTTTTATTCAAGAAACAGTTATGTCTGGATCTGGATCTGCACATTTTGCTGCCCAAGGTGAAGGATAAAGCAACTTCACATTCTACAAAGGATTTAAACCACAAAAGTGTTTGATGATTCTATTCAGGTCTTTTCTTGCAGCATCTGGCCAGCCTTGAATAAGCAGAGCCAATCATGGTGAGTTCTTGGATGGCTGATCAATAGAAAACCCCAGGGTGAAAAGCTAGACTGGGAAGAAAAAAGGGGAAAGGGGAAAAAGACCATAATAATCCACTTCTGCATTATTTCCAAGCAAACTACATAGAACTTAGTCAAGCTAAATTTCAAGGCGACCTATCTGTTTTTTACCAATATTTGAGTAACCATTCAGTACCATTTCTATTATGGTATTGAATTCTAAGTTATGTGGCGGGCAATTAATGGAGGTGTCAGGCTTTCTAAGAATGCCCTAATTAAATCATGAGTCTTGAGCCAAGCTTCAAAAGAAATCCAGGTACCGTATTTTTTGGCGTATAAGACGCATCTTAGTTTTGGGGGAGGAAAATAAGAAAAAAGCTGATTGGCAGATGGATTGGCCTCCCGGAATACCCCCAATCAGCCGTTCCCAGATGGGAATTTTAGCAACAGGTTCCTTGGTTGTGAGCTTTGTGACTTGCTTTTTTTTTTTTTTTTGCTTTTTTTTCTGCCTCTGAAACTTCTGAAACTCCATTTCAGAAAAAACTTTTTTCTGCCTCTGAAAGCCTCCGAAACAGCTTCAGAAAAAAAGCCTCTGAAGCTCTGTTTGGGGCTTTTTTTCTGAAGCTCTGTTTGGGAGCTTCTTTTCTGAAGCTTAGTTTCTGATGCTTTTTTCAGCCTCTGAAACCTCCGTTTGAGAAGCTGGGTGGGGCTAAATTTGGAGTATAAGACACACCCAGATTTTCACCCTCTTTTTAGGGGAAAAAAGGTACATCTTATACTCTGAAAAATATGGTATTTATTAGGAGTTTCATGTCAGCACATTCCCAAGTGAAGCCATCTCTGACCCTATGTAATTTACGCTCCAATTATGACCCTGTTTTCCCCCTCCCTCCAGGGTGTGTCATCAATCACATTTGCCCACAGAGCAATTTTGCAGGTTGTAGAGGTCACTCCTCTTCGACTGCTGCAGGTATCCCTGGGATACAGCCTTGAGGGAGATAAGCATGGAATTTGCATCTGTTTTTTGCTGCTGTACAGTTTTGTCAGTTTCCCATCCCCCCTGGCCTATGACAACTCGAGAGCAAGCCAGGGATGCTTTGTGAGTTGACAGGAGGGCTTTTCCCATGCTATGAATACAGTTACCCAATGATTGGTGTAGATCAAAGCAATTTAATTCAGATTATTTTAAAGAAAAAGAATGTTGTGTCCTCCCTTGCCTCTGTCCGAGTGATGGCTTAATTAGCCAGTACTATCAGCTCTGGCAGCAGAATAGCCAGCATCTGCCAAGAGCCTCCGTTATTTTCCACGATGCTGGTGAGTCACTCAGAAACAAACTTCAGCTCTTAATCAGTGGATTTGCCTGTTACAAAGAGATACAGCAGCTCTCGCTGTCTTTTATATCCTGTGGGGTGTGGCTCCATGACTCAGCACTTCCTGGGCCTGCCTCACCCTTGCTTCTGTTGTTCCCTCCTCTCCTGCTTATGAAACCTAGGGTTCAACCAAGCCTGATTGCCGTCAGCTGGATCTGCAGGTGTGGCCTGGGGGGAGGGAAGAGTCAGGGGAAGGAGGTCTCATTATCTCTTTCACCTGGCCTGCTTCTGGCTCCTGGAACTGAGCCAGGGAAGCCGGTGTTCCCAAGGTAAGTCCTGACGGCCCTTCCCCCTCACTTTCCAAATCACTTTCTGGCATCAGGCCTGGCTCCAAGTCACTTTCTGGCAGCAGGGCCAGCTCGGGAGGCGCAGACACAACAAAGAATGTAGGTCAGGGCTGTCAAACTTGTGGCCTGTGGGCCGGATGCATCATGCACTGGCCATGCCCACGCCCGATTTAGTGAAAGGGAAAAAAGTCACGAGACATCACATGATGCTGCCATGATGACATGAGTTTCACATCCCTGATGTAGGTGATGCAGGGCTGACTGAACAGCAGCTACTATCTCAACACGTTGCCTAGTAAGAATAATGATCCTACTACGGTTTCTGACTAGCAGACTTCTGATGGTCTTCTAAGTATCAGTACAGTCCAGATTATGGAGTAATTTGATCCCCTCAGTGCCATCAAGCTTGTATCTTCTGGAAGATTCAATACTGTATCAGATTTCTATTGCTATGAACCATTAAGGGCAATATTTACGGCGATAGCTGACAGATGGACTGTAATTTTGATCCCATTTCCTTTGCTGAGACCTGCTTATCTTATTATTTTTATGTAATATGCCTCCCAGAGAGTCAGTTTAGGATAATGGTTAAGGCATGAAGTTAGAAACCAGGACACTGTGAGTTCTAGTCTTGCCTTGGGCACAAAGCTAGCTGGGTGACCTTGAGTCAGTCCCTTTATTTTGGCCATAAGAAAAAGTCAATGGTGAACTACTTCTGAAAAACCTTGCTAAGAAAACTATAGGGATGATAGTGTCTATAGTATCCCAGAATCGGACATGATTGAACAGAAGCAAAAAAAAAACCCAAAAGACAGAGAGAGAGATCCCTCCTACTAGAGTTTGACTGATATCCTCTGGATTAATAGCAATAGCAATAGCACTTAGATTTATAAATGCTATTTATAAGATTTATATACCGCTTCATAGTGCTTTTATAGCCCTCTCTAAGCAGTTTACAGAGTCAGCATATTGCCCCCAACAATCTGGGTCCTCATTTTATCCACCTCGGAAGGATGGAAGGCTGAGTCAACCTTGAGTTTGTGAGATTCGATCTGCTGAACTGCAGCTAGCAGGCAGCTGAAGTAGCCTGCAGTACTGCACTCTAACCACTGCGCCAGCTCGGCTAATTCCAGTTCTTCATCTACTTGCTCATTCTAGCTCTAAGGTAACACTTGTAATTGTTAACTAATAAAGTGCTTATAACCTATTTATCATGTAACATGTATCTGTGTAGCCTTCTTTTCTTCC
Organism: Ahaetulla prasina; assembly: GCF_028640845.1. NCBI lineage: Eukaryota > Metazoa > Chordata > Lepidosauria > Squamata > Colubridae > Ahaetulla > Ahaetulla prasina. Next base: position 22,951,021 of record NC_080546.1, on the reverse strand, counting down.
ATTCTTATCATTCTGGCTCATCCTGATTTTAATCCTACTTCAGTCTAATCACTCTATGCATCTGATGAAGTAAGTTAAGGTGCAGCTCATGAAAGCTCATGCCTTTTAATAAAATGTGTATTTGGAAAATTCCTTATTGGATTCTTCTTGACTTTTTGTTGTCATAGACTAATATGGATTTCTTTCTACTACACTGTATGTAATGTTAGTCCTTCTCCTCCCCAAATGCCCTCTAGGGTTGTTGTGCCCTAAAAGTAGCAATTAGCAATAGCACTTAGATTTATATACTGCTACACAATGCTTTACAGCCCTCTCTAAGCAATTTACAGAGTCAGCATATGCCCCCAACAATCTGAATCTTCATTTTACCAACCTTGGAAGGATGGAAGGCTGAGTCAACTTTGAGCCTGGTGAGATTTGAACTGATGGAGTAAGCAGTATTAGATCAATTTCTCCATTCACCACTCTATTTGTGGGGGGAGAGGGTATGAATCTGCAAAATTCTGACACCAACTGAGAGCAAACTCCAAAAAGAAAAGAAGAAAACCCAGAAAAATACAGACCTACTGAGCAGTAATAGTAAATTCTTTATTGATCTGGAGACGACTTCCGGTGTCCAGGGGCAACGGTCGTCTGGAGGCTTCTCTTGCCCCCAGCGCCCGAATCCGGCCGCCGCCGAGGCCCCTAGGGGCCAGGTGTTCCGAAAAGGACACCTGCCGCACGGACGGCTCGCCAGGGGTCTCCCAGCCGACATACAGGACTGGGGGGACCGATGCTGGCGCGTCCTAGGCTCGGCGGGGTTTGGAGGCCACGGGCCACGGCCATTACTTTGGTCGTCGCCTGGGCCGCTGTGCCCGGTGACACCGGGGCTTTGGATTTATAACTGCAGCAGCCTGGTGGTGAACAGGGAACGGAGAAGAATTGAGGAATGGAGAAGGGAAGGGGATATCGGTAAACGCGAGTGGAGTGCTCCGGAGTGCGGGGGGGTTTTTCTCCCCTGCGGCTGGAAGGAGCACGAGTCATTCTGGAGAGAGGAGAACTTAAAATAAGAAGATTACCGGTTTTGTGGAGCTCTGGAGAGAAGAGGTGATGGAGAAATTTAGGAGGGAGGGTTTGAGGCCCCCCCTCCCTCTGGGGAACAGTGGTGGCGTCCAGCTTCCGCCTTCACTATGAGAATCTTGATGACATCACTTCCCTTCGGCTTCCTGGTTGACTAACTGTACTCTGGACTCGTTGCTCCTGTGAGTGCCCCCTGGTGGATCCGGAGGAAATTACAAGGATACTGTGCTTGCCTGAGGATTTTGAATTTTTTCTAAATGGCAAAGGTCAGAGACCAACTGCTGGAGAGATGGAGAGAATTCTGGAAAAGTTATCCAATATGGACAAGAAACTGGATGATTTGCAAAGAGGCCAAAGCGGAAATAAGAGCAGAAATTGTGACTATCCAAAAGGATTTAAAGGATACTCAACAAGTCTCAGCAGAAAACAAGCAGAAAGTGGAAGGTCTGAGGGTGAGATGCGGCAGTGCAGAAAGAGAGGAGACGACAGGCAATGCTGTGCTTGGACTACAGATGGATAAAATGTCTTATTTCCTTAGGTTTCAAAATTTGGAAGAAGTGGACCAAGAAGATTTGAGAGATGTTGTGACTAAATTGTTAGGAGAATTTCTTGGGAGAGGTGTTGATTTCATGAATTGGGATGTGGATCGAGTTTATAGAGTTAATTCACAATATGCACGCACGCATGCAGTTCCTAGAGAAGTTCATGTCAAATTTGTGAGAAGAGAGACGAGAGATGAAATTCTTAGAAAACATAGGAGTGGGGCACTGACTTATAGGGGCAGGGAGATAGCCATTCTGAGGCAGATTCCCAGACAGGTACGTGAAATGAGAAAGAAATATTACTTTTGTCAAGCAAATTGTACCAGAAGGAGTAGGCTTCAGATGGCTGATGCCAGAGGATTGATGATTTTCCGGGAGGGCATTACGAAAAAATTAGTACAATTGCGGAGGCTGCGGCCTCGTGGAGGAACACAAAGCCCTCCTGGAATTAGATGACCCAGGAATTGAAGAAGGGGAGGTTATAGACCATGGGGCGGAGGCGGCTGCCGCTGTTGCGGCCCTGGAGTTGGGTCAGGCTGAACCCAGAGTTCTGAGATCCAAAACTAGGAAGTGATAAAGATATTTGGTATTGTGTTGGTTTTCCTTATTCTCTTTTGTATGATATTCTGTTTATTCTTGACCCTTCTTTATTGCGTATGTAAGATTTGTAAACTTAGCTACTTCGTGTCACCTGCTTGCCATATGGCTGTTGTATGTGTTAAAAATTTGAGCAAAATTCTTATCTTGCATAAGAAAAATGAAAATTTACCATACCTGATATGTATTTGTATAAACCTTTTTTGACCAATAAAAACTTTTTGAACACAAAAAAATTCTTTATTGATCTTGGTGGGAAACAAGTTAATTTTTAATGGCAAAGATTAAAAACAATGAATATGAAACTCATTAAAAATACACTCACCAGTGTATAACATGCAGTATAAACATAACTTTTTGGAGGAAGAAAAAAAAGGAAACTACTAAAATGATGCATTAAATATTTCGATCACAGCAATGTTGAGATATCATTTTTAAAAAAATGCCCCACTGACACCCATTTTCCAAACCACTTGACTAAGCACAAGTTAAAAGAATAGTTCAGCAGTAACATACTGCTTCTGGTTCTATCAAGTGCTAGAATGTTATTTAGCATAAATGTAAAATATATGGCAAGGGACTGTTTATATGGATGCGCAGAGCAAAATAGACATTTGATATCTCTCCTTTACTTGCCTCAGTGCAAGTATTTCCCTGAGATACAAAGAGTCAGAGCTTTCCCTACAACTAGGCTATGCTTTTCACATAACTTAGCATTCCTGATGGGTTGTTATTGAACATTGCAGTGCTGGTCTTAATTCTTCCATTCACAAATATAGCTGAACTATATCTTCTATTTAACAGAGGAAATGCTAATTTGGACCCTACAATGATTAGCATTGATTTTGAATTAGCAATCAGTTGTGAATTTAAAAAAAACACCCTGGAACTTATCCAAGCAGCTAAAAAGTTATGTTATTTTTCTATTCAAATATTTCATAAAACATTTATTATAGAACAGAAAGATCTGGGCATCAAATGAGGGTTACAGGATCTGGGGCCATTTATCTTGGATCTTTTTATATATATATATTTCATGAAGATTCTTGAAACATTCTGTCAATGATGTTTGTTCAATAAGGAGCTGGCCACCACTGGTACATAGGCAGGGGTGGGGTTCAAAATTTTTAGCAAGGGGTTCTCTGCCCAGTTGCTGGGTGGATGTGGCCATGATGGGCATGGCCTAGTCAGCCTCCTGCACTACAGTGGGGGAAGTTTTTGCCCTCCCTGGGCTCCAGAGGCTTTTCTTGAGCCTCTGGGAGGTCAAAAGTGGCCTCCCCAGGCTCCGGAGGCCTGTTGGAGGCCTGAAATGGGCGGTAGGTCTATTTTTTCACCCTCCCTGAGCCACTGCGCGCATCCTGCACTTACCTGCGTCCAAAAAGGGCTGCGTGGGGACTCCTGGGAGGGGAGGGATGGGCAGGGCCAGCTAGGAGTGGGATTTGAGGGTTCTCTGAACTGCACAGAATCTTAGGTAGAGGTTCTCCTGAATCCCTACAAACCCCCAGCAGCTCACCCCCATAGGACTTCACAGCCCTTAAGATTCAGCTTCCACAAGGTGCTTAAAGCATGTTGGAATACAGCCTTAAACAAGGAGAAAAAAATATTTTTCCAGAATAGTATAGCTGCCTTTCACAGCTACTGGCAATCCCAAGAAAAGGTACAGCTCAAGGCAGGAGATCTTATACCATCCCAATCAAATGGTTGTTCAATCTATTTTTTGAAAACTTCCAGTGATGGAGCACCCAATACAGGAGGCAAGCTTTTCCATTGATTAATTGTTCTCACTGTCAGAAAATTTCTCCTTAATTCTAGGTTGGATCTCTCTTTAACAAGCTTCCATTCATGTCTTCTTGTCATTCTGTTATTTTAAGGAATTGCATATAGAGTCTATGCTTGTGCCCTGATGTACTGTGTAGCATCTTTTTAGAACTGAATTCAAAGTTCTGCATGAGCACTGGTTAGTTACAAGATTAATTAACTACCAATTAGTTAGCCATTTGAAATAAATTGCCCCTGTATGATTTTTTTCATTATTTCTTATTCCATCCTAGTCACATCATGACTAAATTAGTAGACCAGCAAAATATTGTGGACATAATATACTTAGACAACAGCAAGGCATTCAACAAAGTAAATCACAACCTACTTCTTGGTAAGCTAGAAAAAAGTAAAAGGAACATTAGGACAGGGACGATAGGCACGCAGGTGCACTTATGCACGCCCCTTACAGACCTCTTAGGAATGGGGTGAGGTCAACAATAGATAGTTTAAGCTTCAAGTTTTGGGGGTTTGGGGAAAAAACTACAGAGTCAGGTAGTGCATTCCAGGCATTGACCACTCTGTTGCTGAAGTCATATTTTCTGCAATCAAGTTTGGAGTGGTTGACTTTGAGTTTGTATCTATTATTTGCTTGTGTATTGTGGTTGAAGCTGAAGTAGTCATTGACAGGTAGGACATTGTGGTAGATAATTTTATGTACTATGCTTAGGTCAGACTGAAGTCTGCATAGTTCTAAGTTGTCTAAGCCCAAAATTTGGAGTTTGGTGGCATAAGGTATTTTATTGCAAGCAGAGGAGTGGAGGACTCTTCTTTGAAATATCTCTGGACTCTCTCAATTGTATTTATGTCTGATATGCAGTGCTGATTCCAGACAGATGATCTGTATTCAAGAATTGGTCTAGCAAATGTTTTGTATGCTCTAGTTAGTAGTACAATATTACCAGAGAAGAAGCTACGCAAGATTAGGTTAACAACTCTTACTGCCTTTTTGGCAATGTTGTTACAGTGGGCTCTGGCACTTAGATCTTTAGAAATGAGTACTCCAAGGGATAGATAGCATCAACACCAGATGGATTCGTAACTAGCTGACAACCCATACTCAACATGTAGTCCTTAATGGATCTATGTCTACATGGAGGGAAGTAAGCAGTGGGGTACCACAAGATTCTGCCTTAGGCCCAGTACTCTTCAATATCTTCATAAACAATTTAGATGAGGAAATAGAAGAGGAACTTACCAAATCTGCAGATGATACTAAACTGGCAGGAATAGGTAACACTGTAGATAATAGACTCAAGATACAGATGGATCTCAACAGACTTGAACACTAGGTCCTATCTAACAATATGAAATCAATGTAGAGAAAAGTAAAGTCTTACACTTAGTAAAAAAAACCTAGAAGTACACATATAGACTGGGTGAAACCAGACTTAATAGCAGTAACTGTGAGAGAGATCTTGGAGTCTTAGTGGCCAACCAATTAAATATTACCAGCAGTGTGTGGTGGCAGCCAAAAAAACCAATGCAATCCTAAATTGCATTAACAGAGGGATACAATCAAGATCAACTGAGGTACTTATTCCACTCTATAAAGCCTTAGTAAGACCATACCTAGAATACTGCATCCAATTTTGGTCACCATACTATAAAAAAGATGTTGAGACTCTAGAAAAAGTGCAGAGAAGAGCAACCAAGATGACTAGGGGACTGGAGACTAAATCATATGAAGAACGGTTGCAAGAACTGGGCATGGCTAGTCTAGTGAAGAGAAGCAGTGTTCCAATATTTGAGGGGCTGCCATAGAGAAGTAGGAGTCAAGCTATTTTCCAAGGTCAGAATAATGCATGGAAACCGAACAAGGAGAGATTCAACCTGGAAATAAAGAGAAATGTTCTGACAGTGAGAATAATCAACCAATGTAGCAGCTTACCTCTAGAAGTTGTGGGAACTTCATCAATGAAGGATTTCAAGGAGACTAGTCTGCCATTTGTCAGAAATAGTGTAGGCTCTCCTGCTTGGGTGGGGAGGTTGAACTAGATCAGGGGTCTCCAACCTTGGTCCCTTTAAGACTTGTGGACTTCAACTCCCAGAGTTCCTCAGCCAGCTTTTAAGCCAGTCTTAAAGGGACCAGGTTTGGAGACCCCTGAACTAGATGGCCTACAAGGCCCCTTCAAACTCTGTTAATCTGTTAATATGACTTTGCTGATACTCTATGATGTTGCAAGATACAAAACATATCCTTCACTGGGTCTTATCAGTTTGAAGAATCGCCACACGGCAGTTTTGCTGTGAAAATAAATTATTGATTAGTCAAAAACATTTTGTTTGTTTATTTACCATATCATATAGTTATCCATCTCCCTGAATGGAAACAGAGTTGAAAGTGGAAACAGAGTGTTAATCTTCCTTCCTATTTCCCAAACAGAGGCAAAATGCATGGAAAATACATAAAAAGGGATAGCAAATCTATTGATGGGAACATCAATTCTGCTCATTTCAGTTTTTTTTCCTTTTAATTTTAATTGTTGAGGGTAAGACTTACCGAAGGACGTAACAGCTACTTACCCTTTATGCAGAAGCTGAGATGACTTAAAAATGCTTACCTGATATTTCAGAATAGCATAGCATAGCATAGCATAGCATAGCATAGCATAGCATAGCATAGCATAGCATAGCATAGCATAGCATAGCATAGCATAGCATAGCATAGCATAGAATTCTTTATTGGTCAAGTGTGATTGGACACACAAGGAATTTGTCTTGGTGCATATGCTCTCAGTGCAGTGGTGGAATTTAACAACCGGTTTTCTGACCTAATGATTTCTTCCAACAACCAGTTTGCCAAACTGCTCAGAAAGTTAACAACTGGTTCTCCCGAAATGGTGCGAACTGGCTGAATCCCACCACTGTCTCAGTGTACATAAAAAGAAGATACATTAGTCAAGAATGTATTAATAGCCATTATTTCTTAACACAGGAAAGCCTAAATATAAACAATTTTTCTCCTATAAGAAAATATAGAAAATAAAAAAGCAGTCCATCATTTTACAGAAGAAAATCTGGGAAGAGATGGCATTAGGTTTGAATTTACAGAAAACATGAGCTTGGAAAATGGTCTTAATGGTCAGATACAATGAAATATTCATAATGACTGACATTTGTGAGTTATAATCAAAATTTCGTCCAAGTCATGTTGCATTCAGTCTCTAGGAAACTACATCCCAGTCATGTCTGCAGCTTGACACGGCTGTTTTCTGCACTTATACACTGATGGCACACAGAAGGATAAGTTAATTATCTCAGAGAGCCTCTAACTCAGTTAATTATAGCTAAACAAAGCCTGTGAGAGAAGTAGAAAACTAATTTGACTGGGAGACTGAACTCATCCAGAGGCTAAAAATAGAGAGAGACCTGAATGGTTTTAGAAAGGAATAGAGGACAAAGACTGAAAATTCAGGGGGCCTAAGGGAAACTGAAAGGCTGATAAAAAATTGAATGGAAGATAAGTCTGAAAATTAGAAAAAAAATAACATCTGGATATCCTACATGTAGAATTAATTCAGAAGTGGGCAGGATACTAAACAGCAAGACTTAATGGGAAAGTTTGAAGAGTAGAAACAGTTTAATAATATATAGGTCAATAAAAGATACATAGAGGTTAGATTTGGGAGAGAAAATGTAAGAGAAGAGCAGGCAGAACTGATGGCAGAGTTAAGTACATCATTAGCTTATTGTTGCTACATTGCTACATACAAACAGCCCAAGTACAACCCTTCTTGAGTTATGTTGACCCTTAGCTTTCCTCAATTTAGTATTGAACTTTAGTTGATTAGATTATAGACTTGAACGATAAATGTTTGAACTACAGCTTAATGTATGGCCCTGATTTCAACCCTAACCTTGACGGAAAACCTGGCCAGTAAGACTTGGATTTTTGGGCTATAATTCTATTTCTAGGAAATCAGTGTTTCTATTGTATAAAAGGCAGAACCATATTACATTCTGTACGTTCTGTACTGCTGTAGAAAATGTTTTTTTAAACAATTCTCATTTGATTTCACGGATAAGAATGGGCTTTCAAAATCACTTTCAAAGAAGATATAAATTTCAGTGATTTTTTTTTTCCTGAGTGGAATCTAGTATTCTTACACTGATTTAGATATGAAGTGCCCAGAGAGTTGGGTGAGTTTTCTGCTTTTCATTAGACCTTAGACAACCATCTCTCACCATTCTGCAACCTTGTTGGCTTCCAATGCTTTAATTAAATCTATAAGGAAAGCATCGTAAGGGAATTCCTTTCATTGGACTTTTCTGGCAAGGTTGGGCAGCCAAGGATGCTTCAACCAATGGAAAAATGCATAGCTGAAAAAAAATACTATCAACGTTGGTCCCCTAGCAATAAAGCAACATTTTATTTATTTATTTATTTATTTATTGATCAAATTTATATACCGCCCTATCTCCCGAAGGACTCAGGGCGGTGTACAGGCATTTAAAGACACATAAATACACTATAAAAAACAGTTAAAAAACTTATTCTAAGAAGCCCGTTAATTTAGAATTAAAAATGGAATAAAACCCAATTTAAAACCAGTAATTTAAAATCTAGCTCAGTCCTGCACAATTAAATAAATATGTTTTAAGCCAGCGGAAGGTCCGGAGGTCCAGCTGGCGAAGTCCGGGGTAGTTCATTCCAGAGGGTGGGGCCCCACAGAAGGCCCTTCCTGGGCGTCGCCAGGCGACATTGCCAGCGGCACCTGAGAGACCCTCTCTGTGAGGCGCCGCGGGTCGGTGAGAGATATTCGATAGCAGTAGGCGGTCCCGTAAGTAACCCGGCCCAATGCCATGGGCGCTTTAAAGGTGGTCACCAGCACCTTGAGCGCACCGGAAGCCACAGGTAGCCAGTGCAGTCTGCGCAGGATGGGTGTTATCACGGGAGCCACGAGGGCTCCATCTATCACCAGCGCGGCCGCATTCTGGACTAACTGCAGCCTCCGGATGCCCTTCAAGGGAGCCCCATGTAGAGCATTGCAGTAATCCAGGCGAGGCGTCACGAGTGCGTGGTGACCGTGCATAGGGCATCCCGGTCCAGAAAGGGGCGCAACTGGCGTACCAGGCGAACCTGGTAGAACGCTCTCCTGGAGGCGGCCCTCAAATGATCTTCTAGAGACAGGCGGTCATCCAGGGGGGGGCCTAAGTTGGGAACCCTTTCCATCGGGGCCAATGACTCGCCACCGATGGTCAGCCGCGGTTAGCTGACTGTGCGGGATGCGGCATCCACAGCCACTCTGTCTTGGAGGATTGAGCTTGAGCCTATTTCTCCCCATCCAGACCCGTCGGCCTCCAGGCACCGGGACAGCACTTGAGCTTCGTTGGGGTGGTCGGTGTAGAAAAAATACAGCTGGGTGTCATCCGCATACAGCTGGTACTTCACACGAAACCACTGATGATCTCACCCAGCGGCTTCATGTAGATGTTAAACAGAAGGCGAGAGGATCGACCCTGCGGCACCCACAAGTGAGGCGCCTCGGGGCCGACCTCTGCCCCCGTCAACACCGACTGCGACCGGTCGGAGAGATGGGAGGAGAACCACCGATAAGCGGTGCCTCCACTCCCAATCCCTCCAACCGCGCAGCAGGATACCATAGTCGATGGTATCGAAAGCCGCTGAGAGGTCTAATAGGACCAGGGCAGAGGAGCAACCCCTATCCCTGGCCCTCCAGAGATCATCCTGCGACCAAAGCCGTCTCCGTGCTGTAACCGGGCGAAAACCGGACTGGAGCGGGTCTAGATAGACAGTTTCATCCAGGTGCAAGGGAAATTGATATGCCACCATACTCTCTACAACCTTCGCCGCGAAGGTTGGAGACCGGACGATAATTACCTAAAACAGCCGGGTCAGGGGCGGCTTCTTGAGGAGGGCCTCACCACCGCCTCTTTCAAGGCGGCGGAAGACACCCTCCACCAAAGAAGCGATCGTAATCGCCTGGAGCCAGCCTCGTGTCACCTCTCGGTGGCCAGCACCAGCCAAGAGGGGCACGGGTCCAGTAAACACGTGGTGGCATTCAACCTACCCAACAACCTGTCCATGTCCTCGGAGCCACAGGGTCAAACTCATCCCAAACAATGTCACCAAGACCACCCTCGAGCATCTCACCCGCGTCACCGCAATCTTGGTCCAGACCATCCCGAAGCTGAGCGATTTTATCGTATAGATAACCGTTAAACTCCTCAGCACGTCCCTGCAACGGGTCATCCCGCTCCCCTGGTGTGGGAGGAGGCGAGTCACCCAAACAGGGCGGCTGGGCGGTTATCTGCCGATGCAATGAGGGAGGCGTAGCTACGCCTCGCTTCCTCAATGCCACTAGGTAAGTCCTAGTATAGGACTTCACTAGTGTCCGATCAGCTTCGACGGCTAGACCTCCAGGAACTCTCTAGGCGTCTTCTCCGGCGCTTCATCCCTCTCAGCTCCTCGGAGAACCAAGGGCGGTTGGGACCTGCGCGGGTCAGAGGCCGCAAAGGCACGACACGGTCTAAGGCCCCGCGCGGCCCGTTCCCAGGCGCAACAAGTTCCTCAGCCGAGCCGTGAGCCAGACCCTCAGGAAATGGCCCAAGCTCCGTCCGGAACCCATCCGGGTCCATCAGGCGCCTGGGGCGGAACCAGCATGTCGGCTCCGCCTCCCTGCGGTGGTGAATGGCGGTCAGAAAGTCCAGGCGAAGAAGAGTGATCTGACCATGACAAAGGTTCAATGACTATTTCCTTTAAGTCCAGATCTCTCAACCACTGACCAGAGAAAAATCAAATCCAGAGTGCCACCCCAATGTGAGTAGGGCCATCAACTACTTGAGTCAGGTCCAAGGCCGTCATGGAAGCCATGAACTCCCGAGCTGCCGTCGATGGCAGCGGAAGATGGCAAGTTAAAGTCCCCATGACTAAAAGTCTGGGGTCTCAACTACCACCCAGCCAGCATCTCCAGAAGCTCGGGCAGGGCAGCTGTCACGCAGCAAGGAGCCAGTGCGTGATCAGCAAACCCATCTGACACCTCGACCCCATCTCACAAGAGAGATTCGCACCCGGCAATCTGAGGTACAGTGGTCTCCCTCGGCTCTAGACTCTCTCTAATCACAACCGCCACCCCCCCACCCCTACCCTGGGCCCTCGGCTGATGGAATGCACGGAAACCCGGCGGGCACATCTCAACAAGGGGCACGCCCCCTTCAGTGCCCAACCAGGTCTCCGTAATGCCCATAAGGTCCGCGGAACCCCCCTGTATAAGATCACAGACAAGGGGGGCTTTGTTCACCACGGACCGAGCATTGCACAACATCAACCGAAGGCCCAAGCTCTGAGGATCCTGACCATCCGGGGAACGGGAGAAGTCCAAGGGGTCGGAGCGCGTGATCGCTTTCAGACATCGAGCACGCGCTCCCGGAACTTGATATGACCCCTCGCTTCCGCCATACCTGCCTCTCCCACTTACCGTGTCAATAGAACCACCCTCACAGATAGGAACACACTCCTCCCCCATAACCTCCGAACCTGATAGAGAAAAACCGCCGCGAGCATGTGCAGGAACTGGCCCCCTACCCGACGGGTTACCCCCATTACCCGCCCTTACCCTCCCACCCCTTAAAAATTCCCTCTCTAAAAAACCCCACAAGCTCTTCTTTTTCGCATGCCACCTCTGTGGGTCCCAAGACCCGTCATGGAGGCCGGCCCTTGATAACGAGGAGGCCATTCCTGCGTGAGGGCACCTCAGGCGCAAGAGTTCACAAGCTGAATAGCGCATAACAACTGAAGATAAACAGATAACAGATAAAATATAAAATCGGCAATAAAAGGGTCCATCTCCGAGTGGCAGAAATGTCATGATATGATGGTAGTCCAAAATGAGGATGGGCTTCAGATGGAAGACAAAAACAAAAAGGACAGTCTAGATGGCAATCTGCCCAAGCCTCATCCAAACATCCTGGAACGGGGGTGGGGGTGCATCGGTCGTGGCACATGTCCTCCTCTGTCCCCAAGCAAGTCTCACGCCTCTCCCCAATAGCCCCAAAAGGGCCAATCCCAGCCATAAAGATCTCAAATGGCAAGGGGAGGCATAGCTGGAACTACAACAGTCACGAGATGGTTAAGCAGGGACAGATCAAAAATACCTCCGTCGCCTCCCCAGAGTCCTCCAACATCTGCTTCCAAAAATGGCCAGAAAACTACTATCCAGGGGGTTACCTCCATCTCTGACACCCCCCTAGTAGATCCAACCATCCCGGAAGCCAGACCTCTCCGAACTTCTCCTTCCAGGAGGCCAAGCCTGTCCAAATGGCTGAGCCTCCCCAAGAGGCCGGAGAATGTGAAGGGGCCAAGTTCGCAAACTGGCAACAGGGGAAAAGCCGGAAAAGCCGGAAAAGCTCCAGCATAGTGGAAGATGGAAAATCCAGGTCGTCCCAGATCGTGGCAGGGGACCAAACCTCACCGCTTGAGAGGAAGCCAATGGCCAGGCCAAAAATCCGGCTGAAGCTCCAGGCCGAAAAGCCGGCCGAGACAAGCAGGCCGAAAAGCCGGCCGAGACAAGCTGACTCATCGCCCCACCTCAAGCCTGGAAAACATGGCCGCCGCAGTCCACCGCTTCGCCCTCCCAGCCTCGTTCTCGGCAACCGCGGGTATAAAAAGATCCGAAGACCTCTCCCGCGGCTGCCAGAGAGATGATGCACCGGGCTGGGAAAGGCAGGCAGCTAAGCAGGCGGTCCAGGCGTCGCCATCCTCGGAGAGCCGCTCGATTGCCGACGGTAAATCTTCAGCGCCGCGCCATCTTGCGCAGAAACATCATCAAGAAAACTCTGAAGTTCTCAATCAACCTGAGCACAGAAAAAGCACATTTCACGCAGCATAAATTCACAGCCTTCTTTTCTACTGTGGAATGTTGGGGGGCGAGGGGACTTGGAGAAAGCTTAGCAGAACACTTGCAAGTTTCATCTTCTGACCTATTTTATTATTCTTTATATCTATTTTTAAAACGTTTTCAATACCTACGACAATCTTTTCCCTGGATGCAGTGCTTTCAGTTCTATTTTCCTTACATAGTTGTATTCCAGCAAAACAGCACTCCTGGCAACTGTGCAAAAGCTAACTAATATTTTATGTTTGTTTATGGGTAAAAAAAAAGGGGGTGAATAAACAAAGAAATTAATATACTTATTTTTAAGGGGGGGAAAATGTGAGTTGAACCTCAATACATTTTAAACTAGGGAAGATAACAGACCAAAACAAAACAAAACAAAACCAAAAACCCAGCTTGGACCGTGTCTAAATATACTGGGTTGCACATTTCAGCAATACCCAAACTTTTTTATTGGCCCTATTTTATTTACGGATATGCGTGAAAAAGAAATTGTATTTTGATTTGAATCTAAAGAAATCCACGATGAGTCGGAGTTTTAGCCAAACCATTCTGGATGGATTTGATTCAGACAAACTGAAAGTCAAAATATTTGGACGGTTCTAGATTTTGAATGAGACGAAAGGTTGGAGGGGGACTTTTGGACAAATAAGACAAGACTAATGTCCCTTATCCCTCCCTTTTCAACTTCCCCACCTGGCATTATTTATGGCATCAGCTGGCAGCTAAGGACAGATCCTTCTTTTAGCCATTGTCGTTGAATTCCAGCAAGGAAAATCCAACTAGTTTGCCTCTCTCTCCCCCATCAATCTTCTCAGACTTTTTCATGCTCTATCTTCCCTTGCCTACTGCCAGATGCTATCTGAAATGGCTTTTCCTGCTTTTCATGTCCCCTCCTGAAACAGTTCTGCGAAAACCATGTGTTTCAGTTCTGTACCCAGCACACCTTTTGTGTTTTTGTTTCAGCATGGATAAGTAATACTCAAAAATAGTAGTTCCATTCACAGAAAAGATCACACATAGAATGTTTTGCACATTAACCATTTTATTCCACACTCGTTATTGTCTGCTCTTCCTTTTCAGAACTTCCAAGTATTTAAAGGAGCTGAGATTGTTTCAGTGGATATACCACAGACGGATAAAGTCTATTGAATCCTATTTTTAGTAACAATCATGCACAGTATTGGTTTAAAGACGATATGGTAACCTTTTTGTAACTCTCAGATGTAATCTAATGGAATGTGTTTGAGATTCCATGAAAAGTCAACAAGGAAGTAAATGTGAGAAAGCCAGAAATTAGCTCTTCCCTGCACAAGAAAAGAATACATTTTTTTTTAATCCTTGTTGCTGACTTTCCCATCCCCATTCAGGCTTCATTTAGCCTTTAAAATATTAACTTATTTTCCAAAGCACCAGAAGACAAGACAAGAAACAATGGATGCAAACAATCAAGGAAAGAAGCAACCTAGAATTAAGGAGAAATTTCCTAACAGTGAGGACAATTAACCAGTGGAGCAGTTTGCCTTCAGAAGTTGTAGTGCTTCATCACTAGAGGTCTTTTAAAAAAGACTGAATAACCACTTGAAATGGTATAGGACAGTGATGGCTAAACTTTTTGCAGTCATGTGCCAAAAGTGGGGGGAGCACAGTGGGTCGTGGGCTTGCGTACCCACACCCATAATTCAATGCAACCTGCCCTCCCATGCATGCGTGCGCGACCCCACTGTGCAACCCCCGCTTTTGGCACGTGATGGCACAGTGGGCCTGGTAGGCATATTTTTTGCCCTCCCCAGGCTCCAGAGGCTTTCTAGGAGACTGGGAGAGCAAAAATGGGCTCCCCCCCCCGGTGGCCCTCTGGAGGCCAGAAATGACTCGTTTCCCAACTTCCAGTGGGCCCAGAAGGCCTGAAAGTCAGCAGGCCACCATGCACATGCACACTGGAGCTGAACTATGGCAATGCTTGCGTGCCAAAAGGTGGACCACATGCCATAGGTTCACCATCATGGGTATAGGATCTCCTGCTTGAGCAAGGGGTTGGACTAGAAGACCTCTTAGGTCCCTTCCAAATCTATTCTGATTGACTGTTTAACGTTAACATATGGAATATTGAGGGTCATTCAGAGAGTATCCTTTATTTAAAATAATATTTGTATAAAAATATTTATGTCAGCATTAATTAGCAGCCACAGTTGAGGATGATCTTAGAGACTGGTATTTTCTTTGGTTCTTTGTCTTTTAAGAACCATTCTAGACATACTTTTGTTTGTAATTAGTTTTTGTGTGCTAATTAGCAACTGTAAAGCCTTTAGGTTAGGTTCCCCTAGAGGAAAACTACCATTAGAAGCTGTATAGATATTTTTTTTCTGAGACAAAAAACAAACGTAGAGGCTTAATTAATTGGAGGAAGGGGTTAAATCTTGCCTATATTGAATGCTGAATAGGAACGAAACAAATAATAGGATTTGTCTCATACTGAGAGAAGCATCCAAATATCTTCTACTTTTCTACCCTTCAAAAATAGATTCAGTTGCCTTAAATTTATGTTAAATTAATATTTAACATAATTAGTGCTCAAAGATGAACCTTCTTAATGACAACTTAATGATTTGCTGCATTAAATTCTCTGGCTCACACTTAGCTAAAACCGAAACAATGATGTTAGAAATTCTACAAATTGAAATCGTGGGCTTAATAAAAGTATTAGCTTACAGCTCTGTCTAATGAACAGAACTAAAGTGTCCAGAAACTATGAGTATATCTATTACGCTTCATGTATATATTTATTTGTAGGATTTTCTTGCAAGACATATATGGTTAATCTTTAAATACTTTCTGAACTGCCCTAAAAGGGGGATTCTGGATGGCATACAATGAAACTAATGCCTGCAAAAGTTTATTTTGTTGTTATTGTTATTATTATTATAGAGCTGTGGTGACACAGAGGTCAGAATCCAGTACTCTGGCTATCTCTGCTGACTGCTAGCAATTCAATTCTCACTGACTCAGGGTTGATTCAGCCTTCCATCCTTCGGATAAAAGAAGAACCAGATTATTGGGGGTAATATGTTGACTCTGTAAACTACTTAGAGAGGGCTGTAGAGCACTATGAAGTGGTATATAGTTAAAGTGCTATTGCTATCACAGGAGTTTGCAACCTGGCATCCATTGTCAACATATTACTTGCAAGATCCTCACTCTCTTGGCATCCCTAAATTCAGGGGTGGGCTGCTGGGGGTTGGAAGTGGTTCAAGAGAGCCTCTAGCTAAGATTCTGTTCAGTTCAGAGAACCCCCAAATCTCACTCCTGGCTGGCCCCTCCCACCTCACCCCATCCATCCCAAGAGTCCCCACACGGCCCGTTTTGGATGCAGGTAAGTGCAGGCCGCACGTGGAGACTCAGGGAAGGCAAAAAATGAGCCTACTGGAAGTTTGGAAAGGCCAGAAACGGGGCCTCCAGAATCCTCCCAGAAGCTCAAGGAAAGCCTCCCCCTGCCGTGGAGCAGGAGGCCGACTAGTCCATGCCCACCACGGCCACCATGCCACGCCTACCCACCAACCGGGCAAAGAACCCTTTGCTAAAATTTTTGAAGCCCACCCCTGCCTAAATTAAATTTAATTGTTGTTGTTTGTTAGTTGCGAAGTCGTGTCCAACCCATCATTGCTCCAGGCCTTCCTATCCTCTACCATCCTCCGGAGTCCATTTAAACTCATGCCTACTGCTTCAGTGACTCAGTCCAGCCACCTCTGTCGTCTCTGTCTCTGTCGTCCTTTCTTCTTTTGCCCTCAGTCTTTCCCAGCATTAGGCTCTTCTCCAGTGAGTCCTTCTTTCTCATTAGGTGGTTTCATCTTCATCAGTTTCATCTTCAGGATCTGGCCTTCTAAAAAGCAGTCAGGGTTGATCTCCTCTAGAACTGACTTGTTTGTTTGCCTTGCAGTCCAAGGGACTCGCAGGAGTCTTCTCCAGCACCAGAGTTCAAAGGCCTCAATTCTTTGGCGCTCAGCCTTTCTTATGGTCCAACCTTCACAGCCATACATTGCAACTGGGAAAACCATAGCTTTGACTATACGCACCTTTGTTGGCAGGGTGATGTCTCTGCTTTTTAGTACGCTGTCTAGATTTGCCATAGCTTTCCTCCCCAGGAGCAAGCGTCTTTTAATTTCTTGGCTGCAGTCCCCATCTGCGGTGATCTTGGAGCCCAGGAAAATAAAATCTCTCACTACCTCCATTTCTTCACCATCTATCTGCCAGGAATTGAAAGGGACGGATGCCATGATTTTAGTTTTCTTAATGTTGAGTTTCAAGCCAACTTTTGCACTCTCCTCCTTCACCCGCATCAAGAGACTCTTTAGTTCCTCTTTGCTTTCTGCCATTAGAGTGGTATCATCTGCATATCTGAGGTTGTTGATATTTCTTCCGGCAATCTTAATTCCATTTTTTGATTCATCTAGCCCCGCATTTCTCATGATGTGTTCTGCATATAAGTTAAATAGGCAGGGTGATAGTATACAGCCTTGGCGGACTCCTTTCCCAATTTTGAACCAATCAGTGGTTCCGTGTCCAGTTCTCACTGTGGCTTCTTGACCTGCATACAGGTTTCTCAAAAGACAAATAAGATGGTCTGGTACTCCCATCTCTTTAAGAACTTGCCACAATTTGTTGTCATCCACACAATCAAAGGCTTTAGCATAGTCAATGAAGCAGAAATAGATGTTTTTCTGGAACTCCCTAGCTTTCTCCATGATCCAGCGTATGTTGGCAATTTGATCTCTAGTTCCTCCGCCTCTACGAAATCCTGCCTGTACTTCTAGTAGTTCTCGATCCACATATTGCTGGAGCCTAGCTTGTAGGATTTTAAGCATAACCTTACTAGCATGTGAAATGAGTGCAATGGTGCGATAGTTTGAACATTCTTTGGCATTGCCTTTCTTTGGAATTGGAATGTAAACTGACCTTTTCCAATCCTGTGGCCATTGTTGAGTTTTCCAAATTTGCTGGCAAATTGGGTGTAGCACTTTTACTGCATTGTCTTTTAAGATTTGGAATAGCTCAGCTGAAATACTGTCTCCTCCACTAGCTTTGTTGTTGCTCAGATTTCCTAAGGCCCATTTGACTTCACATTCTAGGATGTCTGGCTCAAGGTCAGTGACCACCCCATCGTGGTTATCAGGGATGTTAAGCTCATTCTTGTATAGTTCTTCTACAGAATTTTGTTTTGTAACCTCTTCTTAATCTCTTCTGCCTCTGTTAGATCCCTGCCATTCCGGTCCTTTATCATGCCCATCTTTGCATGAAACGTTCCATTTTCTTGAAGCAATCTCTGGTCCTCCCTATTCTATTGTTTTCTTCTATTCTTTTGCACTGTTCATTTAAGAATGCATTCTTATCTCTTCTAGCTATTCTCTGGAATTCTGCATTCAACTGGGTGTATCTTTCTCTTTCTCCCTTGCTTTTCACTTCCCTTCTTTCCTCAGCTATTTGCAGAGCTTCCTCAGACAGCCATTTTGCTTTCTTGCATTTCTTTTTCTTTGGAATGGTTTTAGTTGCTACCTCTTGTACAATGTTACGAACCTCCGTCCATAGTTCATCAGGCACTCTGTCTATCAGATCTAATTCTTTAAATCTATTTGTCACCTCTACTGTATATTCATCAGGGATATGATTTAGTTCATACCTGAGTGGCCTACTTTCTTTAGTTTAAGCCTAAATTTTGCAAGAAGAAGCTCATGATCTGAGCCACAGTCAGCTCCTGGTCTTGTTTTTACTGACTGTATAGAGCTTCCCCATCTTTGGCTGCAGAGCACATAGTCAATCTGATTTCTGTGTTGACCATCTGGTGATGTCCATGTGTAGAGTCGTCTCTTAGGTTGTTGGAAAAGAGTGTTTGCTATGACCATCGTATTGTCTTGACAGAATTCTATCAGCCTGTGCCCTGCTTTATTTTGTACTCCAAGGCCATACTTGCCTGTTATTCTGGTTATCTTTTGGCTTCCTACTTTAGCATTCCAATCTCCCATGATGATAAGGACATCATTTTTTGGTGTTAATTCTATCAGGTGCTGTAGGGCTTCATAGAACTGGTCAATTTCATCTTCTTCAGCACCAATGGTTGGGGCATAGACTTGAACTACTGTGATATTGAATGGTTTGCCTTGGATTCGGACTGAGATCATTCTGTCATTTTGGGGATTGTATCCCAGTATTGCTTTTCCTACTTTTTTATTGATTATGAAGGCCACTCCATTTCTTCTGAGGGATTCTTGCCCACAGTAGTATACCTGATAGTCATCTGAATTAAATTCGCCCGTTCCTGTCCACTTTAGTTCGCTGATTCCTAAGATGTCGATGTTCAGTCTTGTCATCTCTTGTTTGACCACATCCAGCTTGCCTTGATTCATGGATCTTACATTCCAGGTTCCTATGGAGAAAAAATCTTTACAGCATCGGACTTTCCTTTCACCACCAGATACATCCACAGTTGAGCGTCCTTTCGGCTTTGGCCCAGTCGCTTCATTCTTTCTGGCGCTACTAGTACTAGCCCTCCGCTCTTCCCCAGTAGCATATTGGACACCTTCCGACCTGAGGGGCTCACCTTCCGGCATCATATCTTTTTTCCTTTTTGTACTGTATATTGGGTTTTCATGGCAAAGATACCGGAGTGGGTTGCCATTTCCTTCTCCAATGGATTACATTTTGTCAGAACTCTTTGCTATGACCTGTCCGTCTTGGGTGTCCCTGCACAGCATAGCTCATAGCTTCATTGAGCTATGCAAGCCCCTTTGCCACGACAAGGCAGTAATCCATGAAAGGGTAAATTTAATTAAGTTAAATTAAATTAAGTTAATTAAATTAAGTTTAGGAGAAACCCTTCCATACTTCCACCTCTCACAATACTAGACAACACAGTATCAACAGTAGAAACCTTCAAATTTCTAGGTTCTATCATATCGCAAGATCTAAAATGGACAGCTAACATCAAAAACATCATCAAAAAAGGACAACAAAGAATGTTCTTTCTGCCCCAACTCAGTAAGCTCAAACTGCCCAAGGAGCTGCTGATTCAGTTCTACAGAGGAATTATTGAGTCTGTCATTTGCACCTCTATAACTGTCTGGTTCGGTTCTGCAACCCAACAAGAAAGACACAGACTTCAGAGGATAATTAGAACTGCAGAAAAAATAATTGCTACCAACCTGCTTTCCATTGAGGACCTGTATATTGCATGAATCAAGAAGAGGGCTGTGAAAGTATTTACAGATCCCTCACATCCTGGACATAAACTGTTTCAACTCCTACCCTCAAAACGACACTATAGAGCACTGCACACCAGAACAACTAGACACAAGAACAGTTTTTTCCAGAAGGCCATCACTCTGCTAAACAAATAATTCCCTCAACACTGTCAAACTATTTATTAAATCTGCACTACTATTAATCTTCTCATTGTTCCCATCACCAATCTCTTTCCACTTATGACTGTATGACTGTAACTTTGTTGCTAGTAATCCTTATGATTTATATTGATATATTGACCATCAATTGTATTGTAAATGTTGTACCTTGATGAAGGTATCTTTTCTTTTATGTACACTGAGAGCATATGCACCAAGACAAATTCCTTGTGTGTCCAATCACACTTAGCCAATAAAAAAATCTATTCTATTCTATTCTATTCTATTCTATTCTATTCTATTCTATTCTATTCTATTCTATTCTATTCTATTCTATTCTATTCTAAATAATATTTTTCTCCCAATGGGCATGATCTCACATGATTTGGGCAAGCATGCTGCAATGCTATGAAATTTGGGAGCAAAAAGATTGAAATATTAAAAGATTTGAATGAGAAGACTGGAATGTTGTGAAATTTAAGATTTGGCTGTATCAGATCTCATCATCGTCATTGGTTCATTCACATGAAGCTTATAGGGCGGCAAGCTTTTTCCAATGAATCCTATTCATGGCAGCATCTTTGGTATCTTCTCATTTGATTTCCATTGTCTGTAAGTCATATTTTAACGTCTGACACCAAGTTGTGTTTTTTTTTGTCACAACAGTATACAAAAACAAATGTCATAGATAAAACAGCATATCTTGAAGAATATATATATATATAATTAAAATTATGCATCAACTATATTAATTGGATAGAATGAAGGGAACAATAGGACAGGAACGGTAGGCACATTTGTGCTCTTATGCACGCCCCTTATAGTCCTCTCAGGAATGGGGTGAGGTCAATAGTAGACAATTTTTGGTTGAAGATTTTGGGATTTTGAGTAGAGACTATGGAGTCAGGTAATGAGTTCCAAGCATTAACAACTCTGTTACAGAAGTCATATTTTCTGCAATCAAGTTTGAAGCGATTGACATTTAGCTTGAATCTATTTTTAGCTCTTGTAATGTTGCAATTGAAGCTGAAGTAGTCTTTTATAGGAAGGATATTGCAATAGATGATTTTGTGTGTTAAACACAGGTCATGTTGAAGTCGACGGAGTTGTAAGTTTTCTAAACCCAGGATTTCAAGTCTGTCGGTATAAGGTATTTTGTTGTTTCGGAGGAGTGAAGAACTCTTCTAGTGAAATATTCCTGGACTCGTTCTATTGTGTTTATGTCAGAGATGTGGTATGGGTTCCAGACGGATGAGCTGTATTCAAGTTCTGTGTGGTCTGCCTTGCTTCCACTTTCCCTCTGGTGGCTCCCATCGTACAGCGTTTTTCAGACATCAGTATTCTGACAAGCAAAGAATACGGCCATCTAGGTGCATTCAATGTTCTGTCACAATGGCCTGCAATTTCCTGCATTCACTATGCTGCAAAATGTTCTCTTGGTTACACAGTCGCACCAAGTGAGACTCAAAATTCTTCATAGGCAATACTGAGGGAACATTGAGCTTTTGTGCCGTGTGTATTGTTATTACCCATGTTTTACTGGCATAGATTGCTGTTGGTTCAACGATTGTCTTATAAAGCTGTAACTTGGTCTTCTTATCTATTGTTGGAGCTGACCCAATAGGTCGTGAGCGCTGGAATACTGCTTTACTAATTCTGTGTTTGACATTTGCATCTATGCTGCCATTTTGTAATAAGGTGCTATCAGTGCTATGTAAACTGTTGGACATGTTTTATTAGCTGTTGGCCAGTTCTAATTAATGTGTTAGGAGGGTGACTCCTAATCAAAATGACTTTGGTCCTATCCACACTAATGCATAGTCAAAACAACTAGACACAAAGATAGTTTCTTCCCCCATGCCATCACTCTGCTGAACATCTAACTCCCACCGCACTGTCTTATGCCTGAAGATATTTACCCATGTAGTAGGCTGTATTGCTATTGTTCTTTTCATCTATCTTTCTCATCTTCTTGTCTTTCTTACCTTTCATCTTTCCTACTACATTCTCCTATTGATATATTATGATTTATTATTTGTTGTTTGTATCTTATGATTTATGATTGTATTTTATGACGTATAAACTATAATTTAGTACTCTGTTGTTTGTATGCACACTAAGAGCTTATGTGCCAGAGACAAATGAGTGCCCAATCACACTTGCCCAGTAAAGATTTCTGTTCTGTTCTGTTCTGTTCTGTTCCATTCCGTTCCGTTCCGTTCTGTTCCGTTCAATTCTGTTCTGTTCCATTCCATTCTGTTCCATTCTGGTCCACTCCACTCCACTCCAGTCCTATTTTTCTAGCCTCAGAATTGGTAGTTATGTTCTGCAAGGAGGTGCTAATTTCTGACAACAATGTATCAAATTTGGGTTGCAAAAAATTGCAAGTTCTAAGTATTAATAGCACTTAGCAATAGCACTTAGACTTATATACCCTTATATACCACTTCACAGTGTTTTACAGCCCTGTCTAAGAAGTTTATAGAGGTTTAATAAAATAAGAGAGAGAGAGAGAGAGAAAGAAAGAAAGAAAGAAAGAAAGAAAGAAAGAAAGAAAGAAAGAAAGAAAGAAAGAAAGAATAGCTAGATATAGACAGATGGACAGAACAATAGAACATGCCATTATGAAATTTTTACAATGAGAAGGAGGACACAAATAAATTGAAGAGAAAAAAATATCATAAATAAAAGAAACATTTTATTCATAGCAACAATAATACAGAATACACTGTAATATGATAAATGCATAATAAAAAACATTTGTAACAATAACATTTTATATTGTAATTATGCTTACATGCCTATTAATTATTATTTAAATGAGTACTTTTCCATCGAATAAACTTGTAAATAAAATTATACATATTTAAAAATTATTAAATAGATAATGAATTAATAAAATGTGAATTATTGTGCTCACCTGTGTATGGATGAATATTCACTGAGAAAGAAGTGAGTCTAATGTGTGCATGTGTGCCGTGTCATGTTTCGGTAAGAAGTAAACAAAGCCACTTGCACACGGCCTACTCTTGCGCGTGGTGCACTCTCTCAAAACAATTCTCATGTGTGGAGCGCATGCATCTCATAATCGCATCTCGCCGCACTGTACCGAGCTTTGATGAATTGTCATGTCAAATACAAATATGTCACATGCAACAGATTGGATTGGCATCGATTGAATACGGAGATTTACAGATTAGTCTTCAAATATCGAAAAGGAGGACATGTAGGAGGACGCTTTTCGACAGAGGACAGAACTTACAAAAGAAGGACTGTCCTCCCTAAAGGAGGATGATTGGTCACTTTAATTTAAGAACACTCCCTAGAATGACCTTCCCTGTTTTCTGCAGAAGTACAATTTTCAGTGGGGGGAAGAAAATGAACAGTGGTCTCCCCTTCTTCTGTATTTTGCATGGTTCCTCCCCCATCCCTGTCTGGATTACCTAGATCTTATTTCATGCCTGCAGCCTTCTTTTCTACCTTCTGGGATTTCTAAAATTAGCTGTGGAGATGATGCATAATAGGCACACTTTTTCAATTGGCTTCTTTCTGCATTTTGGTTTGCATTTGCTAAACTTAAGATGTCACCAGTAGGTATTATTTTGTTCAGGTACAGCAACTACATCTTCTTGGGCTAGTAAGGAAAGCGCGGTTGCGGTTGCTTTTATTCTTCAAAGCATTCCAGAATAGATCTGTATAAAGAATTGTTCCCATGGAGAGGCATCACCAAGAGGATCCTTAACAAAAGGAAGTGAATGTCTGGCTACCCCAGTAAATAGTACCCTTATTTTCAGAGACAATGCATGAAAAACAGAGGAAAAAAACAGCCCCATAGGCCCAAGAAATCAATTGTATTCTGTCCACTTTTCTTCTCTTACAATACCCCTGGAAATTATTATTATAATCAAGTGCTGTTGCTATTGTTCCTAGCAGAGCTTTTTCCTTGTTTCCCTTCCTGCCCCATTTTATTCCTTCAAAAGGCAGCATCAGACAAAACTGCTGGCATCCAGACTACCATTTCGTATTCTCTACGTGCCCTGTGATGTATCCTCCAGCTAGGACATTATACATGGGGACAGGTGGCGGAGGAGAGAAGACTAAATATTTACTGCCACAAAAGAAGGACAAAATATCTGCAAAAGGTGTTTTTTTTAAAAAAAAATAAATAACGAAACATCTCGACAAGTGTGTGAGGAATAATAAGTATTCTGGAAAAATTTACATTGAAGAAGGCGATGCAGTTAGCTTGTAGGAGCCGTGGTGGCGCAATGTTTAGAATGCAGTATTGCAGACTAATTCTGCCCACTGCCAGGAGTTCAATCCTGACCGGCTCAAGGTTGACTCAGCCTTCCATCCTTCTGATGTCGGTAAAAATGAGGACCCAGATTGTTGGGATCAATAGGTTGACTCTGTAAACTGCTTAGAGAGGGCTGTAAAGCACTATGAAGTGGCAGATAAGTGCTGTTGCTATTGTAGCAAAAATCATAGAATTCTTCATTCCATATATTCAGGCTGAAGTTCTCAGGGAAGGTGGGGATGAAGAGGACAAAGATTTTTTGACTCGGCCACACTTTAAATATTCCTGTGGGGCCATTAATTGTTTCTTTTATAAAGTGTCAGACTAACACTATAATAAATACCAGGGTATTTTAGGGTATAAATCAGTGGTGAAATCCAAATATTTTTACTACCGGTTCTGTGGGTGTGGCTTGGTGGGCATGGCAGGGAAGGGTACTGCAAAATCTCCATTCCCACCCCACTCTGAGGCCAGTCAGAGCTGGTATTTGCCTGTTCTCCGAACTATTCAAAATTTCCACTGCCGGTTCTCCAGAACCTGTCAGAACCTGCTGGATTTCACCCCTGGTATAAATACAGGGAATGTTAAAAAGGACTCATGGGAGCCCCAGTCTTGCAATGGGCACAAAAGAGGATGGGACTTCAATCATGTGGCAATGACCATCATTTTAATATTTTCGAAACCTACCCACATTACCACTCAAATGTTCCTGTTAAATATTTTATTTTTCCAAAACGTTAGGTGGAGGAGGGAGAGATTGATTATGTTAGATTAACTAAGTCATGATCATGTATAATTATATATGCGTAAAAATGCAAAACATTCACAACACACATGCACCAAATATGAAAATAACCTACCTGAGTTTGAGAACCGAATAAGCTACAAATTAGAAGAAAGGCTAGAAGTAGCAGGTTAGCAAGAAGGGGAGAAATCAATTGATCCTTTTCTGCTGATTTAAGATGAGATTATGTTTCTTCGAGAGTTGTTAAAAAATAATCAGGTTGCTTAAGTGGCACAAAGGAATAAATTCTTCCTAGATAATGTTACTTTCCATTAACACATTTATGTTAATTTTAAACTTCAGTCCCTAGAAAATGCCTTTAATCACCCACTTACATACCTGTGTAAGTAGTTGTAAAATAACTAGGCAACCCTGTACTCAGTTGGTGTTATCATTTCAGAGAAGTTTCCTTATCTAAACAAAGAAACAGAATGATCATAGGTAGCCAAAAAAGCAGTGGCAACTTCTCCATTTAGTTTCCTATTGAAAAGCTGGCAGGAAGCATCTGAAATCTCCCTTCCCTTCCCTTCCCTTCTCTTCCCTTCCCATCCCATCCCATCCCATCCCATCCCAGCAGGCTAATAGTTGGCTGATGCAAGGTGGGTGAGGGAAAAAGAGATTATTAGAGTGGCTGAGAAACTGTCATGGAATGTTCAAAATCAGGATCACATGACCACAGCATCAGCTTGACTGCAGCAGCAGCAGCAGCCTAAGGCAATCACACTTGTCCCAACATATCATTCCCTCAAGAGTCATGGGTCCTGGATTTTGAATTCATTTTGTAACCCATTTGAAGTAACTTTGTTCAAAAAGGATTGCCCTATAATGCGCAGTTTCACCCAGTTGAAGGTTACAGAATGAAAGTTTTGTAGTATATAGATTTACATGGCCAGCTTTTCCTATGACTGTCCCGCCTCTTCAAATATAGTGCCATCTTAATACACTTTGCCCTTGTTTTTCTTTGAATTGCCACAATTTTAAAAGAGTTTCTGCAAGTGCTAGAGATTTTGTGGTACAATTGTTGCCTAACTCACAATATTATTCACAAACTGCCATTCGGACCAAGTCAAAAACAATACCACAATTACCATGATTATTTGCTAGGGAAACAAGAATATTCTTCTGTCAGTCAGAAACCTCTCTATTTCTTTCTTTATTTCTTTAATCTATTTCTGTAGTATTTTCCTGGGTTGAAACATGCCGATGAAACACAAGTAAAATAAAGGGGGGAATTCATTAAAAATGCAAGCAAATGAAATTACAATATATTTAAGCATTTTAATATGAAGTATATGTAAAAGAAGTGAAAGAAGGCGAAATAACATAAAATATTTAACAGTTCTTAAAATTAGGAAAGCATTTGTTCCTTAGGATAACAGAAGAAGATATGTACGGTATGCATGTAATACTTTGCATATCCACAAAGCCTTCTTAACTATACTAACAAAAAGGTAAAATCAGTGGAAGACTATGTATTACAAAATATTGTACAGCGGGGATGAAATGCTCCCGGTTGGACCAGATCACTCGATCCGGTAGCGATGGCAGTGGGTGGTTTGGAGAACCGGTAGCAAAAATCCCTGCCCCCCACCATGCCCAGCTGAGGCACGCGATCATCAGAGTTTTTTTTTTTTACTTTTAAAAGCATTTTTTCTTCGGCTGAAAAAATGCTTTTAAAAGTTAAAAAAAAAGCCTCTGATGATTGCATGCCTCAGCTGGGATCGTCAGAAGCCTTTAAAAGCATTTTTTTACAACCTCTTCAGCTGTGGGCCTTTGCAGGAAGCAACAGTGTTAATTCTGTTCAGTTTAAAGTCCGAAGCTCTGTTTGATTCTGGACTCCATGTGGCTTTCCCAATTAGATCTTTGGAGCGTGTCAAGGGAGATAAAGATGGGTGATAAAGATTCGGGATAAGCCTTATCCCGAAAAACTCTTTCCAGCTATTTGGGACTCATCTGTGAATGAACAGAATTCACAGCTGTTAAAATAAAACAGGTTTTTGGGACTATTCGTGTGTTTTACTGACTCAGGAAGCCTAGGTCAGAACAAAATGATTCTCCCCAGATTGACACAGATTGAACTGCTGTCTTTCATTTGGTTTGAACCAGAGGGTTTCCAGAGCAAAAAAAATGTATATGGAAAAAACAGCACTGGCAAAATTATACTCCAATAGTAAAAGGAGTTCAAAATATTACCAAGAAATATTCAAAGAAATTCTGAGATAGCTTGAAAATAGGGTAGGATAAGAGATACCTCCTTCACCATTGAATGACATTTTTGAGAACATGTAGGACAGATTTTTGCTTCCTTGGACTGTAGCTTGACATGTTATAAGGCCTTGCCTACCGTAGCAATGGTGTTATGATATTCACTGCCACAGTCTATCAAGGTGGACAATTCTCTGTTGAGGTGGCAGACTAAGGTGAAATGCCAGACTAAGACAAAATACCCATCTGGACATCAACAACATGATACAGTGTTGGCAATGGAAAATCACATTTCTATGACAACAACACCACAGTATGCAAGAAGACGTTCCATATTTTGCTGTGAAAACTAACAGATAGTTACAATACCATGAACTTCAATATAGTATTTTAAGATGAGATCCGTAGGTTGAAAGGCATTCAAGCAGGATACCAGGTAAGACATGAAAAGTCTTCACAGTAGAGTTGGCATACAATTGGAACAAAGCTCTCTGTTGCCTAATTGTGAATGTAGCCACAGAAGAAGCTATAAAGAGCTTTATATTGGGACATGGAACTTATGAAATAAGGAAAACCAGAAGTTTGCCTTATACACTGTAAGCCGCCCTGAGTCTTCGGAGAAGGGCGGGGTATAAATGTAAACAAAAAAAAAAAAAGAAGTGATTAAGTTTGAAATGGAACCTACCAAAGGTGATTTAATGGATGTTAGTGAACTCAAATGAATTGACATTTAGCCACTTTGAATCTGACAATCACATAATATACGCTGCTGAAAATGAAAGGCAAAGATAAAATCAAGAAACTTCCCAGAACCATAATGAAATACAGAGCAGTCAATGAATACTTAATTTCTATTTGGCTTTCATGAATGTCCATCGATATTGGTAAAGGATTTAACAAGCTGCTCTACTATCTCAGGGGGTCTCAGAAGCTGGAAATTTAGCTGGTCCATTGTTTAAAAATGTTGTAACTCTAAATTTTGCCATTGGGTTATACCAGTAGTGGTTTCCACTTACCTTCGCTACCGGTTTGGAACTCGGAACTGTGAATGCGCATATATGTGTGCTTGCTTTGCTTGGGCGCAGCACTTCTGCACATGCACAGAACCTTCTGGCAGAGCCTCCCGCCACCACCACTACCGGTCTGCCCGAACCGGGGCGGACCGGTAGAAACCCACCACTGGGTTACACCTGAGAGATGATATTTCTTTCTTAACACAGAGTATATTAAACATTCAAATTTTATATTGATCAAAAAGCAATTGGTCCAAATCGAACAAGAAGAAACAGAATGATGAAAATCAGTTGTATGGCAAGGGTGCCTACTTTTGCTATGCCTTTTCCATTTGCATTTTGAAAAAAGTTATCAAAGAAGCTTCACAGCATGAAGCAAACCTAAGCATGAAAATTGGCAGAAGTCTCATCAATAACCTGATCACCAATGATACCACATTACTAGCTCAAAGTGTAGATGATCTGAAATATCCAATTATCAAGATCAAGGAACTTAGTCTCAAAATGGACCTGTACATTAATGTGGTGAAATTAAAAAAAATTCTTAACAACTAGTAGCATCAATAATTTCCCCTTGGGAAAAGAAAAAATAGAAATAGTATACAACTTCTGCTTGCTTGGATCAATAATCTATAATGAAACTACAAGCAGCCAAGAAATACAAAACTTTTGCCAGACCAATTCCTGAATACAGCTCATCTGCCTGGAACCTACACTGCATATCAGACATTAATACAATTGAATGAGTCGAGAGATATTTCACAAGAAGAGTCCTTCCTCCTCTGCTCACAACAAAATACCTTATGCCACCAGACTCGAAATTTTGGGCTTAGACAATTTAGAACTTTGCCGTCTTCAGTCTGACCTAAGCATAGTACATAAAATCATCTGCTACAATGTCCTACCAGCCAATGAATACTTCAGCTTCAACCAAAACAATACAAGAGCACACAATAGATATAAACTCATGCTAAACCGATCCAAACTAGACTGCAGAAAATATGACTTCTGTAACAGAGTTGTCAATGCCTGGAATGCACTACCTGACTCTGTGGTTTCTTCCCCAAATCCTCAAAATTCAAGACCAATTCTTGAATACAGCTCATCTGTCTGGAACCCGCACTCTATATCAGACATTAATACAATTGAATGAGTCCAGAGATAGTTCACAAGAAGAGTTCTCTGCTCCTCTGCTCGCAACAAAATACCTTATGCCATCAGACTCGAAATTTGGCTTAGACAATTTAGAACTTTGCCGTCTTCAGTCTGACCTAAGCATAGTACATAAAATCATCTGCTATAATGTCCTACCAGCCAATGAATACTTCAGCTTCAACCAAAACAATACAAGAGCACACAATAGATATAAACTCATGGTAAACCGATCTAAACTAGACTGCAAAAAATATGACTTCCGTAACAGAGTTCTTAACGCCTGGAATGCACTACCTGACTCTGTGGTTTCTTCCCCAAATCCTCAAAATTCAAGACCCA
Source organism: Ahaetulla prasina (assembly GCF_028640845.1). NCBI lineage: Eukaryota > Metazoa > Chordata > Lepidosauria > Squamata > Colubridae > Ahaetulla > Ahaetulla prasina. The sequence goes on along the minus strand of NC_080546.1, from coordinate 22,920,966 downwards.
TTCTTGAATACAGCTCACCTGTCTGGAACCCATACCACATCTCTGACATTAATACAATTGAACGCGTCCAAAAATATTTCACAAGAAGAGTCCTTCCTCCTCTGCTCACAACAAAATACCTTATGCCACCAGACTCGAAATTTTGGGCTTAGACAATTTAGAACTTTGCCGTCTTCAGTCTGACCTAAGCATAGTACATAAAATCATCTGCTACAATGTCCTACCAGCTAATGAATACTTCAGCTTCAACCAAAACAATACAAGAGCACACAATAGATATAAACTCATGCTAAACCGATCCAAACTAGACTGCAGAAAATATGACTTCTGTAACAGAGTTGTCAATGCCTGGAATGCACTACCTGACTCTGTGGTTTCTTCCCCAAATCCTCAAAATTCAAGACCCATTCTTGAATACAGCTCACCTGTCTGGAACCCATACCACATCTCTGACATTAATACAATTGAACGCGTCCAAAAATATTTCACAAGAAGAGTTCTCCACTCCTCTATAAACAACAAAATACCTTATACCACCAGACTTGAAATCCTGGGATTAGAAAACTTAGAACTCCGCCGACTCCGACATGACCTGTATTTAACACACAGAATCATCTATTGCAATGTCCTTCCTGTTAAAGACTACTTCAGCTTCAATTGCAATAATACAAGAGCAAACAATAGATTCAAACTTAATGTTAACCGCTTCAATCTTGATTGCAGAAAATATGACTTTTGTAACAGAGTTGTTAACGCTTGGAACACACTACCTGACTCTGTGGTCTCTTCCCAAACTCCCAAAAACTTTAACCAAAAACTGTCTACCATTGACCTCACCCCATTCCATTCCTAATAAGGGGCGTGCATAAGTGCACAAAAGTGCCTACTGTTCCTGTCCTATTGTTTTTCTTTCATTATATGCGCTTGCATATAATGTTGTGATAAAAAAATAAAAATAAAAAAAATAAAATAATTTTTTTTTAACCTTAGACTGTCTACTGTAGACCTCACCCCATTCCTAAGAGGTCTGTAAGGAAATGGGCCATTTCCAGCCTCCGGAGAGCTTCCGGGGGGATGGGAAAAGCCTGTAAATCAGGTGGCTGGTGTGCTGAAACTGAACTAGGGCAACGCTCACATGCCCACAGATATGGCTCCGCGTGCCACAGATGGCACACGTGCCATAAGTTCGCCATCATGGAACTAGCACATATGTTACCTAGAATTAGTTCCTGAATTGTGTTTCTGGATTGGTTTGCCTGGGTGAGCTGATAGGAACCATTTTCTACAAATACCAAGAAACACAGGAAGGTATTGTCCCTTGGACAACAAGAGCAGCATTGACCTTGTTTCTGGTTGCCCTTTTGGGTGTCAGAAGAACTTTTCTAATATACCTGGGGATCCCAAGATTTAACCTGGAACTTTTTGCCTGTTCTGGGCTTACATTAAATTACATTTCAGTTTTTCTATTACCAGTTCTAATGGTGGTAAGAATTTTAAAAGCCAATCTTTAAAAATATTCAGGTTGCTAAGTTCTTAGAGAAAAAGGTCATTTGACGCTTCTAGGCAAGCTCCAGTAATCAGCTGTAATAAGGCTTAGTAAAGAATGAAAAATAATTAAAGAAGTCTGCACATCATTTGATATTAATTTACTTGGCACCCTGCAGGTTCACACAGACAAAAGCCCTTTAGACAAGAACGTGTCTGAAAATATCCAATATAGTTCTGTGTTTCATACTTTGATAGGGAGTTGAAAGTAAAGGGGACTTATGTGTTTGAGTAATGTATACATTTCAGTTTTTCTACTTATTTACAATGATATGTAGACTTTGATATTTAAACTGTGCTCAAAGTCAGCAAATGTTTTGGGTATAGAAATGGAACAGAAAATGTAACCATTCACAAAAACATCACTCTAGAATTGGTAGAGTATGCCTAATTCTCAAAATAACATTAGGTAAAAGTTCCCCTTGCACATATGTGCTAGCTGTTCCTGACTCTAGGGGGCGGTGCTCATTTCTGTTTCAAAGCCAAAGAGCCAGCGCTGTCCGAAGATGTCTCTGTGGTCATGTGGCCAGCATGACTCAATGCCAAAGGTGCAAGGTGTTACCTTCCCACCAAAGGTGGTCCCTATTTTTCTACTTGCATTTTTTACATGCTTTCGAACTGCTAGGTTGGCAGAAGCTGGGACAAGTAACGGGAGCTCACCCCATTACGCAGCACTAGGGATTCGAATGGCTTGTCGACCTTGCAATCAACAAGCTCAGTGTCTTACCGACTAAGCCATCGCGTCCCTGTTAAGATAATATTAGATAACTCTTAAAGTTGTAAACTGCATTTCAGAGTGACTAAGAAAGGCTCATTCTCATTAACCACTTTTGATTTCCATTCTTTAGAACCAAATCCAAACTATGCAAATTGTCTGAAGAGTATACAAAGACATGCTAATGAGAACTCATACATTCATGAGTTTCTGAATAAGAGATGGAAGATAAATCTAATAAATACAATTTAAGGTTGAAAGGAGTGCTGGAAGAATCCAAATATCTTTTCATACTTTATATATGGGGTCTCTAGCACTTATACCTATAAGTACCTATAAGCACTTGGTTGGTCTCAGATAATGTTCTGGTAAATTCCAGAACAATGGAATACAATATATTTCAAAACATACAGAATGTGACTTCAGATCTGTAATCTGCATGTGTGTCTGTGTGTGTTATACCCGTGTTTCCCTGAAAATAAGACCCTTATATGTTTTAGAACCCCGAAATAAGCACTTGGCCTTATTTTTGGGGAGGTCTCATTATTTTGGGGCACATGGAGGAAACCAGAGGAAATGGCGGGGACCGGCTGCACATGCGTCTAAATATTTTTGGGTAGGGCTTATTGTCAGTGGCGGCTTATTTTAGTGCATGCGCTCAAAAGCCCAATTGGGCTTATTATCAGGGGATGTCTTATTTTAGGGGAAACAGGGTATTTGGTATGTGCGCATGAGTATTTTATAGCCTTATAGGTGATTGAAATCCACAATGCATTTTAACTCTTTTGTTTGCTCTCTATCTTCTCTCATAAGGGTTCACAACCAAAGGGACATCTGAAAGACATATGTCTTTAAGGAAAATGTTTATTTAGGAAAATAATCTAATATATAAAGTAGCCTAAAGTTTATGAAGAAAATTCTAAGCTACTACATCTCAAGAATTTTCGCTTCTTTTAATTATAGCATTTATGTCACCAATCTTTCAGCCACATAATATAGAATAGAATCATGGGGTTAGAAGAGACCTTGGAGATTTTCTAGTTGAGCCTCCAATCCAGTCTAGGAATTCTTATAACCTTTATTTTATTTATTTATTTTATTTTAGAAAATTTATATTGCTTCCTACTCGCCCATGGTGACTCAAGGTGGCTTACACAAATATAAAAACATCATATATATATTTAAAAAAATAATAAAATAGTAGCCATCCCACCCACCCCTATCCCAAGGATAACACATATTCATACAAGCCATTTAATGGGCTCCATCCCCTTCTGGGTTCACTAGGCCCACTGCCAGAACCACGTCTTCAGCATCTTCCAGAAGAGTGTTAGAATGGGGGCCAATCTAATCTCTGAGGAAATGATGTTCCAGAGAGAGGGAACCACCATACAAAAGGACCTTCTTCTGGGTCCCACCAGATGTATCTCCCTAGGGGATGGGACCCACAACATAACTTGCCTTCCTGCTTTAGTGGGTTGGATAGATGTCACCGGCAAGAGACGGTCCCTCAGATAACCTGGACCCAAGCCATGAAGGGCTTTAAAGGTGACAACCAGCACCTTAAATTGCACCCAGAAAGAAATTGACAACCAATGCTGTTCCTGCATGAGAGGTGAAACATGTGCACACCGAAGTCTGCACACATCCCAAATGGCTGACCTATGTATTCTTGAAAACATTGAGCATGGAGGTGGGTTTCAGCAGGTTCTGACCAGTTCTGGAGAACCAATAGCAGAAATTTTGAGTAGTTTGGAGAACCGGTAAATGCCACCTCTGGCTGCCCCTGCCCCCATCTATTCTCTATCTCCTGAGTCCCAGCTGATCAGGAGGAAATGGGGATTTTGCAGTAACCTTCCCTTGGAGTGGAGAGGGAATGGAGATTTTACAGAATCCTTCCACTGCCATGCCCACCAAGCCACACCCACCAATCCACACCATGCCCACCAAGCCATACCCACAGAGCCGGTAGTAAAAATTTTTGAAACCCACCACTGATTGAGCACCCATAACTTCAGAAGTTCCACTGCTTAATAGATCTCATTAGTAGGGAAATTCTTCTCTGTTAAGTTTACACCCATTAGTTCTTGTCTTGCCATAGGATGCAATTCATAGTCTTTGCTCTGTGACTTCCGTTCATGCATTGGAAAACTGCAACCGTGTCTCTCCTTAGCCTTCTCTTCCTTAAACTAAACATATCAAGTTCCTTCAACTGCTCTTAATTGGAATAAGTTTCCAAGCCTCTTACCCATCTTGGGGCTTTCTTTTGCACTCTTCCCAGTACATCAGGGTCCTTTTTGATAGCAGTTATCATCGGGTTTACTTAGAATAGAATAGAATAGAATAGAATAGAATAGAATAGAATAGAATAGAATAGAATAGAATAGAATAGAATAGAATAGAATTTTTATTGGCCAAGTGTGATTGGACACACAAGGAATTTGTCTTGGTGCATATGCTCTCAGTGTACATAAAAGAAAAGATACGTTCATCAAGGTACAACATTTACAATACAATTGATGGTCAATATATCAATATAAATCATAAGGATTGCCAGCAACAAGTTATAGTCATACAGTCATAAGTGGAAAGAGATTGGTGATGGGAACTATGAGAAGATTAATAGTAGTGCAGATTCAGTAAATAGTTTGACAGTGTTGAGGGAATTATTTGTTTAGCAGAGTGATGGCCTTCGGGGAAAAACTGTTCTTGTGTCTAGTTGTTCTGGTGTGCAGTGCTCTATAGCGTCGTTTTGAGGGTAGGAGTTGAAACAGTTTATGTCCAGGATGCGAGGGGTCTGTAAATATTTTCACGGCCCTCTTCTTGATTCGTTCAGTATACAGGTCCTCAATGGAAGGCAGGTTGGTAGCAATTATTTTTTCTGCAGTTCTAATTATCCTCTGAAGTCTGTGTTTTTCTTGTTGGGTTGCAGAACCGAACCAGACAGTTATAGAGGTGCAAATGACAGACTCAATAATTCCTCTGTAGAACTGAATCAGCAGCTCCTTGGGCAGTTTGAGCTTACTGAGTTGGCGCAGAAAGAACATTCTTTGTTGTCCTTTTTTAATGATGTTTTTGATGTTAGCTGTCCATTTTAGATCTTGCGATATGATAGAACCTAGAAATTTGAAGGTTTCTACTGTTGATACTGTGTTGTCTAGTATTGTGAGAGGTGGAAGTATGGAAGGGTTTCTCCTAAAGTCTACCACCATTTCTACGGTTTTGAGTGTGTTCAGTTCCAGATTGTTTTGGTTGCACCACAAGGCTAGTCGTTCAACCTCTTGTCTATATGCGGATTCGTCATTGTCTCGAATGAGACCAATCACTGTTGTGTCATCTGCGAACTTCAGTAGCTTAACAGATGGATCATTGGAGATGCAGTCATTGGTATACAGAGAGAAGAGAAGTGGGGAGAGCACACAGCCTTGGGGGGGCCCTGTGCTAATTGTACAGGTATTTGATGTGATCTTGCTTAGCTTCACCTGCTGCTTCCTGTTTGTTAGGAAGCTTGTGATCTACTTACAAGTCTGTTCCGGTACCTGTAGCTGGTTTAGCTTAGTTAGAAGAATGTCTGGAATGATGGTATTGAATGCTGAACTAAAGTCTACAAAAAGGACCCTTGCATAGGTCTTTGGAGACTCAAGATGTTGTAGGATGTAGTGCAGAGCCATATTAACAGCATCACCTGTTGATCTATTTGCTCGGTATGCAAATTGCAAGGGGTCTAACAGCGGATCCGTGATGGTTTTCAAGTAGGAAAGCACTAGCCTTTCAAAGGTTTTCATGACTACAGATGTTAAAGCAACTGGTCTGTAGTCTTGGGCTAAACCAGTGGTGGATTTCATAAATTTTTACTACTGGTTCTATGGGTGTGGCTTGGTGGGCATGGCATGGCTTGGTGGGCGTGGCTTGGTGGGTGTGGCAGGGGAAGGATACTGTAAAATCTCCATTCCCACCCCACTCCAGGGGAAGGTTACCCCAAAACCCCCATTTCCTCACAATCAGCCGGGACTCGGGAAGCAGAGAATAGATGGGGGTGGGGCCAGTCAGAATTTTTACTACCGGTTCTCTGAACTACTCAAAATTTCTACTACCGGTTCTCCAGAACTGGTCAGAACCTGCTGAAACCCATCTAAACTTTCTCTTATGTATATGACCTTCATCCAAAAACATTTCTTTCCTAAAGGAAAGTAGTTCTAAGAAAAAAACAAGCAGCCTGGTCATTTTTCTGCTTGAAGAAAAACATGATTATGGGGTCTCTTCTGTTTTCTCAATAAAACTTTTGCAGCAGGAGCTTCCACAAAACTAACAAATAAACTAAATATATATATATATAAATGCAATTAGAGAAGCATTTAAAGATAATTGAATTGTGCCTGCTACAATTACCCCAGCAAATGCACTCTGAGTCTTTCTATGACCTGATAGATCTAATTGGTAAAAATTCTAAAAGGATAATGCACCCATAAATACAGGATCTACACTTAAGCAGTGCTCTAATGGGTGCTTATTAATAATAACTTTAACTCTCCTTTCTGTGTTTTCACTGCCAGAGGATTCAGGAAGAGGCCGCAGCTGCTTACTTCTTTGAGATGTATATGTATAAGAAAATAATTCAACCTTTTGCAGCTGAATCACAAATTGAGCTAATTAGAGTCAGCTGAATTAGAACATTCATCCTCAACCAGTGGCTTGTCTGGAAATTTCAGTGTTTTTCATTAGATCTGAGTGAAACCATTTGGATGGTTTACTGCTGTGCTCTGTTTTCCATTAGGAGGCTAAATGCACTTAAAGAAGCCAGAAGATACAAGTTTCAAACAGATTCAGTGGGATTCTCTAAAGGCAAGAAGAGCAGGATGGCTTAAAGCTGTTGTTCCATTCACAGAAGAAGATACTGCATGAATGAACCATGATTCTATCAAAGCTTCTCTGAGTAGTAGAAATTCCAAAGGTAGGCTTCCATTCATAGGACATACAGTAGACATTCATGGACTGAAAGCCTCTTCCAAATCTGAGAATGAAAGTATGGCCTTTTGATTTCTCTTTTCTTCTGCAGTTCTTTTCAACATCCTTGAATTCTTTCACGAAATTCTTTCAACTTTGCATAGAACATTTGAAGGAATTCCAAAGGGTTGAGAAGAAAGTAGGAACTGAGATTTCAACGTTCAACCTTCTAGTCTAAATCCTGGGATTTGTGACTATGTTGCTAAATTTTTTTTTTATTTGCATTTATATCCTGCCCTTCTCCAAAGACTCAGGGCGGCTTACACTATGTCAAGCAATAGTCTTCATCCATTTGTATATTATATACAAAGTCAACTTATTGCCCCCAACAATCTGGGTCCTCATTTTATCTATGTTATAAAGGATGGAAGGCTGAGTCAACCTTGGGCCTGGTGGGACTTGAACCTGCAGTAATTGCAAGCAGCTGCTGTTAATAACAGACTGCATTAGTCTGTTGAGCCACCAGAGGCTCAACATGAAAAATTTTATTTTTCATTGTGAAAATTGCCAACTCCTCATGCTTTTAGATGAAGCTGCTAACCTCTATTGTCAAAAAAGAGAGATAATTTTTTTTTAAATCCCAAGAATATCTAAATTGCGAGGCAGGGAGAAAAGGACAACTGCAAAGGACTGCTTTAACAATTGATACAAATACTAAAATTTAGACTTTGGTCATCATTGTAAAGATAAAATAAATAAAAAAATAAAATAAAAAAAGATCAAAGGTAAAAAAAATCAGAGCTGCTGATTCAGTTCTACAGAGGAATTATTGAGTCTGTCATCTGCACTTCCATAACTATCTGGTTTGGCTCTGTAACCAAACAAGACAAATACAGATTTCAACGGATAATTAGAATTGCAGAAAAAACAATTGCTACCAACCTGCCTTCCATTGAGGATCTGTATACTGCATGAGAAGAGCTGTGAAAATATCTACAGACACTTCACATCCTGGACATAAATTGTTTCAACTTCTACCGTCAAAAAGACGCTATAGGGCACTGCACGCCAGAACAACTAGACACAACAGTTTTTCCCTGAATGCCATCACTCTGCTCAACAACTAATTCCCACAACACTGTCAAATAAATTATTCAGACTGTATAAATATTATTCTTCTCTTCCTTACTAGTATCTATCTCTTCCCACTTATTACTATAACCATGTTGCTTGTATCTTTCAATTATATTGTTTTTATTTGTTTCCTTGTACGATTTGATAGCTTACTAGTAACCTTGACGATCACTAAGTGTTGTATCTTTTTATTCTTGATGAATGTATTTTATTCTCCTGTGATATTATGTGGGTTTATGCAAGTATGCATAACACAAAATAGTGTTATAGTTTCCTATATCTGGGATAGGCAGACTGTTGAACATAGAACATATTGCCTCACAACATTTTTTTTTAGTTGTATCCCATCTTTATTATTTTTACCAAAAACTCAAGGTAGCGAACATATCCCAAACACCTTCCTCTTCCTATTTTCTCCACAATAACATCTCTGCAAGGTGGGTTCAACTGAGAAAGAGCGACTAGCCCAAAGTCACCCAGATGACTTTCATGCCTAAGGTGGGACTAGACATCCAGTCTCCCACTTTCTAGCCTGGTACCTCAACTACTAGACCAAATTGCCTCCCAAACATCACTACTTGTTCAAATGAAATACTTCCAATGTTAGGGGAGCCAATCAGAAGTCACCTGGTGCAATGGTTTGTGAGAATGACTTTAGGAGAGAAGAAGAAGGGTTAACATCATTGCCCAGAGGATCATTGGTTGCCCTCTCCCCTCTTTGGAAGAGCTTTATATCACCTACTGCCTTCAAAATATCCTTACAGATCCATCTCATCCTGGGTACCTTTGGAACTATTACCATCTGGCAGATGGTACAGGATAATAAAAACAAGGACAAATAGATTGTAAAACAGCTTCTACCCCACAGCAGTGACTATATTGAATTCTACTGTACGGGGATTTTCAATTCAGTTGCATACAATGTGAAGGATGTGTGTTTTTGTTTTATTTTTATAGTTTTCTTATGTATAATGTACATGACGATGGCATTTAATTTCATTGTATGAGGTGCAATGACAATAACGTAAGCAAAGTAAAGTAAAAAAAAAGAAGACTAGACAGTCCTTGTGCAAAAGATATCTCACCCCACAGAAGCAAAACAGAAGTGTTTCAGAAGGAAGCCCCCAGTTTTCGGAAAAAGAGGTGGGGGCGGAATGCTTTCAGATTGGCAAGATCTTGTTACTGCAACCTTAAAGTAATATTAGTAGTCATGGTTTGTGCTTTTTTTAAAAAAATTTTTTTTATTTATGACACAACACATTACAAACAAAACACATAACATATATTCCCTTGTTACAACTATCTCGTAGCGATAATCTTCTAATATTTACATTTTCTCCCATTTCCCCTTATAATATTTATATCCTTCTTGTCCCATTATGCTTTATTACTCTATAACTTCTATCACTCATATATAACTTATTATATATAATATTATAATAACTTATAATATTAAATTTATACATTTTTATACACTATCTTACAGACATTTTAGACTTATGATTTCACCCCTTTCATTATTCTTCACTATTTCTAATCTCCACCCAGTTGTACCATTTATCCCATATTGCATAATATTCTGTATCTTTCTTTTCTTTAATATCCTTTGTTAAGTTGTCCATCTCGGGGCAATCTAAGATTTTCTTTATCAATTCTTCCTCTGTTGGTATATTTTCTTTTTTCCAATTTTGTGCGTATAGAATAGAATAGAATAGAATAGAATAGAATTTTTTATTGGCCAAATGTGATTGGACACACAAGGAATTTGTCTTGGTACCTGATATTCTTGTGGCTGTTATTATATGTAAGATTAAGTATTTGATTTCTTTAGTATAATTTCTAGTGAATATTCCTAACAAAAATGTCTCTGGTTTCCAATCAATAGGTTGATCCGTTATTTTTTCCAACCATTTCTTAATTTTTGCCCAGTACTTTTTTGCAGCTGGACATGTCCACCAAAGATGATAATATGTTCCATAAACCTTATTACACTTCCAGCAAATTGATGAGCTGTTTGGGAATATCTTAGCAAGCCTTGCCATCTGTAGAACACCTTCAACTGGTTCTCCTTGAATGCCGGTTTGTGCTTCTTGTATGGGCTACCTTGAAGGGTTGATACCCGTTTATCAGGAGGCAAATGGATAAAAAGTTGCTGTTTACCACCTTCTTTATCCATGGTTCTGTACTCTGTACTTCTGTATGAGGGGGTCAAGCTATTTTCCAAAGGTCCAACAGGCAAGACAAGAAACAATGGATGGAAACTAACCAAGGAGAGAAGCAACCTAGAACTAAAGACAAATTTCCTAGTAGTGAGAGCAATCAAAGCATGGAATAGCTTGTCTTCAGAAAAATTGTAGGTGCTCCATCACTGGAATTTTTCAAAAAGAGACTGGACAACCATTTATCTGAAATGGTATAGGGTCTTCTGCTTGAGCTGGGAGTTGGATTAGAAGACCTCCAAGGTCCCTTCCAACTGTGTTATTCTATGTTCTACTCCTGCAGCTGATTTTTCACTTCTAACTCCCCTGTCCAGGGTTATGAGACCTACATTCAACGAAGTGCTAAGCTTCAGCCATTCATTATTTTACTATCCATTATTTTACTAAAAGACTTTCTTTTAGAACCTATATAGGTCCAGAACTATTTGGACAATAAAGATGGTGATAGAAGCAGATGGTTTTTTTTAATTCATTAATTCTTTTCTTTTTTAAAAAACAAAAATAATCAGTAAAGGAAAAGAAAGAGACTGATGGGTGCTAAGGAAGATACAGTCTTCCTTTAATGCAGATACTCCAACTGGTTTTTCCCAATTACCACTTGCTCCTGGGATGGTCTTAATATAGGTGGTCCTTAACTTACGACCACAATTTAGCCCAAAATTTATACTACTAAGTGAGAAATTTGTTAAATGAGTTTTGCCCCCATTTTATGCCTTCTTGCCACATTTGTTAAGTGAATCACTGCAGTTCTTAAATTAGTAACGCTAATTTAGTAACATTAGTAACAACATTCGTTGTTAAATGACTCTGCTTTCCCCATTCTCAGAAGGTTGCAAAAGGAGATCACATGACTCTGGGCTGCAACTATCATAAATCAGTTGTAAAGTATCTAAATGTAAATCACGTGACTGTGGAGATGCTACAATGGTCGTAAGTATGAAAAATGGTCATAAGACACTTCCCGTTGTAAATTCTAACCTTACTTAGTTTCCCATTGTAACCTCTAACCTTACTGTAAATCGAGGAATGCCCTTGCTCCACCAGTGAACTATTACCCTGTCTTCTCTGTCCAATTTTCCCTACAAGTAAGCAGGGATGGATAGGGTTCAGGCAATCCTCTAGCCAAGGATCACCGGGGTTTGGTGAACCTCCAAATGCCACCCTTGGCTGGCCATTCCCACCCCGCCACTCCCAGGAGTCTCCATGCGGCCCGTTCATCATTCCAGGTAAGTAAATGGGCCGCACGGAGGGTCTGGGAGGGCAAAAAACGGGCCTATGGGAGGTTCCAGAAGTCCAGAAACAGGCTTGTTTCCAGCCTCAGGAGGGCCTCCAGACCCTGGGGGAAGCAGTTTTTGCCCTCCCAGAGGCTTGAACAAAGCCTCGGGAGCCTGGGGGAGGGTGAAAAATGCCGGGGGGCCCCCGCTGTGGTGCAATCCACACCCACCATGGCTACACCCACCCAGCAATGGGGCAATGAACCCATTGCTAAAGGATCTGAAGCCCATCCCTGCAAGTAAGGTTCCACTTTCAAGAAATCAAAATAAAACTAGATCCCATTTTAAGCACATAGCCAACAAAGAGATCTGGATTTGCAATGTATCTTTTTTTTTTAACCCCAAAGGCACTGATTCAAATAAGAACCATTTGTATTATGTCCTTAATAGAAACCATTTTCTCTGACTTGGAGATGGAAGGGTCTGTGCTTATGCCTCCATTTGTTTTCTAATTTTGTTTTAGAATAATGCTGACTTCTTATAAAATATATAATTGAATTATATATGAACCAGGATAATGTGGTGATGGAAGATGCTGGATTATGCCTAAGTCCATTTGTAGCTTTAGAAGCTAACAGGGTGACTTTAAGCCAAATAGTATTTTGTGATCCAACTGACTTCAAAGGCTAGTTGTTGTGAGTATAAAATCAGAAATGATGGCATTATGTTACACCCACTTCAGCAGGGTGTAAGAGAAGTGGAGCAAGATATAAATCCAATACATATAGTAATGCATCTTCACTGAACCACATAAAAGAAATGTAAAGATGTTATTTTCAGATAATGAAGGTCTTGTTTCAATTATTAATTCTGTATCATGAAATGGAATTCTCTAGTTTTAAAAAGGACCCAGAAATAGCCAAACTTTACTCAACATTATTTAAAATAATAAAGTAATCTCTTAAAAGCCATTTTAGTGTTTAAAGGCTAGAAACTAGGAGACCATGAGTTCTAGTACTAGGCATGAAGTGAACTGGATGAGTTTAACACACCCTCAGTCCTAGAAAGCAGTAGTGGGTTCCACTCCTTTGCTTCCGGTTTGGAACTTTGTGCGTGTGTGCGCGCTCCCTTTGTGCATTCACAGAGCGCCCATGATGACGTCCGGATGGGTGGGCAGAGCCTCCCGACACCGGCACTACCAGTTCACCCAAACTGGGGTGAACCGGTAGGAACCCACTGCTGCTAGAAAGGTGACAATAGCAAAACCAGTTACAAAAATATCCCTCTCCTAAACTGTATGGAGTCAGCAGGAGCCAAATCTGACCTGAAGGTAATAATACTAATATCTTGGTTCTATATTAAAAAAAGGGAAAGTAAAGCTCAGCCAATCACCATAATAAGTTTGGATATATCATCTGTCACAAAGTTATGGAAGACTGGGCAAAAATGACATGTTCCAGGTAAATCTCTTGAAACAGATTGCGTTATGCGGAAATGTGAAGAGAAAAATGCATGGTATTCATGAAACCTATTGCCTTTTTAAATGGAAGTTTCTAATAAAATAATTTTATCTGAGAAACAGTAACAATTTCATGCATCAATTATTCATAATTTTAGGGAGCTCCAAAGACTGTATAAACTTTGAAAAATGCTATTCGTCCACTTGAACAAAGTCGTAAAAAGCATACTACTTTTTTGTTCTTTAAATTATGTACTGAATTGGTTACAATTCACTACATAATTTGACCTGCCCTAAGCTTATGGCCAATTATTTTAGAGACATAAATGATTTCTTCCCATTAATGCTCAGTTTATACTACTTAGCTTTTAAAATATATAAGGAAGGCAAATGGTTTAATTCTTGATCAGAGACGACTCCCTTAGGTTAGCTATAGTGACTTCAGTAGAAGTGGGATACTAATGCCCAACTGCACTTATATATATTCAAAGAAAATAAGCATTTGATTACAGTGATAGAAGCAGAATGATAGGATTCATATTACCTTTAAAGTCTTTTTAAGACTTTAAAAGAGGCATTTTGGGTAATTGGAATGTTTGCTACTGTTAATAAAGATAAAATAAAATAAAGATTTTAGGTCTTTACCCATGAAAATTAATACAGAATATGTTTGGAAATCTTGTCATGCAATCTAGCCCAAAAGGTTATGGAGGAACAAATAAATATACCTATATACCTATATATCTATATATAATTTGTAGGTATTTGTACATGTACATATACCTACACACACACACACACACACACACACACACACACGTATGAGGAGTGGTACGGTGGCCTAGAAGTGGAGCTCTCATCTCACAATCAGGAGGCTGTGAGTTCGATCCTAGGTAGAGGCAGATATTTCTCTCTCTTTGGGCACAATGAAAATACAACTGCCGAACAAATCTCCACGTTGGTGTCAGGAAGGGCATCTGGACAATAAACACTTTGCTAGCTCCATTCTGTTCCCCAGACTCCACCCTGCAAGGGATTATGGGGTCGTTAAATGATGATGATATACATATACATATACTTGAGACGCAGTGGCTCAGTGGCTAAGATGCTGAACTTGTCGATCAAAAGGTTGGCAGTTCAGCGGTTTGAATCCCTAGTGCCACATAATGGGGTGTGCTCCCGTTACTTGTCTGCCAACCTAGCAGTTCGAAAGCAGGTAAAAAATGAAAGTAAAAAAAAATAGGGACCACCTTTGGTGGGAAGGTAACAAGAATTTCCTGTGCCTTTAGCATTTAGTCATGCCGGCCACATGACTACAGAGACAACTTCAGACAGTGCTGGCTTTGGCTTTGAAATGGAGATGAGCACCCCATTCCCGACCCCCTAGAGTTGGGAATGACTAGCACATATGTGCAAGGGGAACCTTTACCCTTTATTTGTTTGTTCCTCCATAACCTTTTGGGCTAGTTTGCATGACAGCAAGATATCCAAACCTATTCTATATGAATTTTCATGGGCAAAGAACAAAAATCTTTATTTTCAAGCAGTGATATCAGTATGGCCATGACTCTTCAAATCACTTTGATTTGACTTTCTTCTCTCTGAGATCAAGGTTTACGGAAGGGGAATGAATTATTACACTCAGAATTCTTTTACCTTTATCTCCTACCACAGGCCTGATGCAATGCATACAAACTCATGCACCTTTTTTGTGAGTCCCCAAGAACTATGGGGCATATGACTTCAGTTCATCATCATCTGCCGAATAAAAGTAATATAATTACTGTCCACTTTTTTTTTTGGTAAAGTAAGAAATAAAATAGACACATTGGCCCTCCAATAGGTGATCATCACTTTTTACTTAATCAAATAAATAAACATTGAAGACATGAGGAATGAGCCCAAAGTTTTAAGGTAGATTTTTTCCCCCCTCAAATTCACCTTTCCTACTGGTGACTACATGGAAATATCTATTTATTTTATTTTATTTTATTTTATTTATTAAAGATTTACACCATCCATCTTCCCTATAAGGTGATTTTGGGCAGCTATGTTACTTTCATAGCCATATTTTATTCAGTGGTGAAACCCAAATTTTTTTATTACTGGTTCTGTTGGCGTAGCTTTGTGGGTGTGGTGTGGCTTGGTGAGCGTGGCTTGGTGGGTGTGGCAGAGGAAGGATACTGCAAAATCCCCATTCCCTCCCCACTCCTGGGGGAAGGATATTGCAAAATCTCCATTCCCACCCCAATCTGGGGCCAGCCAGAGGTGGTATTTGCCAGTTCTCCAAACTGCTCAAAATTTCCACTACCGGTTCTCCAGAACTGGTCAGAACCTGCTGGATTTCACCCCTGATTTTATTGCTCTTCTGGCATTTTGTTTTTATTTTGATTTACCAGTCTACTCCTGTAGCTCTCATATCTTTCAATGATTTTACTCAAAGATTAATAAGGTCTGTCCCTAATAACCTTTTTCAAAAGCAACCAAGCTCAGCCACCTGCTGTGAAGCATCTTATTTACAAAACTGCAGTATGGTGGTTTATCGAGACAAAAATAATCAGGATTAGCACACATCTACTATATCAATACTTATCTTATCTTATCCTGAGCAGTTCCGTCTATAAAGTATTTCTCTATATTGAAGATTGGTGGTCAGGCTTTATAAATGGTTATGTACTTTTACTGTAACCTGAATTGCTCAATAGTCACAAACCAACTGTGCATGACCGCAGAATTTTCCTCAGCCTTAATTTGGAATTGTGCTTTCCTGAACAATAAAAGCACCTGTCAAAGGCAATCCACAAAGAGGTTAATAATAACAAAGATGTTTAAGAAATCCCAGTCTCAATATGCATTTACCAACAAAGATGATTAGGAATTACTTCGTTAAAGGAAGAAAAAGAGACACCTGCTGGCTGAGAAGGTAATATAAACCATCATATCAAATGTTACTGCAGTGATTCCCAAAGTGTGAGCCGCGGCTCCCCAGGGAGCCGCGCTATCGTCATGGGGGCGCCGCGGAATATCTGCGCCCGCTGGGTCTGGCGCTGATGCGCCATTTCTGGGGCGTCTGGTGCGCATGCGCAGTTGCAGGTCGGATTTCCGGGGGAGCCGCGGGCGAAAAAGATTGGGAACCTCTGTGTTACTGAGCAGACGGTCCCTGGGGTTGGCAAGAACAGGTCAAACTATCTTCTAGAGGCTAAATCACAGTTATCAAAATCTGAGGCTCTGGCATTGTGATTAAGACAGCAGAATAAACCTTTTTAAAGAATGGGAGAAAAGCCAGTACTGGTTCTAAATCCCAGATATTGGCTAAAACAAGGTAAAAACCTCTGGCACTGATAGTAAATATCAGCACAATCCTCTCATCTTTTACATAATATTTTAGGATTGCTATGATGGCCTTTTTTTAAAAAAAATGATACCTCCTGTTAATGGTATTAATTTTCACACTGGTTATTTTTGATATGTAGAACTACAAGCTGTTCTCCAAGTGATTACATAACATGTGGAATACAAATACAAATATAATATTTATTTTTGGCAACTCATAATTGCAATTGATTTTTTTACTCTTGGTATACGATGTTGTTTCATAAGAACTCTCTTCCGTTCCAACCATAATATTTTTTGTCCTTGTTTCACACACAAACACATGCACACACACACACAAACACACATTTAATGCTAGAGTAAAACTTCTGAAAAAGTATACCTTGAATTAAACATCCTTATTTTTTTTATACCTCAATTGCAGGATTCTCTCACTGAATTTACTTATGGTTTTACACAATAGGCTAGCCACTGAGGACAAAAGAAAAATATGATTCTTCCTGCAATGAAAATGAAATGAAGTGTGAAACTTCTTGGAAATGAAAATGCGAACATTGTCCAATTACTATCAAGTATCAATTGTTCTGATGTCAGTTTTAGTTTGCCTATGCAGAAAGAGTTGGCCTAGTTAATACACAAATATTTATCTCTTGAATTCTCAGCATCAGCAAATAGTAATGGAATATGTGAATATGGAATATGGAATATACTCAGCATGTGTAAGGCAAAGTGACAGTTCTGTTTTGTGATTTTTCAGCGGCAACTAATCCTTTAGACTACTGGTAGGGGAGTTTTAGATAACTTTTGAAGATTAGTCACTCTTAATATTCTTTGGGAGGTAAAATAACCAAAGCCTGGTTTTTCAATGTTTTCCTTTAAAAGGAGGGTGAAAATATCATTTTACTCTAGTTTTTTAACTTAAAGTTTACGTTAGGGTTACAACTTTTTTTTAATGTATTTCCTGTCTTAAAAATAGCAGGAAACCATGTTGCTGATTTTCAACAATTGCAGTTGGATAGACTCTGGAGACCACAACACAGCATCCAATTCAGAGGGCTCAGTTTATTCATACTTTTACACATTTTGCAGATTATCGTGTTTCAGATTCATTCTTAAGGATAAGAACTTTTGAGTGTGTTCAAACTTTGTCTGAGTAGGATGCCCAACCTGTAACTCCAGACTATCATCACTGAGCCTCCGAGCAGACTCCAAAGTGCCTTTTGAGTTCCATTAGTTTTTATTGCATGAAATATGAATGTTAAATTAAACTCTATCCAGGTTTCACTCCATCTTTGTCTTGTTCAATGTTGCACATCTTGATCTGAACAATAGTTTTTTAAAATAGGTTTTAATCTTCACATATCTATATTTATGGAGGGGGGACTTCCTTTGTAGGGTTCTGAATATATGACCTGTAAAGCTTCACATACTTAACTTACATGATAAAAAATAATCATGGTTAGTCAAAAGTAACTATTAGAAATGAATTGGCTGGATGCAGTTTACAACAGCTGCAAGGCTCAACATCTGTATATTTAAAATATCGGTGTACTTTTTTTGAAGGAATAGAATAGAATAGAATAGAATAGAATAGAATAGAATAGAATAGAATAGAATAGAATAGAATAGAATAGAGAACACAATGCAATAACTTTATTGGCCAAGTGTGATTGGAAACACAAGGAATTTATCTCTTAGTATACAAACAAAAACGAAGTGATAAGCCATAGATCATAAATCACAAGATACAGTCATAAATCAACAATTGATAAATCATAATATATCAATAGGCGAAGGTAGTAGGAAAGATGAGAGGTGAGAAAGATGGAAGACGAGAAAGATGAAAAAATGAGAAGGATAACAGCAATATTTACATGGGTAAATATCCTTAGGCATAAGACAGTACTGTTGGAGTTAGGTGTTTAGCATAGTGACGGTGTGGGGGAAAACACTATGTTTGTGTCTAGCTGTTTTGGCATGCAAAGCACTATAACCATGATGGTGAACATATGGCACGCGTGCCAGAGGTGGCACGCAGTGCCCACTCTGATGGCACGTGAGCTGTTGCCCCAGTTCAGCTCTGTTGCAAATGGACGCGCACCTCCTGCTGGCCAGCTGCTCTTTAGGTCTCTGCCATGCATTTGCAGGGGCTGGGGTGCATGCAGGGGTTGCATGCGCATTGCATTTTGGGGGTTCGGGCGCATGTTCTCATTTGCGTGCACATGTTCTTTGGCACTCAGTCCAGAAAAGATTAGCCATCACTATAACAATAGCAATAGCATTTAGACTTATATACCACTTATATACCACTTCACCTCTCTAAGTAAACCACTTAGAAAGGGCTTTACAGCCCTCTCTAAGTGGTTTACACTGTAGCAGCATCTTAAGGGGAGAAGTTGAAACAGTTTATAACCAGGATGTGATGGGTCTGTATTATACTTCATAAAGTTAAACCTTCCACATTGCTACTATATACAGTATATGAAAATGACTCCCACTGAGATTAAAGCAAGTTTTAAAAATACATTCGTTTTATCTAGGAATTAAGATGCACTACATTAAGGATGAAATATGAGACCCAAAAGGAATAAAATATGCACGGTATTATTACTGATACTAGCCCAGCCAAAGAAAGAATGATTCTGAGAAAATGCCACACCGCAATTTGAGTTACTAATTATGAGTGAAATGCTTCAACCCCATATAGGCAGTTCCACTTTTCAGTTCCCATTTTAGACTAGCCACCATTTACAAATTTCCTTCTCCAAGTACAAACAGAATCTAATCAACATGAGAAAATCAAGCTAGCCCTTTTAGGATGTTCAAATCAATCTGGTCTGGAAGTTCAGTGCCAAACATGTCACTTCTGTTTAGCATGGAGTCTGAAGCTGAAAAGACAAGGTGTTTTAGGAAAGTTTGAAGTGCTTTTCTAGAGTTTGTTTCTTATGGTTTCCCCCCCACCTCTGGTACTTTTAGGAGTTTAAGATTGTTAAGAATTAAACGTCCTAAGAATTGTTGGATAGTCTTTCCAATAGATTTCATTCCCCACCCCCAATAATTTTATCCTGATCTTCATTGTTTAAGCAGATTAAATTGGAATTTTAACTACATACCTGCATTCAAAAAATAGACATATATTAAAATATACGTTTTGAAACTTTGAAATACCAGTTTTATACATAAAGACAAAATTTAATTGTAATATATTTGAATTTCAGGAGGGAAATTTGGGCAGGAAATTGCACGTTGCTGATTGGCTGATGCCTCAGCCAAAATACTATTTAAAGAGGGGTTTTGCCCGTTGGTTGTTGCTGGGATCACAATAAACCAAAGAGCTGTTGTCACTTGTATCATCTCCTGCCTCTTCATTGCCCGAACATAACATTAATAATATTTGTTTCTAGTTTTTGCAGGATTTCTTTTTTCTTTTTTTAAATCTCCTTGGATTGAACATGCCAGTTACAATTTAGTCCCTGTTCTCTCACTTCTCACTTCTCCCTAATTTTTTTTTAAAAGACCGCATGTTAAAAAAAAGAAAAGAAAAGAAAGGGCACCAATACATTATCAATGGATATTTTGTGAGAGGAAGTGGGCTCCAAGCAAACTCCAGGGCTTTTCCAACCCTGTATCCAGTGGTGGG
The DNA here is from genome assembly GCF_028640845.1 of Ahaetulla prasina. Classification (NCBI taxonomy): domain Eukaryota; kingdom Metazoa; phylum Chordata; class Lepidosauria; order Squamata; family Colubridae; genus Ahaetulla; species Ahaetulla prasina. The sequence continues at coordinate 22,900,763 of NC_080546.1, read as the reverse complement.
ATTCAGCCAGTTCGGGCTCGTTCAGGTGAACTGGTAGTTAAATTTCTGGCTGGCCGCTCCCCTCCCCACCCCTCCCCTTCCAGGAGTCCCCCCCCCCACATCCCATTTTGGTTCCCAGGTAAGTGCAGGGAGGCCAACTAGGTACGGTGCCCTCCCCAGCCCATTTTTGCTACCAGGAGGCTTCAGGGAGGCCTCCTAGGCCCAAAACAGGGTATGGGGTGCGGCCCATTTTTGCTCCAAGGGGGGGGGTGAAGGAAGCCGAGTGCTGCCTGCCACACCCCCTGGCCACGCCCACCCAGCTGGTCATTAGGGCAGAGAACCGGTTGTTAAAATTATTTGAATCCCACCACTGCCTCTATCCATATTGAGTCAGATGAAAACATTGAATCAGATGAAAGGCTCACTGATTTCTGTTTCAAGCACTACAATTATATGACTTCTGTCCAGGTTAATGGATAATCAAATCCATTGTACATCTTGAGGCTGCCTTTGAGCAGTCTTGGAAGAAGAAGGAAAATGTTTCTTTAATAATGGTGCAACCAAGAACAATATAATTATTCTCACAGGGACGATAGAGACAAAACAATGCAATGTCATGGAGACGTTGCAGGTTTCCTAAGGCATATTTATACCATGGTTAGGTACAAGCAGAGGTGGTATTCAGCTGGTTTGGACTGGTTTGCCTGAACCGGTAGTGGAAATTGTGGATATGAGGGCCCACCCATGCGCCCCGCCTCCATGCCATCCTATTTAGGCAGGTTTTTGAGGCCGGGCACATGCGTGGAAGGCATACACGCAAGCAAAGCACATGCGCAGAAGGCCGGGTGCATGTGTGGAAGGCAGGTGCATGTGCGAACTGGACCCACACATGCACAAAGCGAGTGTGTGAGCACGAGGAGAACCAGTTGTAACTTAATCTAAAACCCACTGATGGGTGCAAGTAATATGTCGTGTGTAGGGTTTTCCGAGGGATCTGTGCATTGAGTCAGTGTTGTCTCCTGACAATTGCCTGCACAAGTCACTGTGGTTTTCTTGGCAAAATTTTCAGAAGTGGCTTGCCATTGTGTGTCCCCCTTCTTAGGGCTCAGAGAAAGCATCTGGCCCAATGTCACCCAGCCTGGCTTCATGGCTAAGAGGGAATTAGAATTCATGGTTTCTTGTGCCTAGTGCTTAACTATTACTCCAAACCCCTATATGGTCTACATCTAAATAAAATTATTTATTTTAATTAATGGGTATATTTTTGCTATGCTTTTGAATTTTATCATGGGATTCTGTGATTACTCTTGTGAATCCAGCAATATATAAATAAAACAATCAAATAAGCCTCAAGATGATCGTGATTAAAGTCTCGTTGATTTCACTATCTTTATTTTATGCATAACTAGCCTAGATCCAAAGTTTGTGTGCACACATACATAACACCTGGGATTATATACAAACTATATACATTATAATTTGTATCATCATCATTGTCATCGTCTTCATCTTAAATGTCAGTTCTTACAATGAAGGTGTTTAAAAGTGGAACAAAATGACATTTCTGACATTTGGGACAAAATGACATTTTCAAATAGCCTTACTTTGAACAAAGAATTACTCCTTGACCTCATGCTACAACATAACTCTTGTATTTTCTTTTTAAAGAGAATACCCTTTAGCTTCCCTCCCAAAAATCAAGACGATCAGTCTGATTTTCTACTTCCTGATATTCCTTTGCTGTTTCCTCCTTCTCGTATTGCACCCCTTTCCTGAAGGATACAGGGGATTCCTACTAAAATGACATGTACTTTGCATTAACTGGGATATGTTCAGGCAGCATATACCGTATTTTTCAGAGTATAAGAGGCACCGGAGTAAAAGACGTGCCTTAGTTTTTGGGAAGGAAAATAAGAAAAAAGCTGATTGGCAGGTGGATTGGCCTCCCAGAATACCCCCAATCTGCTCTTCCCAGAAGTGAATTTTAGCAACAAGTTCCTTGGTTGTGAACTCTGTGCCTTGCTTTTTTTGGCTTTTTTTTCCTGCCTCTGAACGTTTCAGAAAAAACGTTTTTCTGTCTCTGAAAGCCTCCAAAACAGAACTTCAGAAAAAAAGCCTCTGAAGCTCTGTTTGGGGGCTTCTTTTCTGAAGCTCCGTTTCTGATGCTTCAGTCTCTGAAACCTCCATTTGAGAAGCTGGGCAGGGCTACATTCAGAGTAGAAGATTTTCACCCACTTTTTTGGGTGTGTCTTATACTCCAAAAAATATGGTATATTATGAAATAGGCGTTTATTCTGTTAGTGTTTCAAAAGGTGGATAGACAGTTCTTAAGAGGTTCTGTCCTTTCTTTATTTAGGATTTGCTTCTCAATGTTTGCTAATTAGTGTTACATGATAGAGCCCTAGAATCCTCATCAGTGGTCTTTATGGAAAAGAAAGGGGGAAATGCAATAAGCACCACAGTGACACAGTAACAGAATTGTTGCTGGCTTGTGTATTTTGTTTCCCTCTGCCACAGAGATCCAAGTAGAGGTGCTAGTTTTGTGCCTTAAATGTGATTGACACATCTGTGAATGCAATGCGTCACCCGCTGGTTCAGGATCTGTTGCCTCTTTTGGAAGGCTTTGGAAAATGAATGGCTTCATGTTGACTTACTGTGAGCAAGATAAATGAGAAAAATAGCAGCAGAACCAACACCACTAAAAGTGCCCTAAATATTATGGCACCGTTTGATGTGCAAGTGATTTTGTGAATATAATCAGACATCCACGCTCTCCTCTAAGTCTATTAATTATGGCAAACATCTATTCTGACTTGTGAAATTAATCGGTTATTTCCTCATCTTTGTCCAGTTTCTGACAGTGTTCAGCCCGTTTTCTGCATATATTTGCCGTAGTATTATTTCCTTAATTGTCTAAGGAAATACACATCTCAAGATAACTGTGAATTTATCACAGTTCCTACACATACTTTCTACAGATTTTTTTTTTTACATTTGAAAACAATATATTGTATACAAAATTTGTAAAAAGGACTGGAAATATATTAGGTAACACATTGACTGTGTTTATGATGTCATGAATTTTTCCAGTCCAATCCGGTCTTTGTTTATTAAAATGCTTATAATTCAGATTTAAAACATGACTCATTGTAAAAGTACTTATTTCTCTCTTCTCCATAACACTTCTATTTCATTTACACCACGCAATCCTTATCATTACATTCTGGTTGCCAAATTTTATTATTGCAAATTCTCTCACCAATCAAAGCACTTTATACAATAATAAAGTTTGGAAACTAGAATGTAAAGAAGAATTATGATTGATTGGGCAATGTAGTATCATAATGTTACACCTTCAAAAAAAAAAGGCTTTAAAATAGATGTTGAGACTCTAGAAAAAGTGCAGAAGAGAGTAACCAGGATGATTAGGGGACTGGAGACTAAACCATAGGAAGAACGGTTACAGGAACTGGGCACGGCTAGTCTAGTGAAGAGAAGGACCTGTGGAGACATGATAGCAGTGTTTCAGTATTTGAGGGGCTGCCACAAACAAGAGGGAGTCAAGCTATTCTCCAAAGCACCTGAGGGCCAGACAAGGAATAATGGAGGGAAACTGATCAAGGAGAGATTCAACCTAGAAATAAGGAGGAACTTTCTGACAGTGAGAACAATCAACCAATGGAACTTGCCTTTGGAAGTTGTGGGAGCTTCATCACTTGAGACTTTCAAGAAAAGATTGGACTGCCATTTGTCAGAAATGGTGTAGGGTCTCCTGCTTAGGCGGGTGGGGGGTTGGACTAGATGACCTATAAGGTCCCTTCCAACTCTGTTAATCTATTTATCAATTCTGAACCCCACCAAAACATTCACCAAGACTGCATTCTTGTCTCTTCTCTGTTTAACTTTTATATTGGTGACATTATTCAAACTTATGGAAGCAGAAATGGCACTCTTTCTCATCAAATTGCGGCACTATATCTTTGCTTTCTTATGCTGTTGATATGGAACTTGATTCTCTTTATCCCAAATAACTCTTTGATGCAGGCTGCATGATTAACTGAATACTGAATATTGCTTTACTGAACTATTGATAAAGATGTTGCTTTTTCCTTAGGGAAACTGGCAGCATAAATTGACTCTCTGAGACTTGTCAGTTGAGGAGGTTCAGATCTTTAAATATCTAGGTATCCACTTTCAGTCCTCAATTTCTTGGATTCATAACATGAGACCAAGAGGCTGCCAATGCAATCATTAGATATCTTAGCTGTGGTGGAAATATCAAAGTTCCAGCTGATAGAATACAATGTTGAAGGATTACTGTATTTTTCAGACTATAAAATGTATTTGACTATAAAACACACCTAAATTTAGAAGAGGAAAACAACAACAAAAAGTTTTTGGCCTACTTTTTTAAGGCCTTTTCGAGTCTTTTTCTGGCCTGTTTTTGAGGCTTTTTCTAGCCCATTTTGGGGGCTTTTTCCGGCCCGTTTCCAAGGGTTTTTTCAGCCCATTTTCGAGGCTTTTTGTGGCTCATTTTTGTAGCCTTTTTGGCCTATTTTTAAGACTTTTTGCTGCCCATTTTTGGAGCTTTTTTGGCTTGTTTTCGAGGCTTTTTGGGGGCCATTTTCGAAGCTTTTATGACCCATTTTTGGGGCTTTTTGGCCCATTTTTGAGGCTTTTGGAGGCCTTTTCAAGGGGCCATTTTCGAGGCTTTTTTCAGCCCATTTTTCTTGAAAGCCTCAAAAACAGGCAAAAAAAAAAAAGCCTGAAAAAGGCCCAAAAACAGGGTGTGCGGAGGCAAAAAAAAAAAATGGCTGGCAGGTAGGCAGGGCTTTGGCAATATTTATTTATTTATTTATTTATTTATTTATTTATTTATTTATTTATTTATTTATTTATTTATTTATTTATTTATTTATTTATTTATTTATTTATTTTGTCACAACAATATATATAAGTATCATACAAAAAGATTATATAGTATATAAACATATATATGAGAAATATTAGGAGGTATAAGCATATATATATATAAGAAGAAGAAAAAGAAAAACAATAGAACAGGAACGGTAGGCACGTTTGTGCTCTTATGCACACCCCTTATGGTCCTCTTAGGAATGGGGTGAGGTCAATAGTAGAAAGTTTCTCTACTAATAGTAGAAAGTAGAAAATATTCAGTCTATAAGACGCACAGACATTTTCGCTCCCTTTTGGGAGACAAAAAAGAGTGTTTTATAGTCCGAATTTGTTCCTAGTTATTTGTTCCTAGTTCTTTTATTCACCTATTGAATTCTTCCCAAGGATGTGGGATGGGCAGATGTTGTAGTTGCATGGTGTTAAATGGTCACAGGATCTAAGCTGTTCCAAGTAAAGCTGCCCTTTGCCATTGACTGATAGTGAGGTTGTCATTGCCAGTGGTTTTTGAGTAGCACTCTAGATGTGTTAAGATTGCATCCAAGTATTCTATTACTATTGGTACTATCTTTGCTTTTTTTTTTTGCCACAGATGTTCTACTTCTATTTGCAGTTCTTTGTATTTTGTGATTTTGTCCATCTTTTCCTCTTGTCTCCTGTTGTCTTTAAATGCTCAGAATGATTGGACCAAATTCTCTCCTTATTGGTTCATGGACCTCTTTCACAGTCTTTTTTGGTTCTTTCCATAACTTCATTTCTGTCGTATGCAGAATAGCATTCATGCTGGCAAGATTTAATTACTTTTCATCTATGCTAACAGACAGAAAGTTTAATCCTATCCCCTACTAGGATAACTTTTACATTTGCTCAGGATATACAACTAAAATATTTGCTCATGTTTTACTCCAGTGCTTCCTTTATGGTAAATCATATTTATTTATTTATTCTAAAGATTTGCGTATCCACCTTTAATGGAAGAAGAAGAAGAATGACAAGCAGAGAACATCCAAAAACCTGATACGAAGTTGAACATCCAACAATTGAAAGAAGTTGTGTTTGACAGGATAGCATGGAGAGCATTTGCCTATAAAAGTTGCCAAAAATCAGACACAATTAAGTGGTTAAAACAGGGGTCTCCAATCCTGGCAACATTAAGACTTGTGGACTTCAACTCCCACAGTTCCTCAGCCAGCAAAGATGGCTGAGGAATTCTGGGAGCTGAAGTCTACAAGTCTTAAAGTTGCCAAGAGTGGAGACCCCTGGGTTAAAACAACAACAAATCCACCTATTTTAAACACAGTGCTGGATGGCTCTCAACAATAAAACTCAATAACTATAGAAGGATAATCCATAAAATAAAAAACAAAACCAAGCAAACAAATATAAAGATATGTAGCTTTTAAAATGTCCACTTCTGATCAGCTGCATAAAGGATTAGCCAGAAAAATGGCAGGGTTTGTTTCCTGTTCTAAAACTCTCCATTGGAGGTCTGGGACCTAGCTTTTTTTTTTAAAGGGATAATTTCAGATGTAGTAGTGTCAAACTCGATTTCATTGAGGGCCGCATCAGGGTTGTGTTTGACCTTGGGGGAGTGGGGGGCATGGCCAGGATTGGTGTGGCCAGCTTGATATCACTCATATTGGGGATGCCTGTGGTTGTCTGAGTGCTATGCCAGAGAAAATGGGCTCCCAAGCTGTTTTCGGCTACAGCAGGCTCCTGCAACCCTCCGTCAGTGAAAATGGAGTTCTTCCATTTTCACTGGAAGAGGCACTACGGGCCAGTCCTTCATTGTTTCCAGGGCAGCCTCCTATGGATCTAAGCACCTCATAGGCCCAATCCAGCCCCTGGGCCTTGAGTTTGACACCCCTGTAGCAGATCATTTTTCTCCAACCTGTTTTCATTATATTGCTTCTTTTAGTGGTTTGTTTATTTATTACTACTATTGCTTTTTTGGGGGGAGGGGGTGACCACTGACTTTAAATCAGTAAAACAATCTTACAATGTTTTCTAACAGCTTTCTCTGACTATATTGCTGAATTTCATTTGATCACTGAACGGTCATTTTGAGATTTGTGTTGCAGTCTCCATAGTGTGCTTGTATTGTTTAAGAAATCAAAGAACCTGAGACTTCACCCATACCTATGACATACGTAAAAATGGCATTATCTAGGCCAGGCCTGTCAAACTAATGGCCCATAGGCCGGATAAGTCACATGCAGGCCACTCCCACCCCAGCTCTGTAAATGCAAAAATATGTTGCGATACATCACGATATGGCCAGTGACGTGATCGAGTTCAACACCCGTGATCTAGGCTAAGCTAATTGCTTATACATATACAGGGGTGCGATTCAGCCTATTCGGACCAGTTCGAGCGAACCAGTAGCTCCAACAATGAGCTGAGAGCAAAAGAGTTCGCTCCAATGATCAGGTGGGCCCACCCGCCTGCCCCTGCTCTATACTGGCTTTTATTTCCTTTGTTTGAAGCTCAGCTGATCAGCACAGCAGAGTGGATTGCCACATCTCAGCTGTTTTACTCACCAGGGCTGCAATAGAAGGTAAGTTTTTTAGAGCTGAATTCAAACGCACAGGCGCAGAGTGCGCGAGTGGCGCGCGCGTGCTCAGCAAACTGGTTGTTACACTGGTTGAATCCCACCACTGTACATATACATACTCAAACATTTACATAGCGGTCATCAAATTGCTAAGAGAAGCAAAGGATGGGAAAGGGGATATTTTGAAGCAGGAGACGTTCTGGGAAGCAAAGCTAAAGAAATGTAACACGGAAGAAGAAATAAACCATAGCTTTATTTGAACAAGTAACCTTTATCATAAGACATAGTTCTTTGTACTCTTAATAAGACATCGTTTTCGTAATACTATTACTTTACCTCACTACCTTTGATCTCTTAAATTACATGCATATTTTAAGGGTCTATCCAGGGTTTTCATTCCCTACTTTTATAGACTGATTGGCTCTGGTCTTTTGTATAGCATAATAAAATTGCAATTTGTGCCCTGTTGATGGATAATTGGATAATTTGCTCTCTGTGCTGAAATAAAGTTATTCAGTTATCGCCTACAAGCAAATTAAAATAAATAAAAAACTCTCAGAAAAACAGAAACCCTCAGAGGTGCCTACTTTTTTGCAATGTCATTGTGCTCACTGTAATCTTTTATTTATTCCCCCCACCCACCCATGATATATGTTGGTTAAGTATGTCTCCTAGTAACTGAAAGGTCAACCGCTACATAAGATTTTGACAGGACTCGAGAATGAAAATAACCAAAGGCTTCCAATCTCTGCCTGCTGCGTTATTTGATTTAACATTTAGTAAATAAAAAAGATCATACAAGAAGACCAGATTCATATTTCAGTGCCAGAAAAATCCACCGGAAGGTCATAAGGCACAGCTTCTTTTCACAGTTTGATGTCAGAGATAAGATGGTGAAGTAGGAACAGGCTGTACATGCAAGAAAACATGGGATGTAAAGAAGTGAGATCGAGTACTTATTCAGAAATAAAACCACACAGTGAAAATGGTAGGCTCTTTATATCAACTCTGTTGGAATTTAGCCCATACTATTAGCCTGTAATTTCATAGTGGAGGTATCTTAAAACTTAAGCTTGGTGAGTGTGTGACGTCTCAGTTTCAGGTTCACTTTGTGAAATGGAATAAGGCAAATAGCACTAGCATTAGTGCTTAGACTTATATACTGCTTCATAGTGTTTTATAGCATGCTCAAAGCAATTTACAGAGTTGGCGTATTGCCCCCAGCAATATGGGTCCTCATTTTACTGTGGAGCTAGTCGGGATCGAACTCCTGGCTGTGGAAAGAGTTAGCCTACAATACTGCATTCTAACGATTGCATCACCAGGGCTCCCCAAAACCCAGAATTGATCAGTAAACCATTTTTTCCCACTGGGATCACATAGCAATATGTAGCTCTATGTAGCAGTGTATTTAGCAGTTTTGGCTGTAATAAACATTACATATCTACCATGCAACCATCTTTTGAACAGAATGTGATAAATTTGAATAATAAACATGACAAAACATGACAATTCAACAGGTCAGCAGTTCAGCGGTTTGAATCCCTAGTGCTGCCGTGTAACGGGGTGAGCTCCTCTTACTTGTCCCAGCTTCTGCCAACCTATCAGTTCAAAACAATGTAAAAAATGCAAGTAGAAAAATAGGGACCACCTTTGGTGGGAAGGTAACAGAGTTTCATGTGTCCTCAATGTTTAGTCACGTTGACCACATGACCATGGAGATGTCTTCAGACAGCGCTGACTCTTTGGCTTAGAAACAGAGATGAGCACTAGAGTTAGGAACGACAAGCATGCAGGGGAACCTTTACACACACACACACACACACACACACACACACACAAACACACACACTCATATTCATTCATTCATGCAATAGATCTTCTCTTTCAACTATCAAAATCTCTCACTTCTTCCCAAGAAAAATGTGAATGCAGAACTTCATAATTGTGATTGAAGAGTTCAATAACAGCTTGATTCATATGACTACCTTTGAAGGACAGGGCTGTTAGTTGTAAACTCAATATTAAAATAATTTTCCAACCCTAACATTTTTTTATATAAGTTATAACAGCTCTGTGCATCCAATACACACTCTTAGTATCTATTATTAGCTTGACATGAACAATGTACAACTAACATTTGAAGATTGCCTTTATGTTTTAAAAGAAGGGTTTTGAAATGATTACTGCTATACAATTTGAGTAATTTCGATATTAAGAATTATAGGAAGTATGTTTTTCTTAACTGTGCAACTCATGTAGAAAATTTCATTGTAGGACAAAGAAAGCTCTTCTCAGCTTTATCTCAAACTGTAAGAATATTTCAGGAGAATTGAAATATGTCATCTATGATTCTAAATATACTGGTATCCTTTTAAAAAAACTTCAAGAGAATCTAACATGTAATTTTGAAAAAAAAATGTGAACATGCTTAGAGAGACTTGATTGATTGATTGATTGATTGTGTGACATCAAATTGGCGTCAGCAAATCATTATCAGTGTGAGCCACTCAGAGCTGTGCTTTAAAGTGGGTGGCCTTATACGTCTTTTCAATAAATAAATAAAATAAACTATTTAGCAACTACATATATAAACTTCTCCAGGTTTGCCTGTTTCTAAAGATCTGTCAACAATGCATCCATCACCACTGTAATCTATCCTACCCACTTTGCCCCTTGGTTGTCTACTTCTTCTTTTTCTTTCCATCTTTCTCAGCAGTATGGATTTTTCAAGGGACATGGATCTTCACATAATATGAATATTATGAAATAAGTTGATCCTCTAGTCTAGTCAACCTGGTCCCTACCACCCACTAGTGGGCGTTTCAGCTTTCATGATGGGTGGTAGGGGTTTTGTCCGATACTGAAGCACTTTCCTTTTTTTTAATTTAATTGACTTTTTAAAAAAAATTCGTAGCATTATTTAAAAACATTTTCATTAGGTTTTCATAAAATTCCCCGTGACAATTTAAATTTTTGAAAATATACTATTTGTATCGCCCACACATAAGTTTAGTTCACGTTATGTAAGTAAAACTAAATGGCGCTTCAGTGCGACCGCAAACAAAAGAGCCTCATCCCAGAACAGCTCGCGCATCTCCCCCCACACCACCCAGCTGTAACAGACAAGCAGAGCTGGTTGCTGGCACCCCCCCAAACCCAATCCACGATGTGCGAGAGGCATGCGCAGATGATGATACACAGCGCATTACTATGGAACCAGTGGGCAGTTAGAAATTTTTACTACTAACAGAGATACAAAAGTGGGCGGTAGGTATAAAAAGGTTGACTACCCCTTTTGTCATTTGTGCTGAGTGAGAATTCTAGATTGATTTGGATGGACTCAGTTACAGTGGTGATGGGTGCACTGTTAGAAAACCTGGAATAAAGGTTACTGACAGGTTGTCATGTAGAGAACCTAACTGTTAGCAGTCAAAAATGAGTTGATAGCACATAATCAATGAATGAATGAATGAATCAATCAATCAATCACATATGACCTTCAAGGTCTGGTGATAACAATAAGTCTTTCCTAGATAAAAAAAAATAGAGGATAAGCAGAGATAAAGAGTGAGAGATATAGATTTTTTTTTAAAAAAATGCTGGCCCTTCTGCTTTTTATTATAGCTTAACCACCATTATTTTCAGGTCTAAACTAGAAAGTGGGAAGGGAGGGAGAGAAGGAGAGAGGAAGGAAAGGAAGGAGAGGGGGAGAGAGAGGAAGAGACGGAGATCCACTTTTTAAGGTGTTAAGAAACTGAAGTCATATTTCAGAGTCAGAGTTCTCTAATGGAAACAGTTAACTGTATCATATTGCAAAATTTTGATAATTGAAACAAATGCTTGCTAAATATGTCTTTCTATGATCTTGCCACTTGCAAGCGTGATTAGAATGTACCATAATGTTAGTGGGAGGCACAGCTTTGTTTTTTCACTTGGATGTTTTCTGTATTCTTAAGAAACAGAGTAATACTTGAGTTGTTGTACTTCAACGTTATTTTCAGGCTCACCAATTCCATTGGAAAAGTGGAAGACAAAAATGACTGAGCCTTATAATCTCTCCAATAACTCAAACGGCCACCTCAAAGTTTTCCCAGGGCCAACAGATTCAAATTCTTCAATGATAACCTTGCCAGACCGTATCTGTCAACTCTGATTGACCTGTGTCACTGTAGTTCCTCTCAGAGGGAATGTGAATAAGTTTATTAGACAGATACTTTGATTTCTTGCAGCAGCCCTTCAGACTTTATTTTTAGCCTTCCTTCCTTATGTGGAGCAATATGAACAGAAAAAAATAATTGTTTGGCCACCTGTAGTTATTAATAAAAATTCTTACCTATGTTCAATCAGGTTTGAGCTTCATCTTTCTCCAGCAGTGTTCTAGGCATCTCTTCAGCTGCATCATTTCCTGAGTTTTCCCAGGTTTGATCTAGTGAGAGATGTCTTAATATATTCAAGTGGAGGTTCTTAGCTGATAACAACATGCTGTATGAATGTGGAGAGACACAGAGCCCAGCCCATCTGCTGGTGTGTCAGCTACTATCAGACACATGTACCAATAATGGCTTATTTTTGGTTCATGACAAAGCCAAGAAGGTGGCTTCATTCTGACAATTTAAAGTTGTAAGAAGAAGATTTCATGAGTTCCCCTGACATGCATCAGCGGCCTTAAAAGATAGGGTGTCATCCTTCCTAAAGAGATCCTCCATGGATCTAGCCCCTTCAGACAACTGCACCACAACAAACCTTCCCTTTTCTATAAAGAAACTTGGGACACCACTTAGAGCAGTGATGGCTAACCTTTTCCAGACTGTGCCCAAAGTGTGCGTCAATGTGAGTGCATGCGCCTGAACCCCCTAAATGCAATGCGCACACAGCCCCTGCACACGCACCCTGCCCCCTGCAAGCACACAGGGCCCCCGCCCCCTGTGCATGCACGCGCAACCCCCTGCACACACCCCACAAATATGTGTGCATGGCAGAAACCGAAAGACCAGCTGCGTGGTCGCATGCATGGTGGAGCTGAACTGGGACAATGGCTCACGTGCCATCAGAAAGGGTGTTGCGTGCCACCTCTGGTACGCATGCCATAGATTTGCCATCATGGATTTATGGAATAAGGAATAATGGATGATCTGATTTTGATACATCACCCATGATATCCTTCTGAGCTTTCAGTGATGTTTTTCTACAATTGTTCTGCTCTTTCCTGATTGGATAATTCCTGGAAGTGTTTATTTATTTATTTATTTATTGATCAAATTTATATACCGCCCTATCTCCCGAAGGACTCAGGGCGGTGTACAGGCATTTAAAAACACATAAATACACTATAAAAAACAGTTAAAAAACTTATTCTAAGAAGCCCGTTAATTTAGAATTAAAAATAGAATAAAATCCAATTTAAAACCAGTAATTTAAAATCTAGCTCAGTCCTGCACAATTAAATAAATATGTTTTAAGCCCGCGGCGGAAGGTCCGGAGGTCCGAAAGCTGACGAAGTCCGGGGGGTAGTTCATTCCAGAGGGTGGGGCCCCACAGAAGGCCCTTCCTGGGCGTCGCCAGGCGACATTGCCAGCTGACGGCACCCTGAGGAGACCCTCTCTGTGAGAGCGCACGGGTCGGTGAGAGATATTCGATAGCAGTAGGCGGTCCCGTAAGTAACCCGGCCCAATGCCATGGAGCGCTTTAAAGGTGGTCACCAAAACCTTGAAGCGCACCCGGAAAGCCACAGGTAGCCAGTGCAGTCTGCGCAGGATGGGTGTTATACGGGAGCCACGAGGGGCTCCAGCTATCACCCGCGCAGCCGCATTCTGGACTAACTGCAGCCTCCGGATGCCCTTCAAGGGGAGCCCCATGTAGAGAGCATTGCAGTAATCCAGGCGAGACGTCACGAGAGCGTGAGTGACCGTGCATAGGGCATCCCGGTCCAGAAAGGGGCGCAACTGGCGTACCAGGCGAACCTGGTAGAACGCTCTCCTGGAGACGGCCGTCAAATGATCTTCTAGAGACAGCCGTTCATCCAGGAGGACGCCTAAGTTGCGGACCCTTTCCATCGGGGCCAATGACTCGCCACCGATGGTCAGCCGCGGATTTAGCTGACTGTACCGGGATGCCGGCATCCACAGCCACTCTGTCTTGGAGGGATTGAGCTTGAGCCTATTTCTCCCCATCCAGACCCGTACGGCCTCCAGGCACCAGGACAGCACTTCGAAAGCTTTGTTGGGGTGGTCCGGTGTAGAAAAGTACAGCTGGGTGTCATCCGCATACAGCTGGTACTTCACACCGAAACCACTGATGATCTCACCCAGCGGCTTCATGTAGATGTTAAACAGAAGGGGCGAGAGGATCGACCCCTGCGGCACCCCACAAGTGAGGCGCCTCGGGGCCGACCTCTGCCCCCCTGTCAACACCGACTGCGACCGGTCGGAGAGATAGGAGGAGAACCACCGATAAACGGTGCCTCCCACTCCCAATCCCTCCAACCGGCGCAGCAGGATACCATGGTCGATGGTATCGAAAGCCGCTGAGAGGTCTACTAGGACCAGGGCAGAGGAACAACCCCTATCCGTGGCCCCCCAGAGATCATCCACCAACGCGACCAAAGCCGTCTCCGTGCTGTAACGGGGCCGGAAACCGGACTGGAAGGGGTCTAGATAGACAGTTTCATCCAGGTGCAAGGGAAATTGATATGCCACCATACTCTCTACAACCTTCGCCACGGCGAAGGTTGGAGACCGACGATAATTACCTAAAACAGCCGGGTCCAGGGCGGCTTCTTAAGGAGGGCCTCACCACCGCCTCTTTCAAGGCGGCGGAAGACACCCTCCACCAAAGAAGCGATCGTAATCGCCTGGAGCCAGCCTCGTGTCACCTCTCGAGTGGCCAGCACCAGCCAAGAGGGCACGGGTCCAGTAAACACGTGGTGGCATTCAACCTACCCAACAACCTGTCCATGTCCTCGGAGCCACAGGGTCAAACTCATCCCAAACAATGTCACCAAGACCACCCTCGAGCATCTCACCCGCATCACCGCAATCTTGGTCCAGACCATCCCGAAGCTGAACGATTTTATCGTATAGATAACCGTTAAACTCCTCAGCACGTCCCTGCAACGGGTCATCCCGCTCCCACTGGTGTAGGAGGGAGCGAGTCACCCAAACAGGCGGCTGGGCGGTTATCTGCCGATGCAGTGAGGGAGGAGGCGTAGCTACGCCTCGCTTCCCTCAATGCCACTAGGTAAGTCCTGGTATAGGACTTCACTAGTGTCCGATCAGCTTCCGAACGGCTAGACCTCCAGGAACTCTCTAGGCGTCTTCTCCGGCGCTTCATCCCTCTCAGCTCCTCGGAGGACCAAGGAGCCGGTTGGGGCCTGCGCCGGGTCAGAGGCCGCAAAGGCACGACACGGTCTAAGGCCCCCGCCGCGGCCCGTTCCCAGGCCGCAACAAGTTCCTCAGCCGAGCCATGAGCCAGACCCTCAGGAAATGGCCCAAGCTCCATCCGGAACCCATCCGGGTCCATCAGGCGCCTGGGGCGGAACCAACATATCGGCTCCGCCTCCCTGCGGTGGTGAATGGCGGTCAGAAAGTCCAGGCGAAGAAGAGAGTGATCTGACCATGACAAAGGTTCAATGACTATTTCCTTTAAGTCCAGATCTCTCAACCACTGACCAGAGAGAAAAATCAAATCCAGAGTGCCACCCTCAATGTGAGTAGGGCCATCAACTACTTGGGTCAGGTCCAAGGCCGTCATGGAAGCCATGAACTCCCGAGCTGCCGTTGATGACGAGCCGGACGATGGCAGGTTAAAGTCCCCCATGACTAAAAGTCTGGGGGTCTCAACTGCCACCCCAGCCAGCACCTCCAGGAGCTCGGGCAGGGCAGCTGTCACGCAGCAAGGAGCCAGGTACGTGATCAGCAAACCCATCTGACACCTACGACCCCATCTCACAAAGAGGGATTCGCACCCAGCAATCTGAGGTACAGTGGTCTCCCTCGGCTCTAGACTCTCTCTAATCACAACCGCCACCCCCCCACCCCTACCCTGGGCCCTCGGCTGATGGAATGCACGGGAACCCCGTGGGCACATCTCAACAAGGGGCACACCCCCTTCAGTGCCCAACCAGGTCTCCGTAATGCCCATAAGGTCCGCGGAACCCCCCTGTATAAGGTCACAGACAAGGGGGGCTTTGTTCACCACGGACCGGGCATTGCACAACATCAACCGAAGGCCCAAGCTCTGAGGATCCTGACCATCCGGGGAACGGGAGAAGTCCAAGGGGTCGGAGCGCGTGATCGCTTTCAGACATCGAGCACGCGCTCCCGGGACTTGATATGACCCCTCGCTTCCGCCATACCTGCCTCTCCCACTTACCGTGTCGATAGAACCACCCTCACAACTAGGAACACACTCCTCCCCCATAACCTCCGAACCTGATAGAGAAAACCCGCCGCGAGCATGTGCAGGAACTGGCCCCCTACCCGACGGGTTACCCCCATTACCCGCCCTTACCCTCCCACCCTTTAAAAATTCCCTCTCTAAAAAACCCCACAAGCTCTTCTTTTTCGCATGCCACCTCTGTGGGTCCCAAGACCCGTCATGGAGGCCGGCCCTTGATAACGAGGCGGGCCATTCCTGCGAGGCGGGGGCACCTCGCAGGCGCAAGAGTTCACAAGACGAATAGCGCATAACAACTGAAGATAAACAGATAACAGATAAAAATCGGCAATAAGAAGGGTCCATCTCCGAGTGGCAGAAATGTCATGATATGATGGTAGTCCAAAATGAGGATGGGCTTCAGATGGAAGACAAAAACAAAAAGGACAGTCTAGATGGCAATCTGCCCAAGCCTCATCCAAACATCCTGGAACGGGGGTGGGGGTGCATCGGTCGTGGCACATGTCCTCCTCTGTCCCCAAGCAAGTCTCACGTCTCTCCCCAATAGCCCAAATAGGGCCAATCCCAGCCATAAAGATCTCAAAAGGCACGGGGAGAGGCATAGCTGGAACTACAACAGTCACGAGATGGTTAAGCAGGGACAGATCAAAAATACCTCCGTCGCCTCCCCAGAGTCCTCCAACATCTGCTTCCAAAAATGGCCAGAAAACTACTATCCAGGGGGTTACCTCCATCTCTGACACCCCCCTAGTAGATCCAACCATCCCGGAAGCCAGACCTCTCCGAACTTCTCCTTCCAGGAGGCCAAGCCTGTCCAAATGGCTGAGCCTCCCCAAGAGGCCGGAGAATGTGAAGGGGCCAAGTTCGCAAACTGGCAACAGGGGAAAAGCCGGAAAAGCCGGAAAAGCTCCAACATAGTGGAAGATGGAAAATCCAGGTCGTCCCAGATCGTGGCAGGGGACCAAACCTCACCGCTTGAGAGGAAGCCAATGGCCAGGCCAAAAATCCGGCTGAAGCTCCAGGCCGAAAAGTGTTAGAAGGAAGGTCAAACAAATGATGGCTTTGCTCCCTCGTGGGGTTCATCTTTCTCTTTCTTGCTCCTACTTTTCTGTATCTACATGAAGCTGCATGAAGCGTCATCCAATAATTTGGAGTGATATGGATGTTATGCTTGGTCACAAAGTCAGCCAGATATTTAGACTAGATTTTGTATTTTTAACTATTCAGTCCATCCCAAGAACTTGGGATATATATTTGTTGTTGTCTGATAGTATTAAAGGTATTGTTGCAGGATATAAGCTGTTCCAAGTGAAGCTGTCTTTTGAAATTGATTGATGGTGATTTTGTCAATACCAATGGTGTTTAAGTAGTGCTCCAGATGTTTTCGGATTGCATCTAAGGTACCTATTACAATTCGTGCTATCTTTGCTTTTTGCCACAGTTTTTCTATTTCTATTTGCAGATCTTTGTATTT
This sequence comes from Ahaetulla prasina, assembly GCF_028640845.1. NCBI lineage: Eukaryota > Metazoa > Chordata > Lepidosauria > Squamata > Colubridae > Ahaetulla > Ahaetulla prasina. The sequence continues at coordinate 22,883,445 of NC_080546.1, read as the reverse complement.
TGTTATTTTCTCTAGTTTTTTTTCTTTTATTCTTCTGTTTTCAGAAACTGCCGTGTCCACTGTCCAAACTTTTTTTTTTGGTCTTTCTTATCATCATTTGTACAGTCTGGGGTTATATGTGGTAGGCACTTGCGTGTCCGAATTCTAGGATTCTGTTTGAATCCCAGAAGCACATTACTTTCTTCATTTTCTATTAGTGTTGTTGTGAAAACAATCCAAATTCAGTTTATTGTCTAATTTTGTTATTTATTTTTATATTTTTAAAAGTAAACTCCTCCTCTAGAATATATTTGGAATCTCTGCTTTTCAATTTAGAGACAAATCTAATTTCATGGATCTACTAATTAGTACCTGTAACTTTTCTGTGTAATTGAATGGGAGGAAATGTTCAGCATTAGTCATATCAAAAATTATTCCTTATTAGTCATTTTCATGATTAGCCATATAAGGAAGTAGAGTATGCCATATCTGGGGCCTATATTAGAAGGTGTTTTTGTGATTTGGAATCTTCATTTTTTAAAGAGCTTTTTTAATGAATTAGAAGAACAATTCAGGAAAAATGAATTCTACAAAGAGCATTCAAGTGTGTCAGTTTCATATTAGTAAATTCTGAGGTTTAGTATTAATATTTGTATCCTGCCACCTCCCAAAAGAAGTGAGATTAAATTTATTGCCCAAAATTGTTCTGAAAGTAACATATAGATGTATGAAAAAGGACATATTTTAGATGTTGTTATTTTAAAGGATCTCCCAAGCAAATCAACAAAACAGAGGCAATTTCCAGAAATGGGAAGGTCAAGTAAATACGAATGAGATGAATAGTGAAATATTGGGGGGAAAAACACCAACCTGCAATTCTTCCAGAAAGCTGCCACTGTACAAAATGTAATATATGGAAAACTTCCAAGAAATGTTGCGAAGTCTAGTAATTATTGCCATACCAGCTGCTGGATTGTGCAGAGACAGGGTGGGTTGAATATGCTGTCACATTAGACATACTTGCCAAAAAACAGACTGTGCCTACGATCTGTACATCTTTTTCTCACTTCCCCTCTGGGGCGTTTTTAAGCATTGCTTAATTAGCTTTTGTTTACTCGGTGTAATGTTTAATATCTCTGGGAGGCCTGAATGTAGGATGAATAAATAGCATATGTAAAGCATTGCACGTGACCAGAGGATTGGCTTATGGTATTGCAACAAAGGGTAATGCTAGATCATATCATGCAAATTATATTTTTTCATCACATTGTTCCAAACAGACTTGTAAAAATAGAACTGGATTGAAAATAAATAAATAAAAGTGCAATGTTTGCCTCTTTTTCTTCCATTGATAGACATACAGGTAGTCCTTGACTTACAACCATAACTGAGTCCATAATTGTGGGCATAAGTGCTGATGGTTGTTAAGCAAGTCACCATACGACCGAACCTGATTTTATGATCTTTTTTGTGGTGGTGGTTAAGTGAACACCTTGGTTGTTAATTGAATATGATGATCATTAAGGAAATTCTGTGGTTGTTAGCTGAGTTAACTAGGTTGCTAAATGAACATGTTTTCTTCAGTGGGGGGTTTTTTGTTTTTTTTTGCCAAAACCCAGCGAAAAAAACATCACAAATCACAGCCATGGTACTGTGGGATGCTGCAAATGGCCATAAACGCAAGCCAATTGCCAAATGCTCAAAATGGGGTTGTGTAACTGTGGGTGGCTTGGATCACTGGAACTGCAAAACTAGGTCATAAGTAGTTCTGGGGAAATCTGCAGCAACTTTGCTAAGTGCTAAGTGAATAGTGGCTAAATAGTCATTAAGCTAGGACCGTATAGAGATGGGGTGTCAAACTGGTGGCCAGTGGGCCGGATGCATCATGTGCAGGCCACGCCCACCCCATCTCCGCGAATGGGAAAAACATTGTGAAACGTCACGTGATGGCAACATGACACTGCGAGTTTGACACCCATAGTATAGAGGGACATCTGCTCCAAACCACAATGACGCCAAATTTATGATACATATAGTGGTGATGTAGGGATGCAATGGCTCAGTGATTAAAGATGCTAAGCTTGTCGACTAGAAAGCTGACAGCATGGATTCAGAACTCAAGCACCGCCCAACGGTGTAAACTCTTATTAGTTGCCCCAGTTCCGGCCTACCTAGCAGTTTGAAAGCATGCAAAAGTGAGTAGATAAATAAGTACCACTCTGGTGGGAAGGTAACAGCACTCTGTGGTCCTCAGCATAGAGTCATGCTGGCCACATGAGCATGAACATGTCTTTGGACAAAGATGCCTCCCTTAGCTAAGCAATGGAGATGAGCACTGCCCTCTAGAACCTGAAATGACTGGACAGGAAAAACCTCTACCTTTACTTTTACCTCACAAATGCCATTATGCTGTATATTTGTATTTCAGTGTCTAATGGAAGTGCATGTCACGGCATCTAGATGATGATATTGTCACCAATGTGATGTTTTAATGAACAAGGGGAATACATAATCTTCTTTTTCCTGGGCATGAATTGCCCTATCCTTAAAAGGCACTTTTGAAACACATCATGTATCTTTGAATTCTAAAAAAAAATACCACAATACAGATGATCATGGCATCTTATTTGATTCTTTTGCAGTTTGGGGATTCTACAAATTGTCATATGATCATTAGAGAACAATTTTATAATCCAACAATGACTGTGTGGTAGACAATAAAATCAACAGCCTGGCAAAAGAAACTGGGAAAGCTACATTGGCAGAGTAAGTATATTCCTCCTCGCCCCCTTTGCATTTGGAGTTCCTTAAACAAAAGTGGCTCTGTTTTCTATTTTTTTCTAAAATACCAATATTGTTTCCATGGCTAATCTAGTAATATTATTAGGCTATTTGACTGCTATACCAGGTATGTATTTATTGAACTCCCAAACTGGTATATGCCAACATTCGGAGCACTGTTCCACTTCATTTACATTGGACTAATAGCCAATGTTTACTCAAAAAAAAAAAAGGCGGGGGTAAAAATTCCCTTTTTTTTTTGGGAGGAAAAAAAATGTGATGAGGGAGATTTCATTTCTACGGGATTCTCTGACTTCAAGATAACCTTTCCTAAGAAGAGATATAAAGACTAACTTCATCATAGAAAAAAAATCAATAAATACACTTTTCACAAATTATATAATAAAGTTCCTTATTCCACCAAATGTTAACTTGCTACTTAATGCAAGTAAGTTTGTGTTATACCTAGCTGCTGTTTTATATTTGATCACTTCAGAAGCAGTTTTGTCTCTCTAACCATTGTACCTTTCTCTCCCTCTCCTCAAAACAACATTAGCCATGTGTCTATATACAATTTTATTAAAGATTGATATGCCGAGCACTGGTGAAGTAGATGGCAAACCTATGGCACGTATGCTCGAAGTGGCACATGAAGCCATATCGCCTGGCACACGCGGTGTCGCCTTTTCCTCTTCCAGGTTTCTGGCGTGCATGCATACACAACGATCAGCTGGCCTTTTTGTGTGCAGTAGTGCCAGAAACTGGAAGAGCTGGTCTTCCATTTTGCTGCGTGAGCATGCACGCCGGCCAGCTGATCATTGCACACACATGCACACCAGAAACCCAGAAGGCTAACTGGCAAGCGTGCATGTGCGTGCCAGAAACCAGAAGTTTATTTTCGGGTGCGTGCATGCGCCCTGGGCAGCTCCTCTTTCGGGTTTCTGGTGCGCATACGCATGTAACTATCAGCTGGCTGGCTGATCATCGCTCCCTTTTCGGCATTCGGTGCTGAAAAGGTTCACCATCACTGCTATAATACATTATACCACATATAAAATTCACATGAAGAATCAACACCTACAGTATGAATATTTGGGATCACACTCTCTTGTATAATGCATTTTCTACTACTTTGTTAAAGCAAGGTGATTCCTTGCATCATTTTTTTTAATGTAGGCCTTAATAAAATATTAAATCTAGATTAATACTGAGAAGAATAATCTAAGAATTATATTTTCCCTTTCCTTCGAGAATTAGTGGGCTGGATTAAGGAACTTCTGTCCTCTGGTAATCACTGATAACATATAGCACAGGATCATGCAACGCACTGAACTCTATAAATCTTGAATTATTTATTTTTTGTTTTATTTATGTAAAATATTTATAAAGTTAACACAATATAATTCTTGCATTCACATAAAATAATTTACCAACAGAGGTTTTGGGGGGAAAATCATTACAGACTTATGCAAAGTGATTTAGATTTGCTCCAGTAAAGAGATTCATAGCATGGAGGCCATTTTTGAACAGAATAATACAGAAGAAAGGGTATAGTCCATTGGGAGAGTTTATGTTTTTGATATAAACATGTCAAATTCCCTACAAATTCCAGGTAAAACTGAGAAAGGTTCTAGTCTGATATCTTTAGCAAGTACTGGCAGTTAAGATTATATTCAATAACCTACAATTTGGTCTAAAACATATTACATATTCCTGATATAATTAATATTCAGCTGTATGGATCAATGAAATGTCTCCTGTACCTAGTCTTTTAGACTTATTGCTCAGTAGAAATTTGCCAAGCAGCCAGCATCAAAATATCAAAAGAAATATTGATACCAAAATATTAGAGGCCAATTTGACACTTTCCAAATACTCTAATTCAGTGGTTTTCAACCTTTTCTTTACCCTTTTGTGGCCACAGACCATCGAGACGTAACTCAAGATTTAAATAATAGCATTTCTTCAAGCCTTTGCAGACTCCTTCCAATGACATGGTGTCCCCCCAACCAAGGGATCCACAGATCACAGGTTGAGAACCATTGCTCTAACTAGATAGTTCTACATTTCTCCTAGGTACAACAACAAAGACCAAATGTTAGTGTACCAATCAAGGGATGACAAATACATATAGTAGTTAAAGACTGAAAAGACTAGTAACGCCACTAATATTTTTAGGAATTTCTGTGAGCATCTGATGATACTAACTGTTCTGATCTAGGCACAAAAAGCACAAAACAGAATCCTGGTCCCGACAAAACCCCTTTTATTAAACAACATTCACCTTCAGCAAAGGCCTGGCAAACAGTCTTTCAAAGGTGAATTTATATCTACAGACCTTATCTAGCTTGGAAAGCTGCCATGTAAATATTTTCCAAACGCAGTGCTGTGCAAGGAAAGACTTGGCCCAAAGTCTCTCTGAGATTCACGGACAGATCTTCACACTCCTGAAACGACTGAACGAATGAATTGTTTCCTGCGAAAACCTAATCCCCTTTCACTCCTCTTTTATTCCCTCTGGGAGGGGCCATTCGTCCACCTGTGGCCTTATTCCCAAGTCAACCCTTGTTCTTAAGTGTTCCCTTCGTCTGGCAACTCTGTGCATGCGCACACTGGGAACAGGCTGCAGCTGTTCATCTGCCTCACTGATGTCTGACTCTGAAGGCAGTTTATAGACGGCCCTGGCCCCCTCTCTGCCTCCAACGCAGAGCCGTCATCAGAGCCTTCCCAGGACTGGCCCATGTTCCTCCCCAAACTCCTCACTGTCCGAATCTGCTGCCAGCTCCACTGGCTGCTGTCGGGCCACAACACTAACAGAGAAGATAAAATACGTTTCATGAAATGAGTCTCACTATCATTGACTGTAATTGTATTCACCCTTATGGTGATGCAACAGACATTCACTTCAGCTATACACATATAAAATTTAGGAATGCTAGGATAAATATTATCAATCAGACCTTTCCACATGCTCCGGTGTTTTTCCTTGCCAACCGATTTCTATTTACCCAAAGTAAGTTTTTTCCTAAGAAGACTGACATTCTGCCTTGGAGGTTATTTGATCCAGATTTCTGGCAAAGGGGAATAACTAGGCCTATCAAGAAAGCAGAATGCTGAATAAGTAACAGCCTTCGTTCTCTTTTTCCATTTTTCCCCCTCCTGTTCCTTGCTCTTTAAAGAGAATATGTTGTTTACTAATGCTGTCTCATTGCTCTGCACAGCAGGGCTGCTCATCTGATTCGGGTCTAATGATAGAGTCAGCTTCAGTTTTTAAGAATATATATTATCATTATTCATTACAGGGCTGCACCAAAACTTCATTCAGCAGCCATAAAGGAGAAAATGCATATTTTAAGGACTCTCATTTCCCCCTAAATGTTTGAATTAAGCCGCAGTCGGTGCTGTTGAGAGAATTGAGTTATGTTCCAAAGCAACGATGCTGCAGGAGTACATCATGCCCAGAGATTGGGCTCTGATTAGCTTTTGAGTTTTCTAATGCTGCCGATTGATTTTGTGTTACAGTAGCTGCCACCGGATTTTGTATCCTGGGATCCTGAGGACAGGATGGGGAGGTTCTCTCTTTTGCATGCGGCTATGATGAATGACTGCCGGAGTGTCTCCCAGCACATATTTATTTCCTCTTCAATAAGAACAACAGTCAATATCATTCAGGCAATGAAAAATCATCTCAGCAGCTCAATAAATCTTAGGGAGGTTTTCTATTCTGTGTGTGTGTGTATGTGTGCGTGTGCGTGTGCATGTGTGTGCATGTGTGTGTGTGTGTGTGTGTGCGTGAGCAGTTGCTTTGGGGCTTTTCTCCTGACATCAGCTGAAAACAGAAGCTGCTTTGCTTAGTCTGGAGACCTGGCAGTTTTGACTTCTGGCTGTTTCTTAGAGCTAAGGGGATATTGAACAAATGGCAAAGAAAGGTATTAATGAGAGCTGTGGAGACAAAACAAACACCTCTATAATTATCCCTCATTTATCTGTTTATAAATTTTAGGAATAGTTATGAAATTTTCACAGCAGGTGACTTTAGATTTGGAGAACACATTTTGATATTATTGCTTTTATTTCTTTGCCAGATTGTTCCTGATGTTTTCCGGGTCTGCTGTTGTTTTATTTTTATGATTGTTTGCAGATCTGTCACAGATTGTTAGGTTGATGGGGGGAAAGCAAAGCACCTCCTGTGATGTCATATGATGGACACTATAAGAAGACATGGAGAACCATTTTTTTCCTCCTCAGAGTCACAAGGACAAAGTCTCTGAGAATAAAAAGTGTGATGAAATTTGTATAGCAAGAGTAGATGGAGAAGGAAGCATATTAAAACAAGTTTTAGAAAGTGCCCATCTAACCTGGTTGGTAGGTTTGAGGATATGGATACCTGAGAAACTCAAATGATTTGAAATGACTGCAGAGTTGCACAGTGGTTTCCCATAGCAAAATAAAACAAATAACCCAACCAACGTATCTTGCATGATTTTCCAATTATACTACTTCTCTCCCTATACTCCAACAGTTTGCCTCTGCCCAGAAAGTAACCCCACTGCCTCTTAACTTAATCCCAGCACTGTCTGAAAATTTTTCTGCGGTCATGTGGCCAGCATGATGTCACAGAACACTGTTACCTTCCCACCAAAGTGGTACCTATTTATCTACTCGCATTGACATCATAGTACAGACATTAAAATGGACATATCAGCAGAGGAGAACATTACAATCCGGGTAGTTGTTAACACAACGGGAGATGGGACCTGCACCAAGCCTTTAAGCCCTTGCAAAAGGAGTGCAAGGCCATCCTAATCTTTGGAGAGAGGATAATTCCATAGAGCACTATGGCAGAAAAGTCATGCTTTCTGGATACAGCCAGATAGCATTCCCTGGATGATGGGGTGGGATTCAAAAATGTTAGCAACTGGTTCTCTGCCTGGTTGCTGGGTGGGCATGGCCATGGTGGGCATGGCCTACTCAGCTTCCTAAGGGGCTTTCTTCAAGCCTCCGGGAAGGCGAAAATGGCCTCCCCCAGGCTCCAGAGCCCCTCCAGAGGCCAGAAATGGGCCTATTTCCAGACTTGCTGTACTTCTGGTAGGCCTGTTTTTTGTGAAAATTGCATCCCCCGGGCTCCGGAGGCCTTCCAGTACTTCTGATAGGCCCATTTTTTACCCTCCCAGGGAGGGGAGGACCAGGGTGAGTGGGGCCAGCCAGTCCTTGCAACTACCGGTTTAGCGAACCAGATGTAAAATTAGCATCCGGTTTGCCCGAACTAGTCCGTACTGGCTGAATTCCACCCCTGGTTCTAGAACCTGCCCCTCCGACCAAACCAATTTTGATGGATAGAAACAACTGGGAGAAGATGTCCTTTGGTAACCTAGTCTCAAGTCATAAAGGGCTTTAAAAGTGACAACCAGCAATTTGAATTGGACCAAGAAACTAGTGGTGTTGCATTGCCAACTGCATTCTCCACCAGTTTAGGATTCCAAATATTCTTCAAAGGCAGCCCATTTAGAATGCATTAAAGTGATCCAGACAGGAGGGGTCTTTGGTGCTCTCTAAGCTTGCTTGTTTTCTTGCAGGCATTTTATTATCCAAGCTAGGTAATATCATCAGTGCTAGAAAGGAGTGCAGTTTGCTGTCAGTTTATATTCTAGTGGTTTGCCTGTCAGTGTTGGTTGGTGTGTGTGTGTGTGTGTGTGTGTGTGTGTGTGTGTGTCTTAGAGGTTCTTTAGATAGTCTGTTTGCTATTTGCTTCTTTGGCACTTTCTTTATTGGGGCATTGTTTACTTCATTGTTGGTCTGTTGATTAATCTTGGAATTAATCTCTGCTGATCTGGGTGCTGATTGCTAATGGAGAGTTGCTTTGGTCTTTTTGTTCCTTTTTGGACTGGGTGATAGCAATAGCAACAGCACTTACTGTATTTACTGTATTTTTTGGACTATAAGACACACCAGAGAGATGAGAAAAGAGAGCGTCTTCCCAAGAACTGAATCTTTTTTCAACTGACTCGAAGCTCCCAGGCACCCTGGAGGTCCTGCAATGAGGCGGATCTGGGCTAATGCCATTGAGATCCTGACCGTAGCCTTGATCCTAGGCACTTTCTAGTAAGTGTGGCAGAACAGCAAGCCTCATTCGGCCGCATCCAGCCGGTTTCCCAGCAGCATCAGTGTCGTCGGTGTTAAGAGTAGGCAGAGAAGAGAAGAATCTGGCAAAGTCGAGCTCCATAAAGAAGAGAAGACCGTCCCCCTTCTCGTAAGTGCGGCTTTCCCCTCCTGGGGTCCTGGTGCCCGCCGCTGGATTGGTGATTCCCACGGCTGCCTTACTGCAAAAATAGATGCTGCGCAGGCATGGGGAGGTCGTGCGGTGGGGAGGAAAGGAAGCATGCAGAAGTGTGGAAGCATCAGCCAAGTTTGCAGGGAGATTGGCTGAGTGGATATTGCTGGCAAGGAGGAAGAGATGGAGTGTTAATTTGGGGGGGGGAGCTTACTCCCTTTCCTGAAGCCCTGCCATGCTTGACTGCCTTCCACTGGGGCTTCAGACTACAAAGGCGGCTGCTGTCTAAAAGCAACCTGACTTTAGCGATAGCCCTGGACGAAGCCAGAGCTCATGAGATGTCCACCAAGGCGGCGGAGACCTTGCAAAAATAGAGGCTGCGGAGGGAGGGGGAGGGCGGGCGGGGGGGAGGAAAGGAAGCATGCAGAAGTGTGGAAGCATCAGCCAAGTTTGCAGGGAGATTGGCTGAGTGGATATTGCTGGCAAGGAGGAAGAGATGGAGTGGTAAATTGGGGGGGGGGAGCTTACTCCCTTTCCTGAAGCCCTGCCATGCTTGACTGCCTTCCACGGGGGCTTCTACTTGCCTGCCTTTGCAAACTGGCCACCGGGATGCTGGGAAGGCAGCATGGAAGGCAGGCAAGCATGGTAGGATTGAGGGCTGTGGATTGGTTTGGGGGTTTGGCCAGCCAGCCATTGCTCCTGGTTCGGCAAATCAGCCCCAGTCTTCGCTACCTACTCATATGATCCAGTCCGATCCGGTAGCATTTCACCTCTGGGGGAAAGTGTGTCTTATAGTCCGAAAAATACAGTATATACCATTTCACAGTGCTTTACAGCCCTTTTTAAGCAATGTCAGAGTCAGCATATTGCCCCCAACAATCTGGGTCCTCATTTTACTGGTCCTGGAAGGATGGAAGGCTGAGTCAACCTTGAGATGGTGAGATTTGAACTGCCAAATTGCTGGTAGCCAGCAGTGAGCAGAAATTACCTGCATTCTAACCATTGCACCACCACGGTTCTTATTGTCCCTTTTGCATAGTCTATAAAGGTTGTTAATGTCTATGTGTCTATTGATGGCTGATTTGTCAGAGTGCCGGGCTTCTAGAAATTCTCTGGCATTTTTGGACTTGCTTGGTCTAGGATTCTTACATTTTCCCAATTGAAGCTATGGTTAAATCTGCCTATATGTTATGAAATTAAATAATTTTCATCATGTCTTCTGGCTGCTAGTTGATGTTTATAAATTATTATTATTTATTAGATTTATAAACCGCCCTTCTCCCGAAGGACTCTGGGCGGTGTACAGCCAGGATAAAAAGAACAATATACAGTTAAAATACAATTAAAAAACTTATTATACAGTATGGCCGAAATAATTAAGAATCTAAAAACCCCAATTAAAACCAGAGAAAAAATTTAAAATTAAACAATTTAAGAAAGCCCATACGAACAAACAAATATGTTTTCAGTTCGCGAAAGGTCGAAGGTCAGAAATTTAGCGTAAACCAGGGGAGTTCGTTCCAAGAGTGGGGCCCCACAGAAGGATCTTCCTCTGGGGCCGCCAGCCGACATTTTCTGGCGGACGGCACCCTGAGAAGGCCCTCTCTGTGGGAGCGTCTGGTCGGTGGGAGGAAAGGAAGCATGCAGAAGTGTGGAAGCATCAGCCAAGTTTGCAGGGAGATTGGCTGAGTGGATATTGCTGGCAAGGAGGAAGAGATGGAGTGGTAAATTGGGGGGGGGGAGCTTATTCCCTTCCCCGAAGCCCTGCCATGCTTGACTGCCTTCCACTGGGGCTTCCACTTGCCTGCCTTCTCAAGCTGGCCACCGGATGCTGGGAAGGCAGCATGGAAGGCAGGCAAGCATGGCAGGACTGCGGGCTGTGGATTGGTTCGGGGGCGTGGTCAGCCAGCCATTGCTCCCGGTTCGGCAAACCAGCCCCATTCTTTGCTACCTACTCACCTGATCTGGTCCGATCCGGTAGCATTTTACCTCTGGGGGAAAGTGTGTCTTATAGTCCGAAAAATACAGTATATACCATTTCACAGTGCTTTACAGCCCTTTTTAAGCAATGTCAGAGTCAGCATATTGCCCCCAACAATCTGGGTCCTCATTTTACTGGTCCTGGAAGGATGGAAGGCTGAGTCAACCTTGAGATGGTGAGATTTGAACTGCCAAATTGCTGGTAGCCAGCAGTGAGCAGAAATTACCTGCATTCTAACCATTGCACCACCACGGTTCTTATTGTCCCTTTTGCATAGTCTATAAAGGTTGTTAATGTCTATGTGTCTATTGATGGCTGATTTGTCAGAGTGCCGGGCTTCTAGAAATTCTCTGGCATTTTTGGACTTGCTTGGTCTAGGATTCTTACATTTTCCCAATTGAAGCTATGGTTAAATCTGCCTATATGTTATGAAATTAAATAATTTTCATCATGTCTTCTGGCTGCTAGTTGATGTTTATAAATTATTATTATTATTATTATTATTATTATTTATTAGATTTATAAACCGCCCTTCTCCCGAAGGACTCAGGGCGGTGTACAGCCAGGATAAAAAAAGAACAATATACAGTTAAAATACAATTAAAAAACTTATTATACAGTATGGCCGAAATAATTAAGAATTATGAATCTAAAAACCCCAATTAAAACTAGAGAGAAAATTTAAAATTAAACAATTTAAGAAAGCCCATACGAACAAACAAATATGTTTTCAGTTCGCGAAAGGTCGAAGGTCAGAAATTTAGCGTAAACCAGGGGAGTTCGTTCCAAGAGTGGGGCAACATTTGCTGCACTCATTAGGGCAAGGGCAGGTCTTCGCCAAACTCGATTTGGCCCAAGCCTACCAGCAGCTACCTGTAGATAGCAGCACAGCTGAGGCGCAGACAATTGTCACGCACCGCAGGGCTTTCAAATGTCGCGACTCCAGTTCGAGTTAGCGTGGCCCCAGGGCTCTTCCAGAACCTAATGGGCGATTATTACAGGGCCTGCCAGGAGTGGTACCATACTTGACGATGTATTGGTATCAGCTGAAAACTTAGAGGAACTCGGGGTAAAACTAAGGAAGGTGTTGGGCATTTTAGGTCTGCTGGGCTTAAAGTTAAGCTCAACAAATGCCACATTGGGGTGAAATCTGTAGAATTCCTAGGATACCGAATAGACAGGAAGGATCCACCCACGGAGAGCAAGTGCGGGCCATTAGAAAGGCCCCAGCCCCCAAAAATAAAACAGAATTACAGGCATTCTTGGGGCTTGTTAATTTTTATGTGGTATTCTTGAAGAATAAAGCAACAGTAGCCGAGCCGCTACATAAGTTGCTAGCAAAGAAATCTGTGTGGTCCTGGGACAGAGAAGAGGCTAGGGCATTTGAGGGGGTAAAAAACCTTTTGTCCAGCGATAGCCTCCTCATCCAGTACAATGGCACATTGCCACTAGTGCTAGTTTGTGATGCTTCACCATATGGGGTGGGGGCGGTGCTCAGCCATAGGTTACCGAATGGAACAGAAGCCCCTATAGCGTATTATTCCCGGACTATGTCCTCTGCAGAAAGGAACTACAGCCAGTTAGATAGGGAAGCGTTGGCCATAGTCTCCGGGGTTAAGAAATTTCACGAATACTTGTTCGGACAAAATTTCGAGATAGTCACGGACCACAGACCCCTTCTAGGGCTTTTAGCGGGTGACCGCCCAACACCCGTGGCACTTTCTCCCAGGCTGACCCGATGGACTATTTTCCTAGCGGCATACTCCTACAAATTGCTCCACCGCCCAGGAAAAGACTTAGGGCATGCGGACGCTCTGAGCAGATGCCCTTTACCAGAGACAATTGAAGACCCCACCCCGGGGACACCCGTCTTACTAATTGACTCTTTGGACTCTGGCCCAGTCACATCCAAGCAGGTGGCTAGGGCATCTTATAGAGACATTACAATACGGACTGTAATCGGTTGGGTGCAAAGGGGGTGGCCCGCTGCGCCGGGCGAGCGTATCAAAGACTTTGCAAAAAAACAACCAGAACTGTCTGTTCAAGGGGTGTCTGTTATGGGGGATAGGGTAGTTATCCCAGAAAAATTACGAAATGTGTTGGAACTGTTGCATGTGGGCCACCCAGGGATTGTGCGGATGAAGAGTTTAGCGAGGAGTTATGTATGGTGGCCCTTAATGGATAAGGACATCAGCGACAGGGTAGGGAAATGCCAATCCTGCCAAGAGTCGAGGTCGCTACCCCCTACAGCCCCAGTTAGAGAGTGGGAGAAACCCCAGGGGCCTTGGTCCAGGATTCACATAGATTTTGCAGGGCCGTTCCATGGGCAGACCTTTTTAATTGTAGTAGATGCCTACTCAAAATGGTTAGAAATAATCCTCATGAAAAGCACAATGGCCGAAGCAGTAATCACAGTCCTAAGGCATCTATTCGTAACACACGGCCTGCCCGACACCCTAGTCTCTGACAACGGCCCGCAATTCACAACAAACCAGTTTGAGGGGTATTTAGCGGGAGAGGGCATCAGACATGTCCTCTCGGCGCCTTTCCACCTGGCGACGAACAGACTTGCAGAACGTTTCGTTCGGAGCACCAAGGAAGCGCTATCTAGGATAAGTCCAGGCGACTGGCAAACGAAAATAGACACTTTCCTGGTCCAACATAGGACCCCTTGTGTAACAACTGGCGCAGCCCAGCGGAACTCTTAATGGGCAGGAAAACTCAGGTGCCCGCTAGACCGACTAAACCCAACTTATACCCCAGACGGGTACAAGGGTATTCAAGGAAAAACCAGGAAATGACAGTGGGTGACCCAGTATGGGCACACAACTATAGCGAGGCCCAACATGGTTAAAGGGAAATTCTGGGCATAACGGACCCAAATCATACGTAGTAGACATGGAGGACGGCCGGGTATGGAAACGCCACATAGACCAGTTAAGAAAACGTATACCAAACAAAACTAGAAACCAAACAACCAGGCCCTGACTACCAATTGTTTGAATCTGCAGCTGACTCAAACCCGAGGCAAGCGGAGGACTTATCTGATTCGATGAAGTCCAGCGACGCCAACCGGTTCCTCCTGAAGGCAACAGGAACGACTCAGCCAATAATCCAGGCGGGAGGTAACCAGAGCGTGAGTGACTGTGCATAGGGCATCCCGATCAAGGAAGGGGCGCAACTGGCGCACCAGGCGAACCTAGTGGAAGGCTCTCCTGGAGACAGCCGCCAAATGATCTTCAAACGACAGCCGTGCATCCAGGAGAACACCCAAGCTGCGCACTCCCTCCTTTGGGGCCAATAACTCGCCCCCAACAGTCAGCTGCGGCTGCAGCTGACTGTATCGGGGTGCCGGCATCCACAGCCACTCTGTCTTGGAGGGATTGAGCTTGAGCCTGTTCCTCCCCATCCAGACCCGTACGGCCTCCAAACACCGGGACAGCACTTCGACAGCTTCGTTGGGGTGGCCCGGGGTGGAAAAGTACAGCTGAGTATCATCAGCGTACAGTTGATATCTCACCCCAAAGCCACTGATGATCTCACCCAACGGCTTCATATAGATGTTGAACAGGAGGGGTGAGAGAATCGACCCCTGCGGCACCCCACAAGTGAGGTGTCTCGCTGCTCACCTCTGCCCTCCTGTCAACACCGTCTGCGACCAGTCGGAGAGATAGGAGGAGAACCACCGATAAACGGTGCCTCCCACTCCCAATCCCTCCAACCGGTGCAGCAGGATACCATGGTCGATGGTATCGAAAGCCGCTGAGAGGTCTAATAGGACCAGAGCAGAGGAATAACCCCTGTCTCTGGCCCTCCAGAGATCATCCACCAACGCGACCAAAGCTGTCTCCGTGCTGTATCCGGGTCGGAAACCGGACTGGAACGGGTCTAGATAGACGGCTTCATCCAGGTACTGGGGTAGCTGCCGTGCCACAGCACTCTCTACAACCTTCGCAGTGAAGCGAAGGTTGGAGACCGGACGGTAATTACCTAAAATAGCTGGGTCCAGGGAAGGCTTCTTGAGGAGGGGTCTCACCACTGCCTCCTTCAAGGCAGCAGGGAAAACTCCCTCCAACAAAGAAGCGTTGGTAATCCCCTGGAGCCAGCCTCGTGTCACTTCCCGGGAGGCCAGCACCAGCCAGGAAGGGCATAAAACATAAATGTGTTATGCCAGTCTTCTGCCTATTTGTTCTACGTAGTGGTTGTTGCAGTCCTTACATTGTATGTTGTAGATGGCTCCTGTTTTTTCTTTCTGGAGTTTTTGGATCTTTTGGACTGCTTAGGATGTTTTGAAGGGGTTTAGTTGGCTTGTGTGCTACGTTGATTCCACGTGGTTGTAGTGTTGGTGGTTTCTGACATATTCTTGATGTATGGCAGTGTAATTCTTTTTAAGATTTGTGTTGGTTGTGCCAACCATTCTCTTTTATTAACCCAGACAGGCCATGAGGATATGAATGACAGCGAGCATGGCCTCCTAGTACAAGAATGGAAACAACCGGCGTACAACTCAAACTTGCACAAAGTCCCTCTAGCCACCTGCTCTTTCAATAGAAACCGTAAGTCTAAGAAAAGCTTCAATTTGTATATTGTACAAATTTAAAATGCAGTTAAAAACTTATTTTAAAATTGGCCTGAGAAGTAAAATATATAATAAGCTAAAAACCCCATTTAAAATTAATTACTAAGAATTTAAAAATTTAAAATGCAGTTAAAAACTTATTTTAAAATTGGCCTGAGAAGTAAAATATATAATAAGCTAAAAACCCCATTTAAAATTAATTACTAAGAATTTAAAAATTTAAAATGCAGTTAAAAACTTATTTTAAAATTGGCCTGAGAAGTAAAATATATAATAAGCTAAAAACCCCATTTAAAATTAATTACTAAGAATTTAAAAATTTAAAATGCAGTTAAAAACTTATTTTAAAATTGGCCTGAGAAGTAAAATATATAATAAGCTAAAAACCCCATTTAAAATTAATTACTAAGAATTTAAAATTAATTACTAAGAATTTAAAAATTTAAAAATTTAAAATGCAGTTAAAAACTTATTTTAAAATTGGCCTGAGAAGTAAAATATATAATAAGCTAAAAACCCCATTTAAAATTAATTACTAAGAATTTAAAAATTTAAAAATTTAAAATTAATTACTAAGAATTTAAAAATTTAAAAATTTAAAAATTTAAAAATTTAAAATGCAGTTAAAAACTTATTTTAAAATTGGCCTGAGAAGTAAAATATATAATAAGCTAAAAACCCCATTTAAAATTAATTACTAAGAATTTAAAATTAATTACTAAGAATTTAAAAATTTAAAAATTTAAAAATTTAAAAATTTAAAATGCAGTTAAAAACTTATTTTAAAATTGGCCTGAGAAGTAAAATATATAATAAGCTAAAAACCCCATTTAAAATTAATTACTAAGAATTTAAAAATTTAAAAATTTAAAAATTTAAAATGCAGTTAAAAACTTATTTTAAAATTGGCCTGAGAAGTAAAATATATAATAAGCTAAAAACCCCATTTAAAATTAATTACTAAGAATTTAAAAATTTAAAATGCAGTTAAAAACTTATTTTAAAATTGGCCTGAGAAGTAAAATATATAATAAGCTAAAAAACCCCATTTAAAATTAATTACTAAGAATTTAAAAATTTAAAATGCAGTTAAAAAACTTATTTTAAAATTGGCCTGAGAAGTAAAATATATAATAAGCTAAAAAAGCTAAAAAATAAGCTAAAAAACCCCATTTAAAATTAATTACTAAGAATTTAAAAATTTAAACAAATTAAAAAATTTGTTAAAATCAATTTGTATATTGTACAAATTTAAAATGCAGTTAAAAACTTATTTTAAAATTGGCCTGAGAAGTAAAATATATAATAAGCTAAAAACCCCATTTAAAATTAATTACTAAGAATTTAAAAATTTAAAATGCAGTTAAAAACTTATTTTAAAATTGGCCTGAGAAGTAAAATATATAATAAGCTAAAAACCCCATTTAAAATTAATTACTAAGAATTTAAAAATTTGTAAAAATCAATTTGTATATTGTACAAATTTAAAAATTTAAAAATTTAAAAATTTAAAAATTTAAAAATTTAAAAATTTAAAAATTTAAAAATTTAAAAATTTAAAAATTTAAAAATTTAAAAATTTAAAATGCAGTTAAAAACTTATTTTAAAATTGGCCTGAGAAGTAAAATATATAATAAGCTAAAAACCCCATTTAAAATTAATTACTAAGAATTTAAAAATTTAAAAATTTAAAAATTTAAAAATATACAAATTTAAAATGCAGTTAAAAACTTATTTTAAAATTGGCCTGAGAAGTAAAATATATAATAAGCTAAAAAACCCCATTTAAAATTAATTACTAAGAATTTAAAAATTTGTTAAAATCAATTTAAGCCAGCCCCACGCGAATAAAAAGATGTGTCTTCAGTTCGCGACGGAATGTCCGAAGGTCAGGTATTTGGCGTAAACCCGGGGGAAGTTCGTTCCAGAGTGTGGGAGCCCCCACAGAGAAGGACCTTCCCCTGGGGGCCGCCAGCCGACATTGCTTGGCGGACAGCACCCTGAGAAGTCCCTCTCTGTGAGAGCGTACGGGTCGGTGGGAGGCATGTGGTAACATTTTTAAGCAATGACAGAGTCAGCATATTGCCCCCAACAATCTGGGTCCTCATTTTACTGGTCCTGGAAGGATGGAAGGCTGAGTCAACCTTGAGATGGTGAGATTTGAACTGCCAAATTGCTGGTAGCCAGCAGTGAGCAGAAATTACCTGCATTCTAACCATTGCACCACCACGGTTCTTATTGTCCCTTTTGCATAGTCTATAAAGGTTGTTAATGTCTATGTGTCTATTGATGGCTGATTTGTCAGAGTGCCGGGCTTCTAGAAATTCTCTGGCATTTTTGGACTTGCTTGGTCTAGGATTCTTACATTTTCCCAATTGAAGCTATGGTTAAATCTGCCTATATGTTATGAAATTAAATAATTTTCATCATGTCTTCTGGCTGCTAGTTGATGTTTATAAATGTGTTATGCCAGTCTTCTGCCTATTTGTTCTACGTAGTGGTTGTTGCAGTCCTTACATTGTATGTTGTAGATGGCTCCTGTTTTTTCTTTCTGGAGTTTTTGGGTCTTTTGGACTGCTTAGGATGTTTTGAAGGGGTTTAGTTGGCTTGTGTGCTACGTTGATTCCACGTGGTTGTAGTGTTGGTGGTTTCTGACATATTCTTGATGTATGGCAGTGTAATTCTTTTTAAGATTTGTGTTGGTTGTGCCAACCATTCTCTTTTATTAACCCAGACAGGCCATGAGGATATGAATGACAGCGAGCATGGCCTCCTAGTACAAGAATGGAAACAACCGGCGTACAACTCAAACTTGCACAAAGTCCCTCTAGCCACCTGCTCTTTCAATAGAAACCGTAAGTCTAAGAAAAGCTTCAATTTGTATACCAGAATGGTCTGAGACTATGCTACTCCAAAGAAGACCAAAAGTGGAAACTTCTCAGTATCAGAAAGTCCAAGCACCCAAAGCGACTCAGTTTTGCTTGGGTTGAGCTAAGGCCTGTTGTGTCCTATTGAGGTTCCTATAGCCTTCAGGTTTTTGGATATAATCTCCACAGCATCACTCAAGCAGAGTGGAAATATAAAGCTGGATGTCATCAGCACACTGTCCAAATTGTCAGATCACCTCACCCAATGGTTTCATGTAAGTAATAAGACAAGCAAAAGGGTCTACATAGCCCTACAGCACTTCACAAAGAGATTTAGTAGTAAAGCCAATGTTCCATGAGATGTTTGGATCAGAGAGAATTTGCTGAAATGTATCTAGGGGATTTAAGACTGAGGCAGAATTTGAAATCAAGTCTCCTGAATCCTTGAACCACAAGATTGAGAAACTGCAATACAGCTGTATATAAGCTGTCAGTAAGAGCTGGAGTGTGGTATTAAAGAAAGAGCATTTAAAAATAGCATCCTGCAGAGTGAATTGCATTAAAGAGATAACATTGATATTCTATCTGACATGGATTCATGGATACAATTTTTTCTCAAAGTGGTACAGTTAAAACACGCTCCTCAATTCCAAAAGATTAAAAAGAAATCCTAGGCAAAATGGACATGAACCATGATAAAGCATTTTAACCAGGACTGTGCTACCCGTCTTTTAATTTATTGTCAGCTTGCCACTTCCTCTGTTTTTGCCAATAATGCCATTCAGAATGATGAGGTTTAATGAATACAGGTAGTCCTCGACTTACAACCAACTGTTACTAAGCAAGACAGTTGTAAAGTGAGTATTGCCTTATTTTACAACCTTTCTATCCTCAGTTATTAAGTCAATCACTGCAGTTGTTAAATTAGTAACATGATTGCCAATGGAGATTCTCAGTCATCTAGGTCATAGTTGTACTAAAGGTTCTTTTTTCAATCGGCAACTGGACTTTCTGGTTTTTGTTTGAAGACGTTTCACTTCTCATCCATGAACCTCTGAAGAAGCTTCTTGGATGAGACACGAAATATCTTCAAAAACAAAACAAAACTAGAAAGTTGCCTTTTGAAAAAAGCACCTTTGGGATAGTAGCAATAAAACTTAGATTTATACACCACTTGACAGTGCTTTTACAGCCCTCTCTAATCAGTTTACAGAATCAGCATGTTGCCCCCAACAGTCTAGGTCCTCATTTTATCCACCTTAGAAGGATAGAAGGCTGAGTCAACCTTCAGCCTGGTGAAATTCGATCTGCCAAATTGCAGTCAGCTGGCAGTCAGCAGAAGTATCCTGCAGTACTGCATTCTAACCAGTGCCCCACTGTGGCTCTAATCCCATGGGTCTAATCATAGTAACATGATTATTAAATGAATCTGGTCAGGAGTTTTCAAAAGGTGATCACATGACCTCAGGACACTGCAAACTTCATGACTATGAACCAATTGCCAAGCATCCAAATTTTGATCACAGTATCACGGGGATGCTGCAATGGTCATAAGTCACGTTTTCAGTGCCATTGTAACTATGAATGGTCACTAAAGAAATGGTTGTAAGTCGAGGCCTACCTGTATGCATATATAGACAAGGGAGGCTTTTCAGAAAGAGTCTCAAGATTTAATGGAGATATTTGTCTTAAGGTCATTGCTCAACTTTTGAAATTAAAAATCTGGGGGCAGTTTTGTTGGTTTCGTATATGCTACCTTTGGTAATTATGAATGACAAACAGAATAGAACAGGGGTGAAATCCAGCAGGTTCTGACAGGTTCTGGAGAACCCGTAGTGGAAATTTTGAGTAGTTCAGAGAACCAGCAAATACCACCTCTGGCTGGCCCCAGAGTAGAGTGGGAATGGAGATTTTGTAATATCTTTCCCCCAGGAGTGGGGTGGGAATGGGGATTTTGCAGTAACCTTCCTCTGCCACGCCCACCAAGCCATGCCCACCAAGCCACGCCCACAGAACTGGTAGTAAAAAAAATTAGATTTCACCACTGGGATAGAAATGGAAAGCAAGTCCTTACTGAGCGATATAAATTAGATGCAAAATTTTCTAAAGATCAGTAGAAGACAACTGAGTGTTCAGGTGGAATGACAGGTTTAGATGGAAATAGAAGCTTGTTGTGAAATCACAAAAGACAAATTGTATCTGATCTTAAATAGCTTTGTCTGCCATCCTGCCTCCATTTTCCGGTGCCATTTAATCAATATGGGGCAAATAACCCAAACATCAACCCCCATATTTTCTTTAAAAAATGGAATTTCTAATTCATGCAGAGATGAAAAAAAGTCTCCTGGGTTATAGTCTCCATCTTTCCTTAAGTTACCATGAACAATCTGTGAAGCCCCTAGTTGAGCTATCCAATTTGGCGGCAGCTTCCTGCCCAAACTGAGTGTGTGATTTGTCCTTGGAATTAGGCAGGAAACCAAAGCTTAAACAGTTATGGCTTGTTCTTTTCCATTTTTAATAGCTTAATACAGTTAAGGTAGTCCTTTCACTGTCCTTCCCATTTCATCATCATTGCTAGGCCCACCTTCAGATCAGGTAAGCTGGTTTAAAATATTGCAATTGGAGAGTTGCAGAGCTGATTATAGCTAGACTTCCATTGTGGAGGAAATGTAGCTTTGATATGATCCAGGATGACAGTAAAAGTCAAAGCCGCTCCTGTAGATCACCAGGAGTTTGTGTATTAGTGTGAAAACATTGAAGTCTGCATTCCCTGAAGTTAGAAATCAAGTTTCACATGAGGACATTTCTCTGTATCCTGTATTAATATGGAATTATTTGGTTGTATCTAGTTGTCGTTTTCTACTGGCTTTAGGGCAGATTTGCCTCTTCTTGGAGGATTCAGATGGTTTAGTTATATTAGCTGCTGAAATGGAATATGTGTATTTTTTTTTACTTAAAATATGGGTTTCATTTTCATCCTTATTTTTTTTTAGAAATTTATTGCTTTATCATAGACAATAAAGTATAAAGCAGAAAAACAAACAAACAAAATGAAACAAAAGAGAAGCTTGTATTCAACCCTAACAACTATAACAACAGCAAAAAGAGTGTACAAAAAAGAAGAAAAAAATGTGGTCAATTAAATTTAACATTTAATATGTAGGATCCACCTTGGCTGGGTGCTGAAAGAAAAGAAAAAGCAATAAATTTTCCTGCTCCCCCTCCTAGAAGAATGAAATATTTTGAGGAATATTAAAAAGGCAGAATGGAGAGACATGCTCTTAAAGACAGGAAGCAGACTCAGTCTTCCTTAATAGTCCCCAGCAGATGTTTTGTGCCCATTAAGAAAGATTGGGCCATCCTATTCAAAAACCAGCCCCAGTTTCCCTGCCCCAAGCAGAAATTGAAAAGCACCTAGGACTTGCATTTCCTCTTTTGCCTATAGAGCCGGCTATGACCTCTACATAACCCCTGCATGACCCCATAGGAATCTGACAACAGCCAATAGAATATTAAAGGTCGTGTTCTTGTACAGGAACGGGAAACTCAAATACAAATCCCAAAAGAAGGAATAAAAGCCACCCGCTCTCAATTCCATTTTGTCAGCTGCCCAGAACCACAAATCCATGTGGTTCTGCTTCATCAATAAACCATCTTTCCAATCAGCCTCCATGTTTCCAGTGTCTTTCTCCCAGCTTGGAACTGAACCAGATGGATTTTTCATCCCACAATATATGTATATATGAGGAAAAAGCAGTCAACAGGTTGAGCTAAACATTACACCAATCTTCAAATCCATCTGTTAACCATCTGTTATTATATTTAGCATGTAGAAAGTCCACAAATGGTTTCCAGTCTCTTATAAAACTGCCATTATCTCTGATCAAAGCAGTTAATTCCACCCTCTCTGCACCCTTATTTTTATAAAGTGTTTTGGTTTGTTTGTTTGTTTGCTATACATTTTGGGAGTAAGAAGTTTAAAATCTGCCTATTTCCCCAGAAAAAATAAATAATGACATTAACAATCCTTTTAAAATCTGAGGAAACAAGTTTTATAGAAACAACAATAAGATAAATCACTCATTAGCTGTTCACTCCTAATTATGACCATTTTGCTTTGCTCTTGTTTTTTAAATAGCCATGGTTTTATAGTCTGTCTAACTGAAAACATTGCATCGTTATGAATCTTTGCTGGCAAATAATTCTCCAAAATGCTACAAGCTCAGAAAGGACTTTAAGCTTTATAACTGAAGCTTACAGAATCTGAACTAGGCACTTAGATAATAATTAATACATATCATTAAGAACATGCAGAAGATAGACATCCTTAATGGGTAACATTAAAGTATGCAGATCCCTCGGTTATTTAACTCTTAAATTGATTATTTCTTTATTAGGTGCCCTTACTATGATGCATGGGGGACATGAAAGGAACTTCTTTGAAGATTGCATTATTTTTTGGCAATCAGGCAAAATGTTACCATTGGTAAATCCTTTTAACCCTTTAGTTAGCTTTGTAGGCGCTTCTGACACAAATAGAGACAATGATGCACAAACCCAGCTGTTATTTTTGAACCTTGTAGATGGCCCATTTCAGCTTCTACCTGAGACAATTATAAATATGCCCCTTCAGGTACAGAAGCTGCATTTTTCATAAAATTACATAGAGGTTTGAGGAAATGGACTTCTGCACTTCTGTGTGGACTATAAGCTATTTTATTTGTCTTCCAGGTCATGAATGCCAAGTTAATAGATTCATAAGGAAGGCAGAAGGAATTTGAGAAGAACATACTTGTGAATGTTTAGGGATCTACTTTGTATACAACTAGGAAGCAAGTAGGACTGGTCTCCAAAATGCTTCTCTTTTCATACACATTTGTATCAGAGGTGGGTTTCAGCAGATTCTGACCAGTTCTGGAGAACCGGTAGCAGAAATTTTGAGTAGTTTGGAGAACTGCTAAATACAAGCTCTGACTGCCCCCGCCCTCATCTATTCACTGCTTCCCAAATCCCAGCTGATTGGGAGGAAATGGAGATTTTGCAGTATCCTTCTCCTGGACTGGGGAGGGAATGGAGATTTTACAGTATCTTTCCCCTGCCATGCCCACCAAGCCATGCCATGCCCACTAAGCCACACCCACAGAACCAGTAGTAAAAAAATTTGAAACCCACCACTGATTTGTATTATAAGTGAATTGGTACCAGACTTCTTTCAAATTTACCAAACACTGATGAAATGACTCATACTTGCTTTCTGATTGGTTCAGTTACTGGATCTTTATTTCTAAATCATGATTTAATCTGAAAGCTACTCTTGTTTTGATAGTCAGACAAGGAACCAGAAATAGGCTCTTTAAGGAACACCATCTTGGACACTGTAATGGATAGCAATATATCAGCAGGCAATAATAACTTTAGAGATTTAGAGATGTTTTCTTACATTGTAGTGAAGGAAATACATGCTTAAGACTCTTGCTTCAAGTCAAGGCAACAATGTAGACCATTTAAGATATGCCTGATTGAGTTAGCTGGCCATGACTCCATCGAGAACCATATATATCACTTTATGTATTTTTAAAAATGTATACATATATGCACTAGAATAGAATAGAATAGAATTTTTTATTGGCCAAGTGTGATTGGACACACAAGGAATTTGTCTAGGTGCATATGCTCTCAGTGTACATAAAAGAAAAGATATGTTCATCAAGAATCATAAGGTACAACACTTAATGATAGTCCTAGGTTACAAATAAGCAATATCAATATAAATCGTAAGGATACAAACAACAAAATTACAGTCATACAGTCATAACTGGAAGGAGATGGGTGATGGGAAGGATGAAAAGATTAATAGTAGTTCAGATTTAGTAAATAGTTTGACATTGTTGTGGGAATTATTTGTTTAGCAGAGTGATGGCGTTCGGGGAAAAAACTGTTCTTGTGTCTAGTTGTTCTGGTGTGCAGTGCTCTGTAGCGTCGGAGTTGAAACAGTTTATGTCCAGGATGTGAGGGGTCTGTAAATATTTTCACAGCCCTCTTTTTGACTCATGCAGTATACAGGCCCCCAATAGAAGGCAGGCTGGTAGCAATTGTTTTTTCTGCAGTTCTAATTATCCTTTGAAATCTGTGTCTGTCTTGTTGGGTTGAAGAACCAAACCAAGCAGTTATAGAGATGCAGATGACAAACTCAATAATTTCTCTGTAGAACTGGATCAGCAGCTCTTTGGGCAGTTTGAGCTTTCTGAGTTGGTGCAGAAAGAACATTCTTTGTTGTGCTTTTTTGATGACTTTTTTGATGTTAGCTGCCATTTTAGATCTTGCGACATGGTAGAATCTAGAAATGTGAAGGTCTCTACTTTTGATACTGTGTTGTCTAATATTGTAAAGGTGGAAGTATGGAGGGGTTTCTCCTAAAGTCTACCACCATTTCTACGGTTTTGAGTGTGTTCAGTTCCAGATTGTTCCGGTCACACCACGAGGCTAGTTGTTCAACCTCCCAACTGTATGCAGATTTATCATTGTCTCAAATGAGGCCGATCATTGTTGTGTCATCTGCGAACTTCAGTAGTTTAACAGATGGATCATTAGAGATGCAGTCATTGGTATACAGAGAGAAGAGAAATGGGGAGAACACACAGCCTTGCTAATTGTACAGGTATCTGATGTGATTCTGCTTAGCTTCACCTGGTGATTCCTGTTTTGAAGCTTATGATCCACTTACAAGTCTGTTCAGATACCTGTAGTTGGTTTAGGTTAGTTAGAAGAGTGTCTGGAATGATGGTATTGAATGCTGAACTAGACTCTACAAAGAGGTCCCTTGCGTAGGTCTTTGGAGATTCAAAATGTTGTAGGATGTAGTGCAGAGCCATATTAACACCATCATCTGTTGATCTATTTGCTAGGTATGCAAATTGCAAGGGATCTAACAGCGGATCAGCTTGATGGTTTTCAAGTGGGACAGCACTAGTAGCCTTTCAAAGGTTTTCATGACTACAGATGTTAGAGAAACTGGTCTGTAGTCATTCATTCCTTGATGGTGGGTTTCTTCGGCACTGGGCATGGCTTTGAAGCAAGAAGGAACATAGCACATCTCTAGTGATTTATTGAAGATATGGGTGAAGATGGGGGCCAATTGTTCAGCACAGACTTTTAAATGCCCTTTCTTGTTCTCTTTATTAGTGCTCTAAGAAAGAATGTCATCCTAATTAAGTTTCTATCTCAGTTAAATCTATCCATTGCACTGAGATAGATTTAGAAACACTTACTCTAATTTAAGTAAGGAACAGTTCATTTATGCATTTCACCAGGGCACCAAAAATCTGGATGACTATTAAGTTGCTTCAAAGAGCATAGCTATCCTATATCTCTTTATCACAATCTAGTGAATGTTCAGAATATTGTTTATTTGGTCCGGATGTAATTAACACGTTGCAAGAAGTATATAAAGAAAGACGTCTTCAGAGGATGCTTCCTAAATTGGATCCAGATGGTTTAATTGATACATTAATCATGGGTAGAAAGAAGGAAAAAGCTCAAAAAAATAATAATAACACAGTTCCAAGTATAGGGAATGGAATATGCTGTAATGGGCATGTAAACAGAGGTAGGATTAAATGAAGTTACATAACCCAAGGATTCCAGTGTCTCTTTGCAAGTGCAAAGACGACAGAGAACAAACAGGAAAAATTCTGAGCCTTAATGCAGGAAAGCAAATATAATTTGCTAGGTATTACTGAAACCTGGTGGGAATAAACTCATGAATATAATGCAAAGACTAAAGATTATATCCTATTCACAAAGAAAAAGAAGCAAGGAAGAAATGACAATAGTTATGAAAGAGGAGTACATGTATAGTGAGATCCAGGAATATTAATAGGAGGACCCAGTCAAGATCTAAGAACGATCAACAGAAGGAAGGAATGAAAAGGCAAGACAAAAAGACAATGTTTAGGGAGCACTTGGCGATCATAAATGAATTTAAAGTTTCAGGACCCAGACAACTACAATTGGGAATTTTGAAGGAGTCTCCAAATGTCATTTCAGGTTTCTTTCTGTAATCCTTGAGGAAACATGGAGTAGGTGTACAGTATATATACCAGTATATAGAAGAAGGAAGTGTTAATCCTGTCTTTAAAAAAGGGAAGAAGAAAGGCCAAGTATCTATAATCAGTCATATAATTTAAGCCAATGAGAATTTAACAAAATAACACAGTTACTTGGCAGGATTCAGGATAGGTTTATCAAGAATGATAATGCCAAACCAATCTTATCTCAGGTTTTAATAGAGTGACCAGTTTAGTTAACCATGAAAATGTGATGGATGTAATGTATCTTGATTTCGGGAAAGAATTCACATCTCCAGTGAGGTTTTAGTAGGGAAGATGACAAAACCTGGACTGGATTATGTTAGCATTAGATGAATGCAAAGGTTGTTGAACTATCGTAATCAACAATTGTACATTACTGGTTCCACATTAAACTGAAGGGGAAAGTTGAGCAATATATCACAATTTGAGACTCTGTGCCATTCAAAATATTTATAAATGGTTTTGATAGAGGATTACAAAAAAGTTATTATTAAATTTTTGACCAACACAGAGATAGGGGAATAAAAAATACCTTAAAGCATGAAATCATGATTCAGGAAAATTTGAACAAGTCAGGGCAGAAATCAACAGGGACAAAAACAACAATCTACATGTTGATAGAAAAACTTCATCATATGATAAGGCAATAATAATTGAATGTACATGCAAAAAGGATCTTAATAACTTGATGAAATACAAACTGAACATAGACCAAGAGTACAATGCAGCTGACAAAGAAAAGCAAATACTGTCTAAAGTTGATCCACAGAAATATAGTGTCTTCTTTATCCTGTACCAGGGGTGAAATTCAGCTGGTTCTATCCGGATCACATGATCCAGTAGGGCCAACTGCACAAAGCCCTGCCCACGCGCGTGGACGTCATGACGTCCCTGTTTTGCGATGATTTTCAGCCTTTGCGCATGCATGGACAACAGTGCATGCGAGCGAAGCATACGTGTGGCGCCCACACATTTGCAAACCGGTAGAGAAGGTAAGTGAATTTCACCCCTGTTCTGTACTATATTGATCAAATTGCATCTAGAATATTGTGTCCAATTCAGGATATTGACAGATTCAACTACTGCAGTATAGAAGATTGGAGACTGATATCACAAAGGCTAAGTCTCTTTTCCAACATTTCATGATTTTGTGAAAAACAATTCACCTTCCGCAATCCATGTTTATATATCAGATTATAGGACTCTTCTCTGGTAGACCAAATAATCTAGGGAATTCTCCTTCCATAGACCATGACAGATTTTTCTCAATAGTCAAAGGATTTCTCCCAATGTTGTTCTCCTGCAATCTGTCAAAATCACTTTTCTAAAAAAAGTATTTGGAATGAATTAAATCTCATATACTTCTCGTATATCAGATTACATACATTTTACAAGCATTTCTGGAAATGCACTGTTTTATAAGAATTGAAAACATGCACTAAAAACAGTAGGGGGGAAGAGACAGAGAGAGGGAGGAGGGGAGGGATGGAGGGAAGGCGAGAGGGGAGAGGGAGGGAGGGATTGTAGAAGGTATATGAATTAGTTTAGTGACCAAAATATTGCTTTTCAGATGGTTTAATAGCTATTTTCTTTGGAAGGATCCTGTAGTTAAATAGTAGCTTCCGTTAATAGTAAATAGTATTAGTAGCTTCCACTAACACACCACTCACACTAAGAAATTAGACAGGCATGGAATACAGTTTTTGTTCTTAAGCAAGAGAAGTACTAAGTGTAATTGGGATTTTGAGAAAATATTCTTGTTTTATAAGGTTAAATGATGTGGCCTAGTGTGAAGACTCTCACTTCCCACTTGAAAGGTTGAGAGTTCAAACTTAGGTAGCATCAGATGTTTCTCTCCTAGGGCACAAAGAAAAGAAAAATCTGTCGTATCGACGTGGTATCAGAAAGACTATCCGGCCAATAAATGCTCAGCTCCATTCAATTGCCCCAAATCCACCCTGATAAAAGGGATTAAAGGTAAAGGTAAAGATTCCCTTCGCACATATGAGCTAGTCATTCCCAACTCTAGGAGGCAGTGCTCATCTCTGTTTCAAAGCCGAAGACCCAGCACTGACTGAAGACGTGGCCGCATGACTAAATGGTAAAGGTGCACAAAAAAGCTGTTACCTTCCCACCAAAGGTGGTCCCAATTTTTCTACTTGCATTTTTAACATGCTTTCGAACTGCTAGGTTGGCAGAGTAGGTGGGACAAGTAACGGGAGCTCATTCTGTTATGCGATGCTAGGGATTTGAACTGCCGAACTGCCAACCTTTCTGATCGACAAGCTCAGCGTCTTAACCACTAAGACACTGCATCCCAAAAGGGATTATAGGATCATAAAAAGAAAAAAAAACATTCTTGTTTTATAAGGTTCTACAGACAATAATAATTCTAAAGGATAGACCTGAACAACCAAACAAGCAATGGGGGTAGTGCAAGGATGGAACGGGCAAAGAAAGGAAGATGGATCCCTCATATTCTGTAGTCTGAGCCCCAGAAAATGCAGAGAGTACATTCATAACAACATTAAAAATACCAAAATCAACATCCAACAAACCAAAGCATTTGATTTTCTTTTTCATTTATAAATTTAAGTCTGAAGCCAAGCGCTGCAGAGTATAATAACAATAATCTACATGTCAAGTCAAGAAGTGAAAATAAAATGTTAAAAGATTAAAACAGCAGGAGTCAGAAGTAGGAAGGTAGATGGCAGCAAGAAGTTTTCACAAGTATTGTGGGATGTGTCCAATCACACTTGGCCAATAAAAAAATTCTATTCTATTCTAAATAAGGAGGGGAAAGCAGGCATTCAGTATAGACTTTAATAGAACACAGAGCACACTGCTCTATATAACTTCTGCAACTTTCTTTAGTGTTAATAATCAGATTAGCAATTGTTTTTCACAGTTGAAAAAATTTAGACGTTGCATTATGAGGGCCCTAGCATTTATTTTTATTATTATTTTTGTAAATTCGGGTCTCTTTTTTAAGTTTGGTAGTTATCCCTGAGGTTTTAGGCATACTCACACATATGCCATTGGGGAATTACAGCCAATGACTAAAAGATCAAACCATAAAAGAAAAGTAAACCATTAAAGATAGAGGTTTAAGCAGCTGATGAAATATTCTAAAATACCTGAGTGGGAACGGCAGGATTTGATGGATTTCTTGTTGCTTGGCGCCTACCAATCATGTTTAATGCTTGTGTTAATATTGGATTGCACTTCATTTGGCTTAGAAAAAAAATCACATGTAGCATTTATTTGTTCCAACAGTCCTTTGGCTTGTCATTTGAAAAGCTGCCAACAGATTCCAGAAAAGTTATATGTCGTTTTTAGGATGGTTGACATGGGACCTTTCTTTAATCTGTTTTCTGCTTTGAATGTGGTAGCCAAGTGTTTCTGACAAGCCAGGACATCGATTTTAGATCTTCTGGATTTAATGAGATCTACTGGAATTAAAGACTAGAAATGAATAGCCTGATTCTCATCCAATTCTGATTTCTAGTTTGGAAAATCAGTTTGATTTAATAGTCAAAATTAATTTAGATTATCAGTCTGTTGTAGACTTCCAAACTGAATTATCTAATCAGGTCAATTGTATTTGAGGAAAAATAGAATCTTCTATGCATGTATGGATATATCACTCTTTCAAAATTTTCAATTGATTTGATGATTTGATCCAACATTCTGATTTAGCACCTAAAGTTGATTCAATTTGAAAATTCTCACAGTCCTATGAATAGTTCTTTTGCTTTCTTTGATTCCCAGTTTACATAATCCCTCTGGATAGACTGACAGTATGTTAGGTTTTGATATAAACTAAGAAAAAAACTCATAATTAAAATGTTGTAGTACATTCAAACGTAGTTAGATTTCCCCTGCGAACCTCAGTATTTATACTGATCTTGCGCCAACTATTTTCATTCATATATATGAATAAACCCTTCAGACTTTCATGTCCTTGCAGACCATCATTGTATAGAAGGGGGAAAACCCTAACACACACACACACACACAAGATCAATTGTTTCCCCTCTTTTGATGCAACAGAACAAGATTCCAAGTGTGTGGTTTTGAGCGCAACTCTTATTATAGATTCTTTAGAAATCTTATAGAAGCCTTTCATAAATTACTATCAGATGAACAGTTATTTTTGAAAATGAAAGCAAGCTAAACTCCTAAATATGGAACTAGAATGTGTGCATGTATATTTAATTTATGACTATTGATCTCACTGTGGTTCTAAGAAATATAGAGTAACAGAATTAAGTTACTTTCAAATTAATGTTTATATGCTTTTATCAGTAGCTAGCCAATTTTGGCTGAACAGTTCAAAATTGGTTTACCTTTTGGATAGGAAGCCAACAGGAAATTCCCTTAGCTGCAACCTAGACTGGGAAGCTGAAAAATAACCTAGACTAAAGCATTGGCAAAAGACTTCTATATTGCTGCCAAGAAAATTACATGGCATTGCTAATCTAGCTCTCAAGAGTTGAGCTCAGTTTGGGGGAGTTTTATCATCATCATCATCATCACCACCACCACCACCACCACAACAACAACAACAACAATAAACTGATTACAAATAAATTGATTACAAACAACACGACCGAGTTGCTAAAATAATCCACTCGTCATTATGTAAAAAATATGACTTGCCTGTATCCAAAAAGTCATGGGAACATAAAGTGGAAAAAGTTATAGAAAATGAGAAGGTGAAGATCTTGTGGGACTTTCAAATACAGACGGATTGTCACTTGGAACACAACACACCAGATATCACATTTGTGTAAAACTGAAATGTACAATTTATTGACATTGTGGTACCAGGAAATGCCAGAGTTGAAGAAAAAGAACTGGAAAAAACCATGAAATATCGCAACCTGGCCATCAAAACTACACGGCTATGGATGAAACATGTAATAGTGATACCCATTGTGATCGGGGCACTTGGTACCATGTCCAAGAATTTTATAAAATACATCAACAAATGCAGCTTCCTGCAGTAACACCAGCAGAACTGCAAAAACTGTGCTACTTGGAACAGCGTACATCTTAAGAAGGTACTTGGTTGATACCTAGGGTGCTGGCAGCAACCCGTATCAACCATTAGCACCAGTCAATGCTATTTGTGATATATTTTTGAATGTTCAGTTGACTGAGTTTCATTTTTAATGAATAAAGTAAATAATAATAATAATAATAATACATTAATGGGAGCACTATATATGACCTCACAAGAACCAACCTCACAACTTGCATATTGGAAGAAAGAACCCAATCACAAAGTACATGCTTGATGGACATTGTCTCGCAGATGACCCCCACCCTGTCAAAGACCTTGGAGTTTTTACATCTAAAGATTTAAGTGCCAAAGCCCACTGCAACTATATAGCTAAGAAGGCTCTAAGAGTTGTTAACTTAATTTTACGTAGCTTCTTTTCAAAAAACACCACGCTACTGACCAGAGCATATAAAACATTTGTTAGGCCAATTCTTGATTACTGCTCTCCTGTCTGGAACCCATACCATATATCTGACATCAACACAGTTGAGCGTGTCCAAAGGTATTTTACGAGAAGAATTCTCCACTCCTCCGAAACCAATAAAATACCTTGATATCCTGGGTCTAGAAAACTTGGAACTTCATCGCCTTCGACAGGATCTGGGTTTAGCATATAAAATTATCCGTTGTAATGTCCTTCCTGTCAATGACTTTTCAGTTTCAATAACAATATCACAAGAGCTACCAACAGATTTAAACTCAATGTCAACCGTTCCAGTTTAGATTGCAGAAAACATGATTTCTGTAACAGAATTGTATATACTTGGAATGCATTACCTGACTCTGTTGTTTCTTCTCATAACCCCAAAGGCTTTACTCAAAAACTGTCCACGGTTGACCTCACCACTTTCCTTAGAGGACTCTAAGGGGCGTGCATAAGAGCACAAACGTGCCTACCGTTCCTGTCCTATTGTTTCTTCCCCTATGTATATATATGTTTATAGTACCTCGTTTCTCCTCATATATACGTTCTTATATTATATAACCCTTTATGCAATGCTTGTATATATTGTTATGACAAATAAATAAATAAATAAATAAAACCTAGATTTTCCACAAATAAAGTACTATTTTCATAACATCCTTTATGGGGAGATTAATTAACCAATACAGATAGGTTTGTCCCAGAACACAGAAGCTCAATTTCTGAGCTGACATTGAACTCAACTCCTGAGAACTAGGTTAGCATTAAGGTAGAAATTAGCAAAAATGAAACCAGCAGTTTCCAGGTCAAAGAGAAACAAACTCCAACCACTTCCTAAGGCCATCAGAGAACTGGGCAAGTCTCTGTTGACTCATAACAGTGTCATAAAAGAAAAAATTAAACACTGAAACATAGACAATTTCTTGTTGCCGGACCCCATTAAATGAACAATATATTTTACCTGTCCAAAAACTTGGTAGATACCTGCAGGGTTAGGGTTATATGTTATATAAATAACATATTTGTAAAAAAAGAAAATCAGCCAATTGTAGACCACAGGAAGAGAACAAGAGTGAGATTTATGATTTAAATCCTATGTATTTTTTCCCATTAATTTGAATCAATAGATTTATAGCCATTCTTTTCCCACACTTGAAAACTGATATCATATTTATACAACGGCTCTATTTGATTTTAGTTCTGACTTCAACAATTTGTCCCTTTATACTTGTTCTGCAATGGATAATTGCGTATTGTCCAATCTCTTCTTTAAAAATTCCAATGTTGGAGCATTCAAAACTTCTGAAGGCAAGTTCCACTGGTTAATTGTTCTAACTGTCAGGAAATTTCTCTTTAGTTCTAGGCTGCTTCTCTCCTTGATTAATTTCCATTCATTGCTTCTTGTCCTACCCTCAGGTGCTTTGAAGAATAGATTGATCCACTCTTCTTTGTGGCAACCCCTGAGATATTGGAACACAGTTATCATGTCACCCTGAATCCTTATTCATTCATTATTATTCATTGTGTTGTAAATGTTGTACCTTGAGGAACGTATCTTTTCTTTTATGTACACTGAGAGCATATGCACCAAGACAAATTCCTTGTGTGTCCAATCACACTTGGCCAATAAAAAAAATTCTATTCTATTCTATTTTATTATTTTCATTAAACTAGATATATCCAATTCCTGCAACCGTTTTTTATATGTTTTAGTCTCCAGTCCCCTAATCATCTTTGTTGCTCTTCTCTACACTTTTTCTAGACTCTCAATATGTTTTGGATTGGACTTTTCATTTTTGTCTCCAATAACATTTTTAATCTAGAAGGTGATTCTGAAACATTTTACTCCAAAGTTAGTCAAGTCCTGAGCCTGAGATTTCATTTCTGAGAAGACATAATAAACTGCTAAGCTTGGTGACCTAGGGCAGGGGTGTCAAACTCAAAGCTCTCAGGCCAGATCTGCTGCGTGGGATGCTGAGATCTGGCCTGCGGGGTTGTCCTGGGAACAGTGAAGGATCGGCCCATGGTGCCTTTGACAGTGAAAATGGAGCTTGGGAGGGCTGTGTGCATCTCTCCCGAGCTCTGTTTTTGGCTGTGACAGCCTCTTGAAACCCTCTGCCAGTGAAAACGGAGCTCGGGAGGGCCACACAGCTCCATTTTCTCTGGCAGAGCACTTGGCACCCCCAACACGAGTGACGTTGAGCTGGCCATGCCCACCATGGCCATGCCTACCCCAGCCAGCCCCCTGAGGTCAAACACAACCCTGATGAAATCGAGTTTGACATCCTTGACGTAGGGCCTTCAAGGTTGCTTGGTTCTTCCACCAGTATGGCTAAGTGCAAGAAATATCAGAGTCAATGTTGTGTCTGCGCCCCCCGAGCTGGGCCTCCTGCCAGAAAGTGACTTGGAAAGTGAGGGGGAAAGGCCGTCAGGACTTACCTCGGGAGCACCAGCTTCCCTGGCTCAGCTCCAGGAGCCAGAGGCAGGCCAGGTGGAAGAGATAACGAGGCCTCAGTCCCCTGACTCTTCCCCCCCCAGGCCATGCCTCCAGATCCAGCTGATGGCAATCAGGCCTGGCTGGACCCTAGGTTTCATAGGCAGAAGAGGCGGGAACAACAGAAGCAGGGGTGGGGCAGGCCTAGGAAGTGCTGAGTCATGGAGCCATACCCTACAGGATATAAAGGTAGCAAGAGCTGCTGTGCCTCTTCGTAGCAGGCAAATCAACTGCTTAACTAAGAGCTGAAGTACTGTTTGTTCCTGGGTGACTCATCGGCATCGAGGGAGATAACGGAGACACTTGGCAGATGCTTGCCCTTTTGCTGCCAGAGCTGATAGTGCCGGCTAATTAAGCCATCGCTCGGACGGAGGCGAGGGGGACAGAACAATCAACACTGGGAAAAAAAACACCAGGTTACCAGTAGCCTAACTCTGTTGTTATTGATGACCTTTTGCTTTCTACAACACTTTTGCTTGGACCAAGTTCATATATCGGGATGAAATGGGTGACTAATAAAATAAAATAAATGAATAAAATTGAA
The DNA here is from genome assembly GCF_028640845.1 of Ahaetulla prasina. Classification (NCBI taxonomy): domain Eukaryota; kingdom Metazoa; phylum Chordata; class Lepidosauria; order Squamata; family Colubridae; genus Ahaetulla; species Ahaetulla prasina. The sequence goes on along the minus strand of NC_080546.1, from coordinate 22,848,366 downwards.
ATCCGTGCTTGTTCCATGCAAATTCCCATGGTAATTATAGAGTTGGAGCATAATGTAGTTGCATCCTAGTTTCTAAATTCTTAAACAGAGTTACTTTTAAAGCTAACTTCTTTATTTTCTTGGAAATTCAGGTTGGCAGGTGGATTGTATATGAATATTAGTCAATGTATCCCTCAGCAGGCAAATAAAATGATGATGTTTACACACAGCATTGGCCTTTCTCAATTGCCACTGGCTGTGAATTCAGGTTCAGTGCAATACAAATTAGATGGCTCATGTGAAAGCGAGCAGCTGTCCAACAGTGAAATTGCATAAAATGTTCTCTATGCTGCTAGTCCTTTACTTTTCCTAAAAGCCCACATAAAATTAGCCTGAAAGCAAAATCCTTGAATCAGTAGAGGAAAAACAGACATAGTTATTACATCTGCTGCTGTTCCTAACAGTTGAAACAAGTTTTTAAAGATATATAATGGCAAAACAGAAGGAAAAATTGCTAACTGGGGGGGGGAGGGCAAATTTAACATTGTTAAAAATATATGGCTTGAATATTTTTCATTTTTCTTGTTCTGATGACCCATTTGCTATCCTTACATCTCTAAGGAAATAAATGAATAAATTATAAATAAAATGCCTATACCAAGGCGAAATATAACTCCCTCAAAACCTAGCAACAAACAAGTCAAAACACAATAATCAATAAAACAATCCAATAAAATTAACTCAGAACATAACAACCAGTCAGGGTAATGATTTAAAAGCTGGCCAGTTGCTACAATGATGTAATGCTGGGAATGAGTCAGCAAGGTTTTTGGGCTGATATCACTTTAAGAGCCTGTAATAAGAAGAGGCCCTGTTGGGATGAATCTCTCTCTCCGTGTGTGTTTCCGTGCTGTAATTTCTGATTACTGTTTGTTTGAGTTCTGACTAAAGTGCATGTATATATTCTTTGTAGATAAAACCACTATTTAAATACAAACGTATATTTACTGTATTTGCTCCTGGTTGTCTCACATAGTCACGCTGTGACACAACTCAATAAATGTTAACACTAAAATAACTAACAGAACAAGAGGATACTGTTGTACTGGTATAGGATTGGGTCTATGTACAACCCATAATAGTTTAAAACAGGTGTCTATCTAGAATCATCAGGCAAATACGATAGGATGGAAATATATATATTGGCCCACAATTTTTTGTTAAAAGAAGTGTTGAAACATTTGTGCTAATTTTTTATTCCAAATGCTTATAAATATGTCATTATTTATACTAGCCAGTAAGTTTGAAGAAAACAGCACCAGACCTAGTTAGTTCAGTACTTGCTTTGGACACTTGCTGGGGTTATTTAAGAAATTCTAGGGCTTCACTCTAGATTAGGAAAGTGAAAAAAAATGTCGAAAGTAGGCTATGGCAAATCACTTCCATATTCTTGTTAGGAAAATGATATAGAAACTCCCATGAATAACCAAAAGTCAACTCAAACTTGAAGAAGAATTTACCTTTTTAAAATCATCTAACTATCTAACAGCATCTATGCTCTCAGATTGGCAATAAAATTTGACCGTAATTACTGTTCATACTAACTTATACTTCAAACTGTACATATTATTAGAGTATTTCTTCATCCTCTCAGAATAGAGATGTGTAATTTCCTGAATGATTTTTCTTTTACATTTGTCTGATTTTACTCATTTGTAGGAGGTTAAAGAGACAATGATCGCTAAACCACTTATCACTTCTATAATTGATGGTAACAAGAGTGGCAATAGGAAAACCAATTAAGTTATCCAATGCAGTCTGGAAACTCTAGAAACATAATGGCTCAAGTATTGAGAACATCAGGAGAATTTCTGTAATTGAAAATGAAAAGTGACAATTTTTAAAAAAAATTGGAAGTCAAAATTTGAAAGTATGAATTCCCCTGCCTGATAATGTCAGTCAAGTGTAATAGTGTTCCCCAATTTGACGTGCCTTAACAATTCAATGCACATTACTTATCTGTGCCTACTATATCTTTTGAGGCATGAGCAAGAATAGATATTTTTTATGTTAAATTGGCAAAGTTGGCATCTTTCCCATGCATTACAATTCTTCCTGAAGTTAAGACATGGGTTATTTAGTTTGGTTCTATGTATGCTGAACCCACTCATATCAGTTTATTTCAGCCTTTAGAAATGTGGCATTGTTTCAAAGAGTGCTTCAACATACCTTCAATCAAAAAGAGGTGCTCCGTTTGTGTGTGTGTCTTTGTTGATTCCTGGTGATTGTGCAGACAAGTCCCACAAGTTTTATTGGCTAGGTTTTTAGGACTGATCATCCAATTTAAGATGGAACTAGAACTCCCAATGTCTGATTTTTAGACAGTGCCTTAATCCCTATACCACGGATGTCCAAACTTGGCCCCTTGAAGAGTGGTGGACTTCAACTCCCAGAATTCCCCAGCCAGCAACTTGCTCATATTTATAGCTCATGCTGGCTGGGGAATTCTGGGAATTGAAGTCTGCCACTCTTCAAGGGGCCAGGTTTGGACACCCCTGCCCTACACCATACTGACTCCCTAGTAATTATAGTGGAAAAAATACGTAAATATTTGAGCTCTGTCTTATAAATTGAGCCAGTTTTAGAACAACTTCAATTGCTGAAATTATTTTTGTACTGGTGGTTTGCTCTTATGAATTAATGTTCAGTTTTTGAATTTTCTTGTGAACTTTTAAGCAGTTCAAGTCCTGCTTCTAGGTGACACATAGACATAAAAAATATCTACATACTATGCAAAAGAGACAATCAACAAGCCAAAAAGGAAACAAAACATCTCCCCACCAGCACGAGTACCCAGATCAGCATAGATTAATTTCAAGATTAACAACAGACCAACAACAACAATCTAGTAAACAAATACCCTAATCAAGGAACTGCCAAAAAAGCCAGCAGTAAACAGCCCAATCAAAGAACTTCTAAGGCACCCACCCCCACAACCAACACTGCCAGGGCAAGCCACTGGAATACCATATTTTTCGAACTATAATACACACCTGACTATAAGACACACCCAAATTCAGAAGAGGAAAACAACAAAAAAAGTTTTTGGCCTATCTTTTTGTGGCCCTTTTCCAGTCTTTTTTCAGCCTGTTTCTGGGCTTTTTTCAGCCCATTTTCAGGGCTTTTTTCGGCCCATTTTCAGGGCTTTTTTTGGCCCATTTTCAAGGCTTTTTGGCCCATTTTCAGGGCTTTTTGGCCCATTTTCAGGGCTTTTTGGCCCATTTTCAGGGCTTTTTGGCCCATTTTCAGGGCTTTTTGGCCCATTTTCAGGGCTTTTTGGCCCATTTTCAAAAAAAAGGTCCGAAAAAAGCTTCAGAAACAGGCCAAAAGAAGCCCTGAAAACAGACTGAAAAAAGCCTCAAAAACAGGCCGAAAAAAAGCCTCGAAAATGGGCCAAAAAAAGGCCTGAAAAAGGCTGAAAAAAAGCCCGAAAACAGGGTTGTGTGGAGGCCAAAAAATGGCTGGCGGGTGGGTGGGGCTTTGGCAATATTCAGTCTATAAAATACACAGACATTTATGCCCCCGGGAGACAAAAAAGTATCTTTTATAGTCCAAATAATACGGTATATATAAACTGACAGCAAACAACACTCTTTAACAGTACTGATGATATTACTGTTAGGGTAAAGAAAACAACCAAGTTCAGAGGGCACCAAGGACCCTTCATTTAGGGGTACTGTGAAACATAGTGACTGAGGTGTCCTATGGAAAGATTGATTTGATATGGTTAGGAAGATTGAAACAGTAGGAAACAATTGAAAGACACTGTTGTGTCTTAAATATAGGTACTATAGACCTAATGACTTCAAGTCTTGGACTTTCAACATTACATTTTCTCGGTGCTTAGGAACTGCAACTCCTAGGATTTCCAGGTAGCATGGATTATTCCTGGGAAATAAATTACCGGGTCATCCAGACCAGTAGTGGGTTTCAATTTCATTAAAGTAGATAGTAAGAGGTGGGGAGAATTTTTGAGAGCTGAATGATAAGAACGGTCTAAGCCTGTATTCTCTGAACATTTTATCTTCCATTATGCATCATAGTAAAACTAGAGTTGCCATCAAACACATCTGGAGGGCATTCGGTTGGGATAGGCTGTTCTAGAAATCAGGAGCCATAATGAGAAATGTCAAAACCCATTTCTTACTCTGCCAAATAAAAGGGCATGTGATGATACACACTATTTGCTGGACCTGTGGAAATGGAGGAAGATCTTTATTAAATTCCATGCAGATGGCTTTTGAGGCTTTTATCAAGCCTTTTAATCTTTCTTGCTAAATTTTAATGTGACCGTATAACAGGCTTAATATGAAGGGATTTTTGACCTTTTCAAGAATTAAATGGTAACCACCAAATGCTTTATCATTGTTAACTAGGGCAGTTAATGGAGGTCTTATTTCAAATTCTGGGACTCTGAATAAGCACTTCCCCAGTTTACCCTTTTCTCTTACAGCTGCCTTTTATTAACCCAATGGGTGTTTATTTAGATAAAACAAAGCACACTCCATGCTGCCAAGGTTCTTTAACGAAAAGCACAAAAGGGAAGCACATTAAGAAAATATTCCTCCTTTTTTTTAAAAAAAAAAAATGCCCTGCAAACCATCAAATTGTATTACATGAGGCCTAATGGATCTCTCTGGCCTTCATTACTGAATATGTTATTCCCTAATGATGAACCCGAGAATGTGGATTAAATGTATTTGCAGACTGTTGTTTACTCAAGCAGGAATATTTGTATTTGGAGCAATGTTTCTATTTCTAACCTAGTGCCGTCTGGATCAGTGGTGGGTTGCTACCAATTCGCCCTGGATCAGGTGAACCAGTAGTGGTGGCGAGAGGCTCCACCCACCCGGCCAAACCTCTCTATGCAGAAGCCTCTCACGTGCACCCATGAGCGTGAATGAAATTGAAACTGGTCTGGATAAGCACGCGTGCGCGGGCATGATGCAAACAGGTAGTAAAAGTAATTAGAACCCACCCCTGATGAGCATGGATCTGTCCATGTAGTCAGCAGGAGCCAAGGCTGAGTCAAAGGAACACACACACACACACACACAAATACATGTTCAATATGTTGCTTCAGAAATAACGGCAGTTAGTAAATTTACCTGTGAAGATAGAACAACTATCCTCAAAAATACATGGTTGTTAGACATGATTTCCGTAGTCAAATACGAATTACATTTCAATTTTTTTTTCTATTTCTTCATAAAAGAGGGATTATAAAACCATGGTTACTCATCAAATCATCTGCTTATCCTATGCCTGAGACACAGATCCTGACGTGTTAACTTAAACTAAACCCGTCTTCTTGATCTGTAGAAAGCCAGTATTTTGCAATAAATCCTGGCATGGAATTTACGGGAAGAAAACGACATGTTTAAGGAAACAAAACCACAAGCAATTGAGCAAAACATGGACAATTACAAGGGTAAAGGTTCATTCTCTGAGCTTGTGGGTTGGTTTCTGAACGTTTTGTTACCAGGCTAGGTAACATCTTCAGTGGAGTTTAGGGGATGCCCGATTTAGTGTTCTGTTTATAAGGGCTTCAGGGGTGGGTGTGTCTAGTTTTGGTCTTGTGACAAGACTTGTTATAGGTCAATTACTCCTATGCAGGCACTATATTAATTCTTTTTGGGAGAAGTAAGAAACTTATCAATAGAACTACTGTATATACGTATGTATGTATGTATGGTATGTATGTATTAAATTTTTATACCACCCATTTTCCCTATAAAGTGACTCTTCATAACTATGTCATAAAGTATTTTTTCAGCTGTGCTCTAAGAAATGTTGGCTTTTTTCGGGGGGGGTGGGGAGTTATGAGACAACGATGGCAGATAAACTACTACAAAGGCAACTTAGTCATAAGTGTTAATGTTTCTTTCAATACGCTGCCATAATAGACAGAGAAGTACTTTCTGGAACACATTATATCACGATTTCCATTGACGCTCATTCCAAATATCCAATTCTTCAGTCTGATTATGTAAAATTGAGTTGGAAAGCATTTGGGAAGGGTGGAGGGCAGTGTATGTTTTTAGGCTGTGAGGTCACAATCGGGCAGATTCATATAACTCAAATGAACGGAAGTATGCTTTTTCTAGTTCTTTTTATGATTTGGAAGTTATTGTAAAGCTACCTTTTTTATTTAAAGCCTATAATGTTCCTTTTTTCCTGTGTATGTGTGTGCGCACACACACATGTGCGTGTGCACGCACATGACTTTAAGTCATTATTGACTCTTAGCAAGACTTAGATTCTTACTGAACTAGTCCCTGCAGCTTTCTAGAATTAAAATAATCTTTTTATTTAATCGGTGATGGAAATCTACACTATTAATTCTTGTCTGTTTGGAAAGATTTGGAAAGTTGCCAAAGACACCTGCCTTCAAAAATGTGGAGTGCCGAGGTTACATACAGTTTGTGAGCTATGGATCCCTGCACTAGAGTATTTGCACGTGTGAGAAAAGTATTTTTGAAATTGAAATACTAATATTTCTCAGCAGATGGTCTAATAAAGAAAAAAAAATCCCCAGAGAAACAAGCTACAAGATAAACACAATTTTCATAAGAAGGGAAAAAAAGTCTAACAATTATCACCAGGTTCATATTGCCAAATCCTAGTGTGAATTTGAAAATAATGTGAAGCACTACAGTTAGGTAGTGAATGATTGTGACTGCTTTGTCATCTTCCAAAAATTTAGCAGCTACAAAATGTGGAATATTCAGTTTTCCCATAATGCTGTATACATTGGAAAAAGTATTGCGGATTTTAGGAATAGGTGAACAGTGCTTACGTATTTTACTCACAAAGACTGCTTGGTAGCTGAGGGGATTTTAGCTGTCAAACTCTTATAGAAAACATACCATGTTTTAACTCCCACCAGCTTTACATCTCTGGTGGCACAATGATTAGAATGCAGTATTGTAGGCAAACTCTGCCCACAGCCAGGAGTTCAATCCTGACTGACTCAAGGTTGACTCGGCCTTCAGTAAAATGAAGACCCAGATTATTGGGGGCAATATGCTTACATTTGTAACCATTCAGGGAGTGCTGTAAAGCACTATGGAGTGGAATAGAAGTCTAAGTGCTATTACTATCTAGCCAAGAAACTGTCTGTTACTTCAGCCTTAAATCTAACTATAAATCCTCCCTAAAGAGAATGGTTAAATACTTGTGTGTAATTATAAGAATTACTTTCCTCTTTTTGGGTTTAGAAAAATAATTAAACAGAAGAGAAACATTTTTGTAAAGTTTTTGAATATTGCATAAGTACTGCAATAAAAGGCACATGAGAAGTTTCATGGAGATTCAAAAGAAAATTTTATCCTTATAAATGGGAGCCTATTTTTGATAGGAACAAATGAAATAGAGAAGAGGACTATCCCTGCTGTAATCAAGCCAAGTTCTAAAAGGTCATAAGGCTATATGCACAGAGCCATGATAATCTGGTGTTGAAGGATATTCTGAACTTCCATACTCGTCAGTCTCAGCCAGCCAGGGTTAGGGATGATGTTTTGTTTTTTTATACCATTTCCTGTACAAAAAAAAAATGTTCTCATGCACCTGAAAAAAATACATATATAGCATTGGATCTCCTTTGATTATTGGGAACCTTATCTTCTATGGCAGGGGTGTCAAACTTGAGGGCCGCATCAGGGTTGTGTTTGACCTTGGGGGGCCAGGGTGGGCTGTCCAATTTGACATCACTTGTGTCAGGGTGGCTCGAACGCTCTGCCAGTGAAAACGGGCTCCTGAGTTCTGTTTTCAGCTATGACGAAAACACTGCCAGAGGCACCACAGGCTGGTCCTTTGCTGTTTCCAGGGCAGCCCCATGGGCCAGATCTAAGCACCCCTTGGGCCAGATCTAAGCACCCCTTGGGCCAGATCTGGCCCATGGGCCTTGAGTTGGACACCCCTTTTCTATGGAGTCTCCAAAACTGCATGAAAAAGCTGCACATGTTTAACAGTGTGTAAGGTGAGAGAAGGGTCACCTAAAATTGGGAATAGAGCAATGGGCTTATTCCACATTGCTTCACACATCCAAAAGCACATACAGATTGAATAAATCTGGACTTTAGAAATTAGAAATGTTCAGTGAGATTTATTGCCTGCCTAAAATAAAACTAAAAAAGAGTGTCTTTCTTTCTTTCTTTCTTTCTTTCTTTCTTTCTTTCTTTCTTTCTTTCTTTCTTTCTTTCTTTCTTTCTTTCTTTCTTTCTTTCTTTCCTTCCTTCCTTCCTTCCTTCCTTCTTTCCATATATATATATATATATATATATATATATATATATATATATATATATATATATATATATATATATATATATATAGTCTTTGGTTGTTCGGGTTTTCTCCCGTGTAAAATTGGAAATGTCTTGGCACTTTTACAATTTTACATGGCACTTCCCAATTTTACACGGGAGAAAACCCGAACAACCAAAGACCTACATACAAACACCCGTGAGGGAGCAAGGAGCATGAAGCACGAAGCTGGGAGCAAGAAGCACGAAGCTGAAGCCTGAAGATGACGAATGAGACTTCGTCGAAACGTCGCCAAGACACTTCCAATTTTATGCGGGAGAAAACCCGAATAACCAAAGATCTACATACAAACACCCGCGAAAACCTCAGAAAACATATATATAACAAATGACACCAGACCCACACTCACGAGGTCCACACAGGATGTCACCACCGCACATCCACCCAGAAAGCAGACCCAAACCCACACTGATCATGAAGCACGACCAAGGACCAGAAGCCAGATCGCAGCTGTAACATTAGCCATTTCAAACCCCTCCAATCCATTCATGCAGCAGACTGACACCCACTATGAAGATGTAGCACGACCACAAAGCCAAACAACAGCTATGCAGCTCACCAGCTCAAATCCCCCTGCAGCACAGACTAGACTGAGCACAACCAAGCCCCCACCAACACAGGACACACCCCCAGCCAATCAGAGCACAGAAAAAACCCCATCCAATCAGAGCACAGCCAAGCTCCCACCCAATCAGTTCAAACCCCCACTAGCAGTTAAAAGGAAGAAACAGCTGCGATCACACATTGCTCCCAGAAGCACGAAGCTGAAGCCTGAAGATGACGAATGAGACTTCGTCGAAACGTCGCCAAGACACTTCCAATTTTACACGGGAGAAAACCCGAACAACCAAAGACCTATATACAAACACCCGTGAAAACCTCAGAAAACAAATATATATATATATATATATATATATATATATATATATATGTATATATATGTATATATATGTATATATATATATATATATATATATATGTATATATATATATATATATATATATATATATATATATATATATATATATACCACATATATATATATATATATATATATATATATATATATATATATATATATATATATATATATATATAAAAATTTGCATTTATATCCCGCCCTTCTCCGAAGACTCAGGGCGGCTTACACTATGTCAAGCAATAGTCTTCATCCATTTGTATATTATATACAAAGTCATTATTGCCCCCAACAATCTGGATCCTCATATTAGCTTTTCAATCTGTAAATATCCATGAAGGAAACAAAATAAGCAAACAAATAAATCCAATCTCTTCCTACCATTATCTATTGGATAATAGCAGCAGAATTATGCCATGCACAAGTAGGAGTGCACTCTAAAGGGACCCTCTAGGTCAGAGGTGGGAACTATGGCTACTTTATGACTTGTAGACTTCAACTCTACAAGAATTCTTTAGAGAACTCTCTACAAGAGTTGAAATCCACAAATCATAAGAAGTGTTATAAGAATTTTTTTAAAAAAATTTAATTCTTAAAAAAAAGACATGAGAAAAAGTCAAGAGTTGTACTTAAAGTCTACCTCAAGTCTGCAAGTCATAAAAGGGCCATTGTTCCGCATTCCTGTTCTAGGTACCGTCTCAGCACCGAGACGGCTTTGGTCGCGTTGGTGGATGACCTCTGGAGAGCCCGGGACAGGGGTTGTTCCTCTGTCCTGGTTCTATTAGATCTCTCGGCGGCTTTTGATACCATCGACCATGGTATCCTACTGCGACGGTTGGGGGGATTGGGGGTGGGAGGCACCGTTTATCGGTGGTTCTCCTCCTATCTCTCTGACCGTTCGCAGACGGTGTTGGCAGGGGGGCAGAGGTCGACCCCTAGGCGCCTCACTTGTGGGGTGCCTCAGGGGTCTGTTCTCTCGCCTCTCCTGTTCAACATCTATATGAAGCCACTGGGTGAGGTTATCCGTGGTTTCGGGGTGGATTATCATCTGTACGCTGATGATACTCAGCTGTACATTTCCACCCCGAACCACCCCAATGAAGCCGTTGAGGTGATGGGCCGGTGTCTTGAGGCTGTGCGGGTCTGGATGGGGAGGAACAGGCTCCGACTCAACCCTTCCAAGACAGAGTGGCTGTGGGTGCCGGCGTCCCGGTACAGTCAGCTTACGCCATCGCTGACTGTGGGGGAGGAAGTACTGACCCCCAGGGAGGGAGTGCGCAACTTAGGCATTCTCCTGGATGATCGGCTGTCCTTAGAGGAACATTTGACAGCTGTCGCCAGGGGAGCTTTTTATCAGGTCCACCTGATCCGCCAGTTGCGCCCCTTCCTTGACCGGGACGCCTTACGCACGGTCACTCACACCCTCGTCACTTCCCGCCTGGACTATTGCAATGCTCTCTACATGGGGCTCCCCTTGAAGAGCACCCGGAGGCTCCAGTTAGTCCAGAACGCGGCCGCGCGGGTGATAGAGGGAGCACCGCGTTGCTCCCATATAACACCTATCCTGCGCGGCCTACACTGGCTACCGGTAGTCTTCCGGGTGCAATTCAAGGTTTTGGTTACCATCTTTAAAGCGCTCCATGGCTTAGGACCGGGATACCTTCGAGACCGCCTTCTGCCGCCAATTGCCTCCCAACGACCTGTGCGCTCCCACAGAGTGGGCCTCCTCAGGGTGCCGTCGACCAAACAATGCAGGTTGGCGACCCCCAGGGGGAGGGCCTTCTCTGTGGCAGCACCAGCCCTGTGGAACGAGCTTCCTCCGGGATTACGACAACTCCCCGACCTCCGGACCTTCAGACGGGAACTGAAGACTTTATTATTCCAGCGTGCGGGACTAGCCTAAGAATAAAATGTTTTAGTTAAATTTTAATGGGGGTTTTACTGGTTTTTATTGTTTTAGTGATCAGGCCAGGATAATATTTAGTTTTAACTGGGTTTTAATGCTTATTTATTATATTGCTTTTAATATGCCTGTGAACCGCCCTGAGTCCTACGGGAGATGGTGCGGTATATAAGTTTGATAAATAAATAAAAAATAGGTAAAGCATCTCTGTGAAGTTTTACATAATCCTACATTAGAAGTCCACAAAAGCTCAATATGTGCCAAGGGCACCCAAGCAAAAGAGCATAATCTAGCAATTTGAGGTCACATGATGATGGTCACATTATGATGGTAAGAGGAAAGATAGCAGAGATTGTCAAAATCCAGTCTGTTAATTCCACTATTGCTAAATCCAGTGTTCCATGTCTGCTACCCATTCTTTTGTGGGGGAGGTAACAAAACCATACAAATTGTGGCCAATTTTTAAATAAATATACCCATGCTGGAATTTTCCCCCCCTCAAAATCAAGATTTGAATTGTCCACATGTGATGGAATGTAGTAGTCTGGCTTCCTGGGAGGGAGGAGACACATTTTAGGGGAATAAGAGACAGCTTAGTTCAGTTATTTTGTGTGAGAGAAGGAGGGTGAAGGCAATCCCTCCTCAAGAGTAATCAAAATATATGGTAGATCTAGATTTGGCAAGATTAATGTTAGAGCTCAAAACCTAGAAAGATATGTCGTGATTTTTTCAAGCTGAGTTCTTTATTGTTGCCCACCTATAGATTGTTGCCAAATTGAAGGATTCCACTATCTATTGTCAACTCTGAAGCAACCCTGGTGGAAGCCATCTTGTGCTGCCTCATAGTTGCCTGAGAGAGGGAAGGGAGGGAGGAAGTACATAGCTCAGCTAACAATCAAAGCAAAAAGTTTTCCTGTGGGAACCAAGATCATCATAACAGGTGACTGGTGAAGGAGAAGAGGAGCCTGCCAGCTAAAGTCATTGGACAATGTGACTGGTGACACCTGGGAGGTGGGGGGAGTTTTACTCTTTTAATTAGGTGAAAACTGCGGGAACCTTTAGAGCTGGTTTTCACCAGCTGTGCCAATATGATGTATCCAATAAACATGTTCTTTGAGGAATCTACCAACCTTGGAGTTCTCTTTCAATGGTTACTTGGAGCCCTGACATCTATATCTACGATATACTCTGAACTGAGAATATGGTAGATATAGACAATAGAACTATGTGGAAATATCTGGACTGAGTTGTCTGTTATTTTACTGGAATGCACCCTTCCCTCCTGGGAATCCAGCTTACTACATTCCACCACATTCCATTTACCTGCTTAATTGTTGGGATACATTCTCTGTGACAGGTGGAATGAAATGGTGGAAATGTAGTTCATTAGGATTGCAATGGAAATAAAGATCGGAAGCTCCTGAGATAAGCTTAGCCATATCTAAAATGTAGCATTAATTGGAGAAAAAAGTTCCTCTGAATTCTGCATAATTACGGTAAGCTCTGCCAGTACATGTTGAATATTTATAATTACTTCATTGGTACCAAATTCTGAAATACAATTTACATGATAGATAATTAAGGGAATGTTAAGAAATGACAAGTGATAGTGACTTATACAGTCTATGTTTTTAATTACACTCTCTTGAACAACCGTAAATTCCTCAGAAAGATTTAGCTCTAAAAAGTGATGTTATGCAACTGGAATGGAACAAGCTTGCACTGAAACTGTTAACAGTGTGACAAATCACATCTTAATCTCTCATCTATGAAATCCATTCCCACTTCAACAGATAAAGGGTTGAATAATTTTATTCTGAAGGCAAGTGACTTATCTGTGAATAAATCTTTCATCCTCTTTTTATTGGTTTCAATCACAGCTCCTGCCACAGCTGACCCCTGGTATCCATTCTGCACATACTGCAGAATGTTATCTTAAATTGGATATCAGGAGATTATAGAATTATGACTTCAATGACTCAAATTTAAATTGTTTCTTTGAACTGATCTGTTGCAAGGGATAGGAATGGGGAAGGACTTCTAACATCCAACAAACAACAATCTTGTGACAAGCATGAATCATTGAGTTAAGGCAGTATTAACACTTTTGTTTCCAGTAACGCTTTGCCCATAAATGAATTTGATATGCAGGACAGTATGATTTAACACTGCACTGAATGATCACACTTGGGTGACTTGGTAAATAGCAAATATGATTGAATTATTTGACAAATTATTGGGTAAAGAGCAATAATTAAAAATGATGTCCAACTAACTCCTCCCTCCCTCCCTCCTGCCCGCCATCCCTCCCGCCTTCCTTCCTTCTTTCCTTCCTTCCTTTCTTCCTTCCTTCCTTTCTTTCTTCCTTCCTTCCTTCCTTCCTTCCTTCCTCTGCTAATAGAATCAATATCATGTGAAGTATTAATACACTTTATAAGGACTTGATAAGACCACACTGTTTTGAAGCAGAAAATAGATAGTGAGCTATTTGTTAGAAAAAGTTTAATTTGGATTTGACATTAAGCAGAGCGTAAGATTCAATGACAACCCCGCCCTTTTCCAATATTAAACCAGCCTTTTCTGTGTGAAATGACAACTGTGAAGTATTAATACCACTTTATAATGGCTTGGTAAGGCCACACTTGGAACATTGCATCTAGTTTTGGTCACCACAATGTAAAAAAGATGTGGAGACTCTAGAAAGAGTGCAGAGAAGAGCAACAAAGATGATTAGGGGATTGGAGGGTAAAACATATGAAGAATGTTTGCAGGAACTGGGTATGTCTAGTTTAATGAAAAGAAGGACTAAGGGTGACATGATAGCAGTCTTTCAATATCTCAGAGGTTGCCACAAACTCCATGTCAAGCTGTTCTCCAAAGCACCTGAATGCAGGACAAAAAAAAATGGATGGAAACTAATCAAGCAGAGAAGCAACCTACAGTAGATGTAAGAATAAATTTTCTGAGTTAGAACAATTAATCAGCGGAAAACCTTGCATCCAGAAGTTGTAAATGCTCCAACACTGGAAGTTGGACCAACGACCCGTGCGCTCCCACAGAGCGGGCCTCCTCAGGGTGCCGTCGACCAAACAATGTAGGTTGGCGACCCCCAGGGGGAGGGCCTTCTCTGTGGCAGCACCGGCCCTGTGGAACGAGCTTCCTCCGGGGTTATGACAACTCCCCGACCTCCGGACCTTCAGACGTGAACTGAAGACTTTATTATTTCAGCGAGCTGGACTAGCCTAAGAATAAAATATTTTAGTTAAATTTTAATGGGTTTTTAATCGGTCTTTACCGTTTTAGTGATTTGGCTATTATAATATTTAGTTTTAATTGGGTTTTATATTGGTTATTTATTATATTGTTTTCTTTTAATATGCCTGTGAACCGCCCTGAGTCCTACGGGAGATGGTGCGGTATAAAAGTATGATTAATAAATAAATAAATAAATAAATAAATAAAGTTTTTAAGAAGAGATTGGACAACCATTTGTCTGAAACGGTATAGGGTTTCCTGAATAGTGGGACCGCAGATTTCCTGAGAAGGGGGATGGACTAGAAGATCTCCAAGGTCCTTTCCAACTCTGTTATTCTGTTATTCCTGGAAATATGTCTTTTAAGGGCTTTTTTTTTTCTTTCTAAAATTGTTGAACTTCATAAAGTGATATAAAAGAGGCAAGGGCTTTGCACAACATTAGCATTCCTATGCACAACACTTTGCTATACACTAACTAGGTTCAGAAGCTTTATAGCTTTTCCCTCTCAGTGTTCATTTTTTTCTGTTCTCTCCTAAACTGAATCATTCTCTTCAGTGACACATTATTGATCAAAAAGTGTATGAATGGGAAAAGCCCGATTATTCAGAATCCCATTTTTCCTAGTTATACTAGACTTGCCGAATTGGAGGGCGGGGGGCAAATGAGCAGCAAGTACCACAAAATTACAAGTTAACATCCATTATCAATTCTTTGGCTTCGCCATGCATTTCTCAAATGTTTAACTAACTCTTCCTGTCACGTCTTGGAATGCAGTTCCTGAGGATGATAGGGAAAGTCTCTATAGATGTATAGTTGAGCTTCACTGGCCCGGAAATACAGCTGCCTTGTACTGCCTCAAGTTTTCCTGAACTTCCAACTGCTATTTCTGCTTTCAGTGTGAATGCATATGCCTATTTCGTTAAATGTTTGCTCTGCTTAAATGAACACACTGAGCAAGGAGATTGTGAAAGGCAGCTTGATGGTGAGGGGAAGCAAGAGAGAGAGAGAGAGAGAGAGAGAGAGAGAGAGAGAGAGAGAGAGAGAGGAGGAGAAAAGCACAGAGACAGCCACAAAGGTAGAAAAAAGATGGGGGGGGGAGAAACAGACACTAGGAACAGAAGGATCCAAAAAGGAAGATGGGGAAAAAATAGTATGGTTGGTTGCAGATCAGCCAGATGCTTAGCCTGGATTTTGCATTTTTATCCACCCATGAAGTCCTTCTCAAGGACTAAGCATAGGCAGATGTCGATTGTGTTGAAAGTATTGCCGTAGGTTTAAAGCTGTGTCAGTTTCAATTTGCAAGGCTGCCTGTCCTATCTAAGAGACTCTGGGAGACTCACAACAAGTAAAAACAATAATTAAATAAAAACAATTGAAGAAATCCATATATAAACAGGAAAACCATCAATCCTTGAAAACAATTATTTTTAGGCAATGCGAAAAAAAGCTGTCTCCCTACGTCCCACCAGAACACTGTTTGTTAGATGATATCGAGGCCATGTTGCTCCTGTTGGTCCAGATGAGATGGCTGGATGTAACTGTAGAAAGGATTGTGCCATGTAGTATTTTACAGTCATTATTAGCACTTGAATTAAATTCAGAAACATATTGGCAACCAAAGCAGCTTATGGAAGATAAGCTGTATTATATCTGTAAATGGCTTAGAGACAGTTGTAAAGCACTGTGAAGCAGTATATAAATCTAAGTGCGATGGCTATTAGTGGCTGAAAATTTTGCTTGGTCATCATAATCAATGACAAATCTTTTATACTTTTCATTACAATGGGAGAAATGTCACCGTTCCTTAACTGTAGAACATGCTGAATGATTCGATCTTTAGAACTTACTCCTCAGTGAGGACTCATTGGAAATCGTTTTTAAGGATGATAGGATAGCAGTCTTCCAGTACTTGAGAGGCTGTCCCAGGGAAGGCATTGACCTATCCTCCAAAGGACCTGGAGGCAGGACCATAAGTAACAGGTGAAAGATCATTAGAGAGATCCAACCTAGAACTATGGAGAAATTTCCTGAGAGTGAGAACAATTAATCAGTGGAACGGCTTACCTCTAAAAGCTGTAGGTGCTCCATCACTGGAGATTTTCAAGAAGAGACTGGACAATCATTCGTCTGGAATGGTATAGGTTTCCTGCTTAAGCAGCAGGGACTAGAAGACTTCCAAGGTCCCTTGCAACCCTATTATTTGCTGTCTGTTCTGACCTAGGCTCCCTTAAAAAGTAGGAAGCAGAGCCTTGGTCCTGGCAGAACCTCTTTTATTTACACAACTCTGAATTACTTTCATTCACAGTCAGCAAGACCTGTCCAGTCTTTCAGAGGAATATTTATCAACACAAACTTTATCTCACTTGGCAAGCTGCCAGATACCTAGTTTCCAAATGCAATGTAAGGCAAAATTTGGCACAGAGTCTCTTAGAGTTACAAACAGAACTTTCCACTCTTGAAACAACCAAACAAATGAATTGTTTCCTGAAAAAGCCCATTGCCCATACACGCCTCTTTTGTTTCCTATGGGAGGGGCCAATCACCTCCAAGGTGTGGCTTTACTTCCAAGTTGACCCTGTTTTCTTAGTTGTTCTTGTCTTCTGGCAGCTCTGCTCATGCTCACACTGGGAACAGGCTCCAGCTGTTCTTTTCTTTTTTTTATTTCTTTTTGTCACAACAGTATACACAAACAATTGTCATAGATAAAACAACATATTTTGAAGAAAATATACATATATGTAAAAAAAATATGCATCAACTATATCAATTTGATATGATGAAGGGAACAATAGGACAGGAACAGTAGGCACTTTTGTGCTCTTATGCACGCCCCTTATAGCCCTCTTAGGAATGGGGTGAGGTCAATAGTAGACAGGTTTTGGTTGAAGATTTTGGGATTTTGAGTAGAGACTATGGAGTCAGGTAATGAGTTCCAAGCATTAACAACTCTGTTACAGAAGTCATATTTTCTGCAATCAAGTTTGAAGCAGTTGACATTTAGCTTGAATCTATTTTTTGCTCTTGTAATATTGCGATTGAAGCTGAAGTAGTCTTTTATAGGAAGGATATTGCAATAGATGATTTTGTGTGTTAAACACAGGTCATGTCGAAGTCGACGGAGTTGTAAGTTTTCTAATCCCAGGATTTCAAGTCTGTTGGTATAAGGTATTTTGTTGTTTTCGGAGGAGTGAAGAACTCTTCTAGTAAAATATTTCTGGACTCTTTCTATTGTATTTATGTCAGAGATGTGGTATGAGTTCCAGACGGATGAGCTGTATTCAAGAATAGGTCTGGCAAATGTTTTGTATGCTCTAGTTAGTAGTGTAGAGTTTTTAGAAAAGAAGCTGCGTAAAATTAGATTTACAACTCTTAGGGCTTTTTTCGCTATGTAGTTGCAGTGAGCTTTGGCATTAAGGTCATTTGATATGAGAACTCCAAGATCTTTGACAGGTGTTCCTCTGCCTTACTGCTGTCTAGCTCCCTCTCTGCCTCTGAGCCCTCGTTTGAGCTTTCCCCAGTCCCCAGGACTGGCCCATGTTCCTCCCCAACCTCCTCACTGTCCAACTCTGCTGCCAGCTCTGCTGCTGCCGGTGGGGTACAACACTAGTTACATCTGTCATCTATTCTTTAAGAGCAGGCATGAGTCCAGGAGAATCCCCAGACTACACTGGGTCTGCTTGGGGTGGGGCAATATAACCCTATTCAGACCAAAGATGATATGTTCCTAGAGCCATCATGAACCAAAAACCTAAAGTCACTTAGTCTTGTTAGGGTTGAGCTGAAGCTTCTTATTCCCCATCCATACCCTTATCCTTCAAATGCATAGATGTGACCTTAGCAGCATCGCTTCATTCACCAGGGATAGATATATAAAGCTGGGTATCACCAGCTCTCTCCAAGGAGAAAAAGAGGCCACTGTGTATCTTTAGCTTTGAGAATAAAGGTTGCAGAACAATATGTTGCAATAGCACTTAGACTTGTGCTTTACAGTGCTTTACAGTCCTGTCTAAGCAGTTTACAGAGTCAGCATATTGCTCCCCAAAATCTGGGTCATTGTTTTACTGACCTCGGAAGGATGAAAAGGCTGAGTCAGCCCTCAGCTGGTGAGACTCAAACTGCCAAACTGCAGGCAGCCGGTGATCAGCAGAAGTAGCCTGCAGTACTAACAGCATTCTAACAACTGTGCCACCGTGGCTCTCAATATAATGACTCTTTTCAAATACCCGAAGCAACTTCGTACAGGGGATCATGATGTCATGGTTTTTTTTTTATTATTTATCTACAGTACAATGGTCTTAAATTACAGGAAAACAGATTCTGAATGCTTAGAAAAAACTTGGCAGGGTATCTAATTACTTAAAGAGGTGGTATTGAAGCAAAGGTTGGATACATATTAAGATTAAGGTGTGCAGTAGGAAGTCATATAAAGTCTTTAAATAAAAATAAGTAAAACAAACAAAAAAGCAAACCATCCCTTTTGGGTTCTTTAATTTGGATACCCCCAATTTGCAAGGGTGGGCAAGCTAGATTCAGTGATCTGAAACAGGGGTTTCCAACCAGTGGTGGGTTGCCCCTGGTTTGGACCGATTCGCAAGAACCGGTAGTAAAACTGGTGGGAGGCTCTGCCCACTGACCCGGACGTCATCAGGAAGCTTCTGTGCATGTGCAGAAGCACATGCGGCCCATTGTGAACCGGTAATAAAGGTTCCTAATCCCCGGTCTGCAGACCAGTATCAGACAAACCACCCCCTCCTTGTCACTGCAACCACTGCTCACCTCTGCCGCTGCCAGTCCACAGAGCTGGAAAGTTTGGAGACATCTTTTCTAACACAGTGAATTAGATTAAGGAAATAAGTGCTCTGAGTTGCTAGACAATGCAAAGCAAATGGCAAAAAACAAATATGCTCCCACATAAATATGTCATAATTAAATTTATTTTTGGAATAGGTGTCATGCGCATGCGCATGCGCAAGATGGCAGCCTAGCCAGAGTTCGGAGACGACGAGGATTATGTGAGGAGGGGGATGGCGGCGCCCAGGCGGCCTGCCGAACAGTCTGCGCCCCCCGGTTAGCCGTATCATCTTCTGGACAGCCGTGGGGGAGGTCTCGGGACCTCCCTGGACACGCGGTTGCCGAGACCAGGGCTGCGGAAGGGCGAGCTGCGAACGGCGGCCATTTTACCACCCGGCGGGCAGGGCCAGAAAGTAACAACTGGGTAATGGAGGAAAGGCGCGGGACCCAGATGGCTTGCCGGCTTCGCCCCGGTCAGGTATATCATCTTTCGGGCAGCCGGGGGAGAGGCCTGTGGGCCTCTCTGGACCCCGGCTGTCGGGAATGAGACCGGGGATGGGCGAGCGGCGAATGGCGGCCATTGGACTCGAGGCAGCGGCTTGTATTTAGTTGTTGGGAAGCCGCGGCTGGGTTTCTCTCCTGACATCTAGCGTTCTCGGGCTATTTCGGATAATTTTGGGGCTTACCAGCTCTCCTTGGTTTCCCCTGGTCCTGTTTTGGATTTGGTGGATGGCCATGGGGCGAAGGGCTGTGAAGGATCCCCTGGTGGCCCCTGCTGGGTGTCCTGGCCTAGTTTGGCCTGGTTGGGCCCAGCTAGGCCTGCTTCTTCGGACCAGGAAGTTACATTGCCATCTGTAACATTGTCACCTGCATTTGTCATCTTGCACTTTGTATGGCCGGCGGAGTTTTCTGGGTTCGGCCATCTTTGAACTTCGGGAGGATGATTGGAGACCGACTGTTGCAGTGGGACTTTATCTTGAAACATCTACTGTGGAACCATCTACCTTGGAAATAGCTGAGACGCCATGGACGGAGAGAGAATACCACCTCTATTAGATTATGGATTTTAGGACTGAGCTGGGGGCAGAGTAGTAATAACTTTCTACCATCAGACTACATCTGCTTATTGTACTATCTTGTGTCAGCGTTAAGCCAGCCACCATCCGAAGATATTCTGGCAGATGGGTATCCATTAGGATTTGGCATTACATCCTGCCACCCCAGACATTATACTACTACCTCTCGCTGTCTTCTTTCTCCTGCTTATGCTTTTGAACATTTATGCGATATTCTGCTTTGGAACTCTTGCGCCTGCAGTGCCCCGCCTCGCAGGAATGGCCCGCCGCATTATCAAGGGCCGGCCTCAATGACGGGTCTTGGGACCCACAGAGGTGGCATCACGAAAAAAAGAGCCTTTGGGGTTTTAGATAGGGCTTTTAAGGGGTGGGAGGGGCAGGCGGGTGTTGGGGTAGCCCGTCGGGTGGGGAGCCAGTCCTTGCGCGTGCTCATGACGGTTTTTAATGGGTTCGGAGGTTAGGGGGTGCGTTCCTGCTGGTGAGGTGGTCTGATTTGCACGGTAAGTGGGAGGGGCAGATATGGCGGAAGGGGGACCATATCGTTTTGGGGGCGGTCGATGTTTGCAGGCGATCGCGCCCGATCCCCGCCCTTTTCCCGTTCCCGGATGGTCAAGACCCTCAGAGCCTGGGCCTTGGCTGATGTTATGCAACGCACGGTCCGTAGTCAATAAGGCCCCCTAATACGATCTTATTCAGGGGCGCTGCGGATCTTATAGGCGTTACGGAAACCTGGCTGGGCACGGAAGGGGTGTGCCTTGTTGAGATGTGCCCGCCAGGTTTCCGTGCATTCCATCAGCCGAGGGCCCAGGGCAGGGGTGGAGGGTGGCGGTTGTGATTAGAGAGCCTAGAGCCGAGGGAGACCACTGTACCTCAGATTGCTGGGTGCGAATCCCTCTTTGTGAGATGGGGTCATAGGTGTCAGGTGGGATTACTGATCGCGTACCTGGCTCCTTGCTACGTGACAGTCGCCCTGCCCGAGCTCCTGGAGGTGCTGGGCGGGGTGGCAGGTGAGACCCCCAGACTTTTAGTCATGGGGGACTTTAACTGCCATCTTCCGGCTTGTCATCGACAGCAGCACGGGAGTACATGGCTTCCATGACAGCCTTGGACCTGACCCAAGTAGTTGATGGCCCTACTCACATTGGGGGTGGCACTCTGGACTTGATTTTTGTCTCTGGTCAGTGGTTGAGAGATCTGGACTTGAAGGAAATAGTCATTGAACCTTTGTCATGGTCAGATCACTCTCTTCTTCGCCTGGACTTTCTGACCGCTACTCCCCACCGCAGGGAGGCGGAGCCGATCGTTGGTTCCGTCCCAGGCGCCTGATGGACCCGGAGGGTTCGGACGGAGCTTGGGCCATTCCTGAGGGTCTGGCTCACGGCTCGGCTGAGGAACTTGTTGCGGCCTGGGAACAGGCCGGCGGGGCCTTAGACCGAGTCGTGCCTTTGCGGCCTCTGACCCGGCGCAGGTCCCAACCGGCTCCTTGGTTCTCCGAGGAGCTGCGAGGATGAGCGCCAGAGAAGCGCCTAGAGAGTTCCTGGAGGTCTAGCCGTTCGAGGCTGATCGGACACTAGTGAAGTCCTATACTAGGACTTACCTAGTGGCATTGAGGAAGCGGCGTAGCTCGCCTCCTCCCTCATTGCATCGGCAGATAACCGCCCAGCCGCCCTGTTTGGGTGACTCGCTCCCTTTTACATCAGGGGAGGCGGGATGACCCGTTGCAGGGGCGTGCTGAGGAGTTTAACGGTTATCTATACGATAAAATCGTTCAACCGGGATGGTCTGGACCAGAATTGTAGTGAGCGGGTGAGGCGGCTGAGGCGGTCTTGGTGACATTTATGGGATGAGTTTGACCCTGTGGCTCCCGAGGACATGGACAGGTTGTTGGGTAGGTTGAATGCCACCACGTGTTTACTGGACCCGTGCCCCTCCTGGTTGGTGCTGGCCACTCAGGAGGTGACACGAGGCTGGCTCCAGGCAATTACAAGTGCTTCTTTGGTGGAGGGAGTCTTCCCGGCCGCCTTGAAAGAGGCGGTGGTGAGACCCCTCCTCAAGAAGCCTTCCCTGGACCCGGCTGTTTTAGGTAATTATCGTCCGGTCTCCAACCCCTCGCGAAGGTTGTAGAGAGTATGGTGGCATATCACTTTCGCCTACACCTGGATGAAACTGTCTATCTAGACCCGTTCCAGTCCGGCTTCCGGCCCGGTTACAGCACTGAGACGGCTTTGGTCGCGTTGGTGGATGATCTCTGGAGGGCCAGGGATAGGGGATGTTCCTCTGCCCTGGTCCTGTTAGACCTCTCAGCGGCTTTTGATACCATCGACCATGGTATCCTGCTGCGCCGATTGGGGGGATTGGGAGTGGGAGGCACCGTTTATCGGTGGTTCTCCTCCTATCTCTCCGATCGGTCGCAGACGGTGTTGACGGGGGGGCAGAGGTCGGCCCGGCGCCTCACTTGTGGGGTGCCGCAGGGGTCGATCCTCTCGCCCCTTTTGTTCAACATCTATATGAAGCCGCTGGGTGAGATCATCAGTGGCTTCGGTGTGAGGTACCAGCTGTACGCTGATGACACCCAGCTGTACTTTTCACACGGGCCACCCCAACGAAGCTATCGAAGTGTTGTCCCGGTGCTTGGAGGCCGTACGGATCTGGATGGGGAGAAACAGGCTCAAGCTCAATCCCTCCAAGACAGAGTGGCTGTGGATGCCGGCATCCCGGTACAGTCAGCTGAGTCCTCGGCTGACTGTTGGGGGCGAGTCATTGGCCCCGATGGAGGGGGTGCGCAACTTGGGCGTCCTCCTGGATGAACGGCTGTCTTTGGAAGATCATTTGACGGCCGTCTCCAGGAGAGCTTTTTACCAGGTTCGCCTGGTGCGCCAGTTGCGCCCCTTTCTAGACCGGGATGCCCTATGCACGGTCACTCACGCCCTCGTGACGTCTCGCCTGGATTACTGCAATGCTCTCTACATGGGGCTCCCCTTGAAGGGCATCCGGAGGCTGCAGTTAGTTCAGAATGCGGCTGCGCGGGTTATAGAGGGAGCCCCTCGTGGCTCCCGTATGACACCTATCCTGCGCAGACTGCACTGGCTACCTGTGGCCTTCCGGGTGCGCTTCAAGGTGTTGGTAACCACCTTTAAAGCGCTCCATGGCATAGGGCCGGGTTATCTACGGGACCGCCTACTGCTACCGAATACCTCTCACCGACCTGTGCGCTCTCACAGAGGGACTCCTCAGGGTGCCGTCAGCTAGACAGTGTCGTCTGGCGACGCCCAGGGGAAGGGCCTTCTCTGTGGGGGCTCCCACCCTCTGGAACGAACTCCCCCCAGGACTCCGTCAACTTCCGGACCTCCGAACCTTCCGTCGCGAGCTTAAGACGCATTTATTCATCTGTGCAGGACTGGCTTAGATTTTAAATTTAGATTTTAAATTTATAGATTTTTAAATTTACAGGGGTTTAAATTTGGTTTTAAGATTTATATTTATATTTTTAATATTCGGCATTAGAATAAGTTTTTTAATAGTTATTTTAATTGTATATAAATGTTTTATGTGCCTGTGAACCGCCCTGAGTCCTTCGGGAGATAGGGCGGTATACAAATTTGAATAAATAAAATAAATAAATAAATGTATGTTCTAAGAAGTTGGACTACCCACTGTACAACATGGTACAGACAGAATGTTGTCCTGTCAGAGGATTACGCTTAACTTGCAGTTAAAAAGTTAAGAATGGGCTGAAAAGACTTGAAAAGACTATTGTTTTATGGCTTGTGATATAATGATTGAAGTCCAGTATTCAACATCTTGTTATTCCATTCTCAGAATCCCATATATCCTTGATTTAAAAGATAATGTCAGATGATAACAAAGTTCCAGCTCTGTTATTTGATTGGCAATGTTTATTTCATGTTGCCAGTCCACCCTTAAATGCTAACGTCATTAAGTAATAATGGATATGCAATAATTCATGTAGCCTGCTGAGAAGTGCACTTATTGCTAACAAAATACAAAAACATGTGCTTAAGGAAGGGGGGAGGAGAGGAAAATGGCTATTCAGGAACTGCATTGAGATTTAATTTACTCCTACACTTTATGATCAATTTGCTTGTCTCTTTTTCCACCAAAATACTTAAAACTGAAAAACATTGATATTGGTTGTATAAATGAAAAGTAAGGAAAAGGGAGCCTAATAGACTACTCACCTCTATTTTGTTTTTTTTAGATTAGGGACTATGGCATTTATTGAATATGTTTCATTTCACAATCTCCCTGATAGGGGTAAAGTATTGACAAAATGTGTGCTTTTTTGCTCATGTTAAAAATTCTGACAGTAAGTGCCTGGGCCTTTCAGTTCTTTAACTTGAAGTAATGGTTTCTTATTTGTAGATTCCAGGCAACCTGTTTTTTCAGGTGGATTAGCAATTTTTGTCCCTAAATACAAAAGTTTTCATTTTTTAGTGGGATACTTCCAATTTTGCAGTTGTTAAAATTTTTCCCAAGTGTGATTTGCCTTTGCTGAATTTGTCCATGCGGTTTACAGCTAAAATTGTATATAGAACTGGACAAACAAGAAAGAACATTTCTTTCTGCACATTTTTTTTTCTTTTTATGGCTTTGTAATCCCTTTTAAAGGGGTGGAGTTGGAGTGACTGATTGTAGTTGAGCATTTACTGGCCAGATGCTCTTCCTGGTGCCTATCTGGAGTTCACAGCAGCTATTTTCTCTTTGCGCTCTGATAGAAAAACATCTGTCACTCCCTCGGATTAAGCACTCAACCGCCACTCAAGAGAAAGATACACATAAATCTGCATTATATTTTATTTATTGTCTTTCCTTTATTATTTTTACAAATAACTCAAGGTGACAAAGATGCCTAATACTCCTTTCTCCTCCTATTTTCCCAACAATAATTCTGTGAGATGAATTGGGTCATGAGTGAATGGCCCAATGTTACATACATACATACATACATACATACATACATACATACATACATATATATATGTAGGTCTTTGGTTATTCGGGTTTTCTCCTACTTAAAATTGGAACTGTCTTGGCAACGTTTCAACAAAGTCTCATTCGTCATCTTCAGGCTTCAGCTTCATGCTTCTGGGAGCAATGTGTGATTGCAGCTGTTTCTTCCTTTTTAACTGCTAGTGGGGGTTTGAACTGATTGGGTGGGAGCTTGGCTGTGTTCTGATTGGATGGGAGGGGTTTATGTGCTCTGATTGGCTGGGGGTGTGTCCTGTTTGGGTGGGGGCTTGGTTGTGCTCAGATTAGTCTGAGTTGCAGGAGGATTTGAGCTGGTGAGCTGCATTGCTGTTGTTTGGCTTCGTGTTCGTGGTTGTGCTACATCTTCATAGTGGGTGTCAGTCTGCTGCATGTATGGATTGGAGGGGTTTGAAATGGCTAATGTTGCAGCTGCGGTCTGGCTTCTGGTCCTTGGTCGTGCTTCATGATCAGTGTGGGTTTGGGTCTGCTTTCTGGGTGGATGTGTGGTGGTGACATCCTGTGTGGACCTCATGAGTGTGGGTCTGGTGTCATTCCTCGTGTTAGGGACTCATTTGTCAATAAGGGCGGGTTTCCAAATGGCTGGTAGGCGGGAGGTATCATCTCGTTTGTTCATGCTGTGTGGGCATTTTTCTATCTCGATGGCTTCTCTGATTATTCTGTTGTTAAAGTGTTCAGTTTTGGCGATAGTTCTGGTCTTTTTAAAGTCAGTATCGTGTCCTGTGGCTACATGTGTGTGTGTGTACGTATACATACATGTGTGTGTGTGTATGTGTGTGTGTATATGTCTGTGCTGTGTGAAGGACATGGTGGCTCAGTGGCTAAGATGCTGAGCTTGTCAATCAGAAAGTCGCTAGTTCAGTGGTTCAAATCTCTAGCGCCACATAACTGGGTGAGCTCCTGTTGTCCCAGCATGTAAAACACGTAAAAAAATGCAAGTAGAAAAATAGGGACCACCTTTGGTAGGAAGGTAACAGCATTCTGTGCATCTTTGGCATTTAGTCATGCCGGCCACAAGACCATGGAGATGTCTTCGGACAGCACTTTGAAAAGGAGATGAGCACCGCCCTCTAAAGTTAGGAGCAACTAGGACATATGTGTGAGGGGAACCTTTACCTTTAAACACAGAACTGGAAACAATCCCTAAAGGAAGGAGGTGAAGAGACTAGTCAGATGGAAACTTCATGGAGGTGTTAAGAGGCTGAACTCCTCGTGAAAACTTAAGAAAGGTCACATGGAGTCGAGCTAAATTGATTTATTGACCAGTTAGGAAAAATTAGACCTGCTTTTGTCTGCTAGTTTAGCTTGAACTAACCAGAAGAAAGGGGAAAGGAAAACTGTAAACTTCAGCTGTAAATTAGAGAAGAAAGGGAACAGAGAAAAGAAAATGGAGGAGTGTGCTCAGTTGAGCAGGAATCCTTGTTCCCCTCTTGCTCCAGGAAACACTGATAAATCCCTTCATTGAAATATTTGGCAAATTAAGAAAATTAAACTATGCTCTTTCTTTGACATACCATCTGGACTTTGGAAATTATCCAGAAGGTATCGGGGTTGGGGGGGGGGGGAAGAGAAAAGAATAATTCTATATATTATGTTTTTTTTTATCAACTCAAGAGGGCAAGAGGAATAATAAGATAATACGTGATCAGTATTTCTGACTGAAGAAACACTGCAATGACTTGAATTACCTTGAGGTAAGATGGGAAGACTATAAATAGTGAGTCTCCTTGAAATATTCCTCTCTTGATATTAACCTCCCCCAGTCTATGACCAGTAACTAGGTCTTCTACTGTGATCTTTGCCCAAAGCTTTTGATGTTTCTACTGACTCCAGTTATTTCTAAGCACTTGCTTATCCAGTCATGTAGCAAGGAATGAAATGCCTTCTTGTGTCCTGCTATATTTAATCAATTCAAATATTTATTGTTAGTGCACAACACATGTACAATGAGTTTGGTTGAGTTCCTCAGTGCACACACACTCCAACACAATACAACTCACAGTGAAGGCGGGAAATCCCTAACCCAATAAATCGTATTAACAAAACACCCAGTCCTATTGCACCAGTGTGAACATGTTACACATTGCGCCGACCCTGCAGTCCATCATACTACATAGTTATGATGTTATTTCTCACTCAGGAGTCTGACAGCCCATGTATAAAAACTGTTCTTCAGCCTGTTTGTGCGGCTGGCTATACTATATTCAAGTTGCTCTTCCTCCTCTTGTAGTTTTCCAAAATCATCTTGTCAGTTAGGACCTGATCTTTTGTTCCTTTGCTGTTTGGGCAGTTTTATTTCTGCCCAGGTAGAAAGACTTTGTTGTCAACTAGATGTTGTTAGGCTGTCTTAGCTACCACAACAGTTAGCAATTTGACAATTGTTTATAAGCAGGTACAGTAATTGGCCAGTAGTTGCCTGATACTGCTCTGTTTGTTCAATTTTTCATTACCAGATAGGTTTTGTGGAAAGTTAACCAATCTTCAATTTCACTTCCATGCAGTATGTTGTTAAACTGCCCTCCAGTGAGTGGTGAGTAGATCAGTCAGATATTTCAGCCAAAACCATGTGCTTCATCTTTACTTGGTGCCAACCAATTCTTGCTCCCCCGTGTCCTTTTCTCCGTCATTTCAGCTGCTACTGCAAGTTTTTTCATTTCAGATTCTTTTTTTTTAAATTTGTATCCGTCTCCTTTATCCAAGCTGCATTCTTGTTGCATTTTTTTGGGGGGGTGGGGTGGGGTTTTCCTATTGAGTCTGTCATCTGCACCTCTATAACTGTCTGGTTTGGTTCTGCAACCCAACAAGACAGACACAGACTTCAGAGGATAATTAGAACTGCAGAAAAAACAATTGCTACCAACCTGCCTTCCACTGAGGACCTGTATACTGCACGAGTCAAAAAGAGGGCTGTGAAAATATTTACAGACCCCTCACATTGTGGACATAAACTGTTTCAACTCCTACCCTCAAAACGACGCTATAGAGCACTGCACACCAGAACAACTAGACACAAGAACAGTTTTTTCCGAAGGCCATCACTCTGCTAAACAAATAATTCCATCAAAACTGTCAGACTATTTACTGAATCTGCACTACTATTAATCATTTCATAGTTCCCATCACCCATCTCCTTCCACTTAAGACTGTATGACTGTAACTTTGTTGCTTGTATCCTTACAATTTATAATGATATTGATTGTTTCCTGATTGCTTATTTGTACCCTACGACTATCATTAAGTGTTGAACATATATTTTGTTTTATGTACACTGAGAGCATATGCACCAAAGACAAATTCCTTGTGTGTCCAATCACACTTGGCCAATAAAAAATTCTATTCTATTCTATTCTATTCTATTCTATTCTATTCTATTCTATTCTATTCTATTCTATTCTATTCTATTCTATTCTATAGCTGCATTCAGAACTGCACTGTTTTTTCTTTGTCAAGCATTGACTGGTCAAATGCAGTCTACCTTGGTAGGTTGGTAGAAGCATTTCTGATTTGACTGAAATTGGAGATTCCACCCCAGCATGCAATTCAAGCTTTGCATCTGCTGATCTTCTTGGATATAGCTGTTGGTTGTTGTTTTACTAGTTCCAGTGCTTCCTTATTTCTAGATGATCATTTCTTGAGTCTTTAGCCTTCTTGTTTTTCAGCAAGTTTTTTTTTAACCATTTCTGGCTTGTTTGCATCTGATTTTAGCATGCTGTCTTATTTTCAACCCTGATCTTTGATTGTGATTGTGCAGTGTTTGCTTTTTTTTTCCTTGTATTTTTTTTGTTCTTGATTTTGCATCCAGGTATTCAGTTGTAACTGCGGTCAAACAGTACCTTAGTTGGTTAGCACGTGAGCTGGTGCTTATATTTGCTGTCACAGTATATTTTAGTACTTGTGCTAATTATTATATTTTTATCCCTTCTCTCTCAAGTATATAGTATATAGTACACAAAGATACACACCATGGGTGAAATGCTACCGGTTCGGACTGGTTCACCCAAACCGGTAGTAAAAAAATTGCTACTGGTTTCAGCAAACTGGTATTTCTGATGATCAGCTGTGCTGCACAATTTATATTTTCTAGAAAGCAGGAAATCCTGCTAAATCCTGAATCTAAATCATGCAGCACAGCTGTCCCCCATCCCCACTGTTCTACCTACCTTTAAAGACTCAGAAAAGGCTTCTTAATCCTCCTTTTTCAGCACTGTGCAGTAGTGCCTGCGGCACGTGTGCGCATGTGTGTGCAAAGTGCACATTTGGCATGCACTGCACATGGAGGCGTGAAGCAAACCAGTAGCGAAGCGAACCAGTAGCAGAATTCCGAGCATTTCACCTCTGATACACACACATCCACCCAAGGCAGCGTAAGCAATATAAATCTCATACTCCTAATGTTTTCCTCAACAACAATCCTTTGAGATGAATTGGGATGAGAGTTACTAGCCCAAAATCACCCAATTGGCTTTCATGGCTAAGTGAAGTTTGGAACTCATAGTCCCTTAATTTCTAGGATAGCATCTTTAGCCCTAATCCAAACTGACTCTCAATATCAATATCTATAATGGATGAGTTTTTCTAGTTCCTTTATCAAGCTAGAAAAGAGTTCTCTTTTTAACATCAAGTTATCTTCGTAACAAAATAGGCGGGATCTTCCTAACAAGCCATGTGCTGTAAAAAAAAAACCTATATAAATGGTAAACTCCACACAATAATGCATATACAGGCCTTTCCGTAATATAAATGGATGTGTGAAATGCCTGCAAACAGTTGAACAAAGCCCTATCTGTGCCGTTTGTCTATTCTTATTTGAATGCTTACTGTATGTGTGGAAATGTGGATTATAAATGGAGTGGATGGATAAAAGAATCATACATACGAAGGGGTTTTTTATCCAGCTGGTAAAAGCATCAAATCCCTAGTGCCACATAATGGGGTGAACTCCCGTTACTTGTCCCAGCTTCTGCCAACCTAGCAGTTCGAAAGCACATAAAAAAATGCAAGTAGAAAAATAAGGATCTTTGGTGGGAAGGTAACAGTGTTCCATGTGCCTTTGGCGTTTAGTCATGCCGGCCACATGACCACGGAGACGTCTTCAGACAGCGCTGGCTCTTCGGCTTTGAAATGGAGATGAGTACTGCCCCCTAGAGTCAGGAATGACTAGAACATATGTGCAAGGAGAAACTTTATCTTTTTAAAAGCATAGGAGCTAGTACTAAAGTTATGAAACTAGATAGGCCAAGGTTCAAATCCACCTTTAGCCAGAGAATCTCACTTTGGGCCACTCACTTTCTCTTACCCCAAATTTCTCAGGGTTGTTATAGGAAAAGTTGGGAATAGGGAGTGTTATGCTTGTTGCCTTGTGTTCCTGTATGAAAACTAGGATCTAAATCTAACAAGCACCACTATAGTCTAAGGAGATTCTTAGTTATCCAGGTCATGATTGTCCCAAAGATGCTTTTTCAAAAGGCGACTGGACTTCGTTTTCCTTGAAGATATTTTTCCTTTCATCCAAGAAGCTTCTTCAGTTCTGACTGAAGTCAGAGGGGGTGGTCACTCATTCAGTCAGAACTGAAGAAGCTTCTTGGATGAGAGGAGAAACATCTTCAAGAAAAAACAAAGTCCGGTCACCTTTTGAAAAAGCACCTTTGGGAAGCACCACTCTTGCTTGTATTACTAATACAGGTAGTCCTCAACTTACAACAGTTCATTTAGTGACTGTTCAAAGTTACAACAGCACTGAAAAAAGTGACTTAAGACTGTTTTTCACACTTACGACTGTTATAACATCCCCGTGGTCATGTGATCAAAATTCAGGCACTTGGCAACTGACTCATATTTATGAGTGCCCCAGGGTCATTTGATCCCTTTTGCAACCTTCTTAGAAGCAACGTCAATAGAGATTCACTTAACCACCAAGTTGTTAACAACTTAACAATTGCAGTAATTCATTTAACACCTGTGGGAAGAAGGGTTGTAAAATAGGGTAAAATTCACTTAACAAATGTTTCACTTAGCAACAGAAATTTTGAGTTCAATTGTGGTTAAAAGTCGAGTAACCACATTGCAAGTAAATATATATTTAGAACTGAACACCAGCTAATACAGAATGTTGTTTTTTTCAAACTGAGCAGTAAACAGAAAATCACATCATGCACAATTGATTGTTTTATTGATAGAAGAGAAACTTCAGTCCTACTGACATTTGAGCTATTACCCTGTGAATCAGAGTTATCAGCTGAAATTAGTGTATTGCCGGTAAGTAAAAATGAGATTATTTAAAGAGGGGAAAAATGAAACATTTCCAATGTAATCTTGCTTAAATAAACCAAGCTTGCCTGATCTCTCAATTAAAAATAAATCAGGCATACACCTAATGGATTTCAGGAGAGTGAAATTCCATTGACTTCCTAATTGAAAATCACCAAATGTAAATCCTAGCATGTCTTCATTTTGTTTCAGACTTGTGCCAGTAGAAATCATCATTATCAGGTTTATGTAACCATTCAACTTGTTTTTCATATTTAAAGGGCAGGACACGAGTTGTTTGTCGACATCTCTGAAAATAGACTAGACATGTGTCTGAAAATGAGAAGCATTTTTTTTCTGAATTCATCAGAATAGGTCTTCCTTTGCTCAGATCAGCATTTTTTAAAGATTTAGACAGGTTGTCTTAAGCAGGCAGTTTAAGGAAATAGCAATAGCACTTAGGCTTATATGCCACTTCATATTGCTTTGCAGACCTCTTTAAGTGGTTTACAGAGTCTGCATATTGCCTTCAACAAACTGGGTCCTCATTTTACTGACCTCGGAAGGATCATGGATCATGCTACCACGGCTCCCTAATGGGAATGTTTTGCTGTGACTTCCAAGTCAGGTGACTAGCATTTTGCAAAGCAAACATTCAACCTAAAATCCCACATGAAACATAGTGGAATTTTTTTAAATAAATAAAAATGGTGGGAGGTAGCTCTGATAAAAATAGTTTTTAGCTCACCATATGAATGAATCCATGAGATTGTCCACAATATGTCCTTAATGTATTGAATGATCTTCTTTCCAAGGAAAGGGAGTGTTCTGTCTCCTTCGGAGCAACTTCGGAGCAACGAGCTGGCCTTCAGTCAGTGGATTCACGGCTCTTATCAGTCCTGGCAGAGGAATCGCAGCTGCCTGCCAAAGTTCAAACAAATGACTCACAGAGTAAGACTTTCAGATCTCTTTGAAATGGTTCAGCTAATTTTTGCTTCCCGTGGAATGAGAGCAGTCCCAAAGCTCCTTATATATCTTATGGGATGGGGCTCCTGCTCCACCCTTCCCTTTGATGACGCCTCCTTTCTAATTTTCTGAAGCGCGGGTCGATCCAAGCTTGATTATTATTATTATCAGCTGGGTTTGAAGGCGTAGCCTGGGGAAGGGAGGAATCAGGGGATGACGGCCTCATTACATCCTCCGACTGGTCTGGTTCTGGCTCCTGGAGCCGGGCCAAAGGAATTGGTGCTCCCGAGGTAAGCCTTACCGGCCCTTCTCCCTCACTCTCAGAGTCACTTTTGGGCATGGGTTCAGGTTCGGGGGCTGGAGTCACAACAGGGAGAGCCCTCAGGTTTACCAGTCCTCATAACTGAAATGGGCAATTCAGCGGTTCAAATCCCTAGTACCGCATAATGGGGTGAGCTCACGTTACTTGTCCCAGCTTTTGCCAACCTAGCAGTTCGAAAGCATGTAAAAAATGCAAGTAGAAAAATAGGGACCGCCTTTGGTGGGAAGGTAACAGCGTTCTGCGTGCCTTCAACATTGAGTCATGCCGGCCACATGACCATGGAGACATCTTCAGACAGCGCTGGCTCTTCGACTTTGAAACAGAGATGAGCACCACCCCCTAGTGTTGGCAACAACTAGCACATATGTGTGAGGGGAACCTTTACCTTTACTATACATTCATTGATTTAAGGAACTGGTTTGGACAAAACTCAATAGCACATTTTTGTGCAGCTATTGATAAAAATAGGCTCGCCAACATGATCACCAATGTCTGATGACAGATATGGCACAAGAAGAAGAAGATATGTTTATTGGCAGGTCAATACGGCATCCACTAATACTTATTCATTTTCCTCTCTGTGGAGATGAGACTAATGAAAAAACTGATTTCTTTTTCCATTCTTCAGATTTCATATAGCAGCTCTTAGGAAAACAATAAGAACAAAGTCTGCAATTTAAAATCTTGTTATGATTCACAGTGCAGTGAAGCAGCTACACCACTCTTGACAAGAAGATAGATGGAGACAGAAGACTTTCCCAAACAACTCAGCATTTTTCAGCGACAGGCAATCATCAGACAGAAAATTAAAGGAAATTTTGCATAAATACCTATTTCCAGCATTTGTGTTCATATTACTCATACATGCTCACATTACTTTGAAAGAACCTAAAAGGGTTTAAGGTCAACTGTATAGCAGCTGCATATAAGCAAGAGAAGGGAATTAAAATCAGATGTTTGCCAATATCTAGTGAATAATTTAATTTCTAAACCTCTCTCTTATGCATATTATTTCAGGAAGAACTAAAGAAAATTATATTATTGTAAAACAGAAATGTAATTTACTGAATTCCCTGACTAAAAACATATTTTCTTCTTTGATATTTGGAAAGTTTTTCTATAACATTATTTTTTCATTTATCTATAAAAGAAATGCAGTTAACACCTGTATTAAGCTGAAGTTTTTTCTGTTATTTTCTTTTACAATCTATGTTTAGGCAAGATCTCTTGGCCACATTATGCACTTTTAGCACACCTTCAAATTATGATCTGTTCTGGAGATGAGCATGGTAGACAAGCACGTGTCATGTCTTCTCTATAGCAGCCAGTTTTCCATACTTCAGCTGAATCTCAAGGGAAGACATCCTGTCAAATGACCATCCCAATCACTTTATAACCACAAAGTGTCAACTCTGAAACGAATCTCGCTGAAGCCATCTTGTGCTGCCTCATAGTTGCCACAAAGCCTGAGAGGGGGAAGGGAGGGGGAAGTAGATAGATTGGCTAACAGTCAAAAAGAAGTTTTCCTGTGGGAACCAAGGTCACCGTAACAAGTGACTGTTGGAGGAGGAGAGGAGCCTGCCAGCTATATTTATTGGACAATGTGACCAGTTACGCCTGGGAGGGGGGAGTTTTACTCTTTTAATTAGGTGAAAACTAAGGGAACTTTTAGAGTTGGTTTTTACTGGCTGTGTCAATATGATGTATCCAATAATCATATTCTTTGAGTAATCTACCTGCCTCGGAGTTCTGCTTTCAATGGGTGTCTTACTCAGAACCCTGACATTAAGCTCAAAAACAGTATCAATGGAAAAACTGAATGCCACTATGAATCAGTCTTAAAATGACGTATCTCCTACATTGGGAAAATCATTTGGGAAAATTGGAACATCGACTTTAACACCACATTAGTTAATATGGTCATCTGCAGCATTCTTCAACCAAGGACTTTAAGACAGAAAAGCATACAGAAAGAGAGCACTGGAGAAGTGAGATACCAATCCTTACCCAGTTGAGGTAGTCTGGCCTTATTATTAGAATTGCAGCTATGGCACTACGATAGGCAAAAGGAATAGAGATGGTCTAAAAACAAAGAAAGATGACATTTGAGATGTGATCCATTTGAGAACGACTCAAAAGCACATAGACTATGAAGCTGTTGGCCACCAAGAACACACTATCATTTGTAAAACTGCCAGATTAAAGCTGAAGACATACTTACTTTGGCTGAGACAAACCATTAGAGCAGGGGTCTCCAACCTTAGCAACTTTAAGTCTGGAGGACTTCAACTCCCCGGCTGGGGAATTCTGAGAGTTGAAGTCCTCCAAGCTTAAAGTTGCCAAGGTTGGAGAACCCTGCATTAGAGTACTCTGTTACTCCAGTGTAAGGAGATATTTGACTTTATTTTGATTGAGACACAAACTACAGATTTCTTACTTGTAAATTTTAAATATCGTTGTATTTTCTCAATTGATATAATTAGTTGTGCCTTTGTTAAAATAGTAAAAAGTCATTATTATTGAATTTTCATAAAACATTTAACTTTTGCCATTTCATGTTACTAATCAAGATAATAATGGGATTGGAACATATAAATCCAAGTTGGAAAAGCGATGTGTTTTTCATTTCTGTTGGGTATGACTCAGGTTTTTTGACAGAACTATGGATGAGAATCAAGAAGTGAAATTTTGAAAGTTATTTCTCTGGTAACAAAGAACGACTCTGCTGAAACAAATGCAGATTGCAAATGAAATATTTTGATTTTTTAAAATGGCTTCACTTATTTTGTCAATAAATAAGTAGGGCTGAAATGTAGAATGAACAGCAAAACTTTATAGTAGAATCCTCCTAAACATGGCAAGTTCATATCAACTTTCTTTCCAGATTAGTAAAAGCTAATATGTTATGAAATGAAGCAAGGAAATCAAATGAACATCATACTGGAATATGACATAACTCGTTCTAGAATTTCTAGAAGTGGGCAGAATTGATATTAAGATATGCCCTTTTCAGTGGAACTGCTTTTTTAAAAAAATTCAACTGCCATTGAAGAAAAGAGAGAATTGTGGTTTCTGATTTTATTTATTTATTTATTTATTTATTTATTTATTTATTTATTTATTTATTTATTTATTTATTTATTTATTTGTCAAGCATGTATGAGAAAATAAGTATAAGTATAAATGTAACATATATAAGTATAAACCAGTGGTGAAATCCAAATTTTTTTACTATCGGTTCTGTGGGCATGGGTTTGTGGGTGTGGTGTGGCTTGGTGGGCATGGCAGGGGAAGGATACTGCAAAATCTCCATTCCCACCCCACTCCAGGGGAAGGATGCTGCAAAATCCCCATTCCCTCTGCACTCCTGGGGGAAGGATATTGCAAAAACTCCATTCCCACCCCCACTCTGGGGACAGCCAGAGGTTGTATTTTCCGGTTCTCTGAACTACTCAAAATTTCTGCTACCGGTCCTCTGAACTGTGCAAAATTCCTGCTACCAGTTATCCAGAACTTGTCAGAACCTGCTGGATTTCACACCTGGTATAAACAGGTATGAGTACATATATAGAAATGAGTATGAATAAACGGAAACAGTAGGACAAGGATGGTAGGCACGCTGGTGTGCTTATGCATGCCCCCTTACAAACCTCTTAGGATTGGGGTGAGATCCAAGGTAGACAGTCTAAGGTTAAAGTTTTGGGGGTTTGGGGAAAAAACTACAGAGTCAGGGAGTACATTCCAGGCATTGACCATTCTGTTGCTGAAGTCAGATTTTCTGCAATCGAGTTTGGAGCACTTTACTTTGAGTTTGTATCTATTATGTGCTCATGTATTATTGCGGTTGAAGCTGAAGTAGTCATTGATAGGTAGGATGTTGTAGCAGACAATTTTGTGTACTAAGCTTAGGTCAGACCATAGGCCACATAGTTCCAGGTTGTCCAGGTTCAAAATTTCAAGCCTGGTGGCATAAGGTATTCTATTGCTCACTCAATTGTATTAATGTTCATTATACAGTGTGGATTCCAGGCAGACTAGCTGTATTCGAGAATTTTAACACAAGAAAATCAAAATCGTGTGTTGGTAGCTTTCAACCCATCAACTAAGTGCCTCCATTCAGTTCATTTATTATTCCTGGTAAAAGTTATGAGTCTAATTTACTAATCTGACAGAACACTTATTACAACTTGCTTTTTTATGTTGGGAGAACTACAACAAACCATCAGTGAAAATGGATAACAAGTCCCCTGGAACTAAACTGATTAGCAAAATAGTTGCCTAAGTAACACATTATATGAAGGCATTGCAATGTTTTAAATGACATGGTTCATTATTTTCTCTCTAGAATTCTAGATTTTTTTGAAGTTGATTTGCTGCAATATCCTCTATTCAGGAAGAGAAGAGACTGGTACTTTCCAAGTTCTGATCCCATCATTATTCCTTATGGCACGTTAAAATGTAAACTGATCTAAATCATCATCATTCTGCAAGGTGCACCCAATTATTTTTTACCTGCTTCTCTTCTCAAGAATTACTTTTATGTTGGAAAAAATGCGGGGAAGTTATTTGTTTATTTAGTCCTTTGAAAGCAAAATAAAATGCTATAGGGATGCCAGTGTTTTCATTAGAGATTAAGTTTTTTAAAAAATTACGGTTTTGAAAACTGATGCGGGAATCTGTGATGGAGATAGATAAAGCTTTTTGTGTTTTATCTAATTTTTTTTTACATCTTTGATCTTGACGATGTAGCAGGGGTGAAATGTTCCCGGTTCGGACCGGCTCACCCGATTAGGTAGTGATGGTGGCTGCTGGTTCGGAAGACCAGTAGCAAAAATCCCTGGCCCCATCCCCCCCACCTCTGCTGAGCCGCACCATCAGCAGAGCTTTTTTTTTTTTACTTTTAAAAGTTTTTCTTCAGCCGAAACATGCCTTTAAAAGTAAAAAAAACCCCTCTGATGATCACGGGGCTGAGCAGAGATCATCAAAACCCTTTAAAAGTTTTTTTTTTAAAAAACCCTCTTCAGCTGAAGGGAAAAAAAAACAAGAAAAAAAACCAAGGTTTTAAAAGCCTCCTCTGGCGATCCCAGAGGAGTTTCCTGAGCCTCAGAGGCTTTTAAACTCACTTTTTAACAGCCCCCACTTACAAGAGCCCCCCACCCATGCCCAGCCAATCCCCCCTCCTCACTTACCTATAATTACTGCTCCTTTTGGCAACGGCATGCTTTTTCTTCAGCTACTGAAGGGGAAAAAAAAGCTTGCTTTGACTTCCTGCTTTGCTGAATGAGGAACTCTGGAAGTTGAAGTCCACAAACTAAATTACTAAGGTTGGAGACCCCTGTTCTAAAAAAATAAATTAAAATAATAAAATAAAATATTTGTGCAGCTTTCTGAGATTTAGTGTGTTTCTGTAGTGTTTCACTCTAACTACACAAACACACAAAATGTCACAAAGCTGTATGTGGTATTGTGTGTGTGTGTGAGAGTGAGTGAGTCAGTTGTGTTGTGTGTGTGTAAAGTGTGAAAGTGTGGGGTTCCTGCTTGTTGCAGGGGCCATTTTGGGTGAAGTGCAGCTGCTTTTACATTGTGTGTGAGTCAGTTGTGTTGTATTGTGTGTGTGTAAAGTGTAAAAGTTGGTTTTTGGTACCTCTTATTGTTTTGTATACCTTATTTATTATTTTTATTATTTATTGTTATTGGCCACGCCCACCTAGTCATCTGACCACCAAGGCACGCCCACCAATTAAGCCACGCCCAGAGAACCGGTAGGGAAAATTTTTAGATTTCACCCCTGCGATGTAGTGAGAATAAAAGAAAATTAAAATGTAGACATTCCAAGATAGGCAAAGTTACCAAAGATATTTGATTCCCATCCTTGCCCAGTTACTTCTTCTGATAAAACCTCAGGCAAATTGCTTTACTGTATCCAGATGAAAAAAAAGAAAGCGCATAGGGTTGCTACTTAGCAACAAGGAATGACAAGGGCCTTACGTGAAAGTAAATGTGGGCAGACAGAAAACCTGTCAATCTCGAAATGCAAAGAAAAAAGTAAGAAGGATGCTAATGATAAAAGGGTTTTTTTTGTCTCTGCATGAAAAAAATAAACATTATATAGGTAATTCATGAAGCAATAGGTATAGTTTACTGCCAGTTAAAATTTAATTTCTCTTGTATGGTTAAAACTAAAGAAGAAATCACCTATCATGCCCCTGTCGGAGTCTGAATCCGAAGGGGAAGAAGAACGACTGACAGAGAGTGAGAGAGTGGATCCATTGGCTGTGGAAAAAACTGGGGAAGAGCAAAGTCAGGCTGGGCAGAGCAGGGGAGAGGTAGAACAAGGGAGAGGGGGTTCAGATGAAGACCAAGGCCACCCCCTCCTCATCCTAGGCAGCGCAGGGAGGAACGGAGAAGAGAGCAACATGGGTTGCGTGGCTTACGAGGGAGGAAAGGGACCCGATCCTCTTTACAAGACACAGGTGCTGCTGGAGTTTAAAAGGAAAGGCAAATGGGAAGGGATTTTGTCAGGAACAAACCCTGAGTTTATCTGGTGTTTCTTTGAATCCTGGCATCCTCCCAACTGGCTTGATTTATTGCCGTGCTACTTTACTTGTGGAATCCCTTATTTTGCTTGCCCTGCTGGATTAATTACCTTGTCTTGCCTTTGGATTTTTTGTCAGAGGTTTTCTGCTTATAACGTTTGGGACTGAAATATTGCCAGCCAAAGACTATTACAGGTTGGTAGAAGAGCTCACTCCAGGCCGGAGAGTTGAAAGGGATATTAGTGATAATAAAGGGACTCATATCGGTTCTCTGGCTGTGTTGCTTTTCTGTCACGCCCTGGGTCATTACATCACCCTTCACAATAGACTATGTTCTATACCATTGGTTCTCAACCTGTGGTCCATGGATCTTTATCTACATATTTACATATACATTGGCACAACCTCTTCCGATAATGTACTCAACATTTATCTGACCACAGCAAAATGACTCCAACTGGACAAACTTTGAAGCAGAGTTGGGCAGATCTTGCTTTTCTCCTGATTGCTTAGATCAGAGGTATCAAAGTCAAGGTCTGTCGGCCAGAATTGGCTCATGGGATGCTTAGATGTGGCCCACAGGACTACCCTGGAAACAGCCACGGACCAGCCCATGGAGTCTCTGACAGCAAAAATGGCAATGGTTTTCACTGGCAGAGGATTGCATGAGGTTGTTGCAGCCGAAAGCAAAGCTACGGAGCCCATTTTCACTAGCAGAGCACTTGGGCCTCCCAGGCACCCCCACACAAGTGATGTCAATCTGGCCATGTCCACCCTGGCCACCCCCACCTCCATCCTTGAGGTCAAACACCTGATGTGGCCCTCAATGAAATCAAATTTGACACCCCTGGCTTAGATAATTGCAAAGAACATTTTTAAAATGCACAAAGTTCCTTGTAAGATAAATACCAAACTGCTGAAGATTACTTCAGGAAGTCTCATATAAATCTAAAGCTTAGTTTAGATAGTAATATTATGATGATGTGATGCTGTATTCTCAATATGGTCAGATAACCCTCCCCCCTGAAGTGGGCTTTTTCTTACCTTCCTTTTATCAATGATAAAGCATTGTTAAGGCTGGTCAGACCAAAATTTTCTCATAGTTAAAGGCCCAGTCAAAATTAACCCAACAAT
Source organism: Ahaetulla prasina (assembly GCF_028640845.1). NCBI lineage: Eukaryota > Metazoa > Chordata > Lepidosauria > Squamata > Colubridae > Ahaetulla > Ahaetulla prasina. The sequence goes on along the minus strand of NC_080546.1, from coordinate 22,807,842 downwards.
ACTTGAATAAACAGTGTAAATTAAAGGACACTAATAAATAGTATTACTACTTCAAGTATAGCACTAGTAATAGCACTTAGACTTATATACCACTTTACAGTGCTTTACAGCCCTCTCTAAGCGGTTTACAGAGTCAGCATATTGCCCCCAACAATCTGGGTTCTCATTTTACCCACCTCAGAAGGATGAAAGTCTGAGTCAACCTTGAGCCTGGTGATATTCGAACGGCCAAATTGCAGGTAGCTGGCAGTCAGCAGAAGTAGTCTGCAGTACTGCATTCTAACCACTGCACATCGCAGCTCAAGTATAAATGTGTTTCATGGAGTTCTTGCCCTAAACACAGAGAAAAGGTTTTCTAGGGTTAGGTATGGCTTGGCCCATTTCTCAGAGTAGTGAATAAATTAACTTGTTCAATCAATTTGGAACCAACCTACAAGCCCATAAGGAGTCGGATCAATCAAGGGACAAACCAAAGACAGCGCCGACCACTTCTTCACTAGGTGATGTTCTCACAGCATGACTAATTAACCTCATGACCAACTGACCACAGGACCACATAAGACAAAATAAAAGCAGAGGAGAACTGGAATGAGATATTTCAACCAACAGCTACCTAATCTGGTGACTAAACATTCAGAAGCCAAACAGCAAGCTTGGAGAACGAACCATCATCAACATCTACCGCCCAAGCTACAAATATTTTCTACCATTTTAAATCAACTTTGCTCATGAAAATTAATGTCATTAATCCATTGCTACAAAAGGAAAAAAATCTTATTGTTGCAATGTGTATAACAGAGACACGGTCTAGGGTTAAGAATTTATCTGTGAACATTAGCTATTCATGGGAGTCATTTATGGAATTTATTTATACCTTGCTATTTCACCAAATACTCACAGATATTTGACTTAAAGGGTTGTAAGCATGTTTGGTGCATAACTGAAAATGAGCAAAGCTTTGAATCTTTTCTATTAGCAATCAGAAGAAGCCACTGAAAGAAATATTATGCCTTCATTTCCCACTTGAAATGAAGGCTTAATGAATAAGAGGCTTCATTAACTTAAAAGGGATGTAGGAATTAAGTAATGAATGCTTGAGAACACTTGTGATATTCCAAATAGGAAACACAAATCCCTATATCCATTAATAAAGATATTCTGTAGGTCTATCATAGCCGCAAAGAAAGTATAATATTGGACAGAACTAAAAGAAACAAAAATGGTCATAAAATAAGGAAAAATATGATTTAAAAAAAACAACAACTTTTTTTTTCTTTCCTGAAGTTACTATTACCCAACAGGAAAGGTGACAAAATGTCACTGTGATTTACATTTTACCTAAAATGCTGTGCTCCCTTCCATAAAGTTAATCACGTTCACAGTAAAACGTATAAATATTTATATTTTATATGCCCTAAATATAGCCAGGATGAAATGTGAATTTGTGAATATTTGAAAAATATATCTGTCTATATAATTCCATTATAAGGTATTTAGAAATCTCAGTTCAGAGCTCATGTATGGCATCAGTGATGTTTAAACTTATTTTGCTCAAATCGTATGTTGGCCCAGTTTCCACTTTGAATGAAAATAATATTTATATCTGTATCAGTTATAAAATGCAATTTATTTTTAAAATGTTAAGCTTATTTAATATAGCAGCCCAGAGTCTCTTCTAGTGCACTTAGACCACTTAGGATTTTTATTGTTGTATGCTTGTTCAATAGCACTGACCACCAATATTGTCAGTACAGGTTGTTTTTGACTTACAACCACAATGGACTCCAAGATTTCTGTTGCTAAGCAAGACAATTGTTAAGTGACTTTTCCCTCATTTTGTGACCTTTCCTGCCACAGTTCTTAGGTGAATCACTGCACTTATTATGTTAGTAATACAGTTGTTAAAGGAATATAGTTTTCCCATTGACTATGCTTATGAGAAGGTGATCCCGTGACCTTGGGACACTGCAACTGTCAGTTGCCAAGCAACTGAATTTTGGTCACATGACTATGGGATGCTGCAAAGGTTACAAGTGTGAAAACTGGTCATGCCACTTTTTTCAGTGGCACTGCAACGTCAAATGCTCACTAAATGAATTGTTCTAAGTTGAGGAATGACTGTATTTGCTTCTCTGAGATCCAGTAAACCTCTGCTTATGTCATCAATAATTTCTTTATTTTTATTTATTTATTTGTCAAGAATGTATTAAGTAATTTATATAATTATAAGCACCAATTGAATACATAAAGTAGATACCAGTAGAGGAAACATTAAGACAGGGACGGTAGGCATGCTGGTGCTCTTATGCACGCCCCTTACAGACCTCTTAGGAATGGGGTAAGGTCAACAGTAGACAGTCTTAGATTAAAATTTTGGGCGCTTTGGGATGAAACCACAGAGTTAGGTAGTGTATTCCAGGCACTGACTACTCTGTTGCTGAAGTCATATTTTCTGCAATGGAGTTTCGAGCGATTCACTTTAAGTTTGTATCTATTGTGTGCTTGTGTATTGTTGTGGCTAAAGCTGAAGTAGTCATTGACAGGTAGGACATTATAGCAGATAACTTTATGAGCTACACTTAGGTCATACCGAAGACGGCATAGTTTTAAGTTTTTTAGGCCCAGAATTTCAAGTCTGGTAGCATAAGGTATTTTGTTGTGAGCAGAGGAGTGGAGGACTCTTCTTGTGAAATATTTCTGGACACGTTTGATTGTATTAATGTCCAATATGCAGTGCGGATTCCAGGCAGATGAGTTGTATTCAAGAAATACAACTAGCAAATGTTTTATATGCTCTGGTTAGTAGTGTGATATTACCGGAGAAGAAGCTACACAAGATTAGGTTTACAACTCTTAATGCCTTTTTGGCGATGTTGTTACAGTGGGCTTTGGCACCTAGATCATTAGATATGAGTTCTCCAAGGTCCTTGATAGAGTGAAGTCATCTACAAGTTTGTGTCCATAATCAATTATCTAGCTACCCTCTCCTCAGTCAGACACCATTTTTATTAGAGTTCTTTTTCCAAATATTAAAATGTTATCCACTGACTCTTGCCTTGTATTATATTTACAAAATACTGAAGTTTCAGCTTTGTTCCAGTGCCACTCTGATTTTTCTTCATGTAGAACTGAAGGATTTGTCAGTCAAGAGTAAAACTTTGGCAGCTACCTCTTCAACTTGCCATTAGAGTAAGTGAGGAGGGAGATATTGGTTACAAACCAGTTAAGTTGAAAAATGAAATTTCTACATCTCCACTAGAGCTTGTGAGAGTCTGGAAACTTTTCAAGGATGTCTTAACAGGTATGAAGTTGAGGCAGATAGTTCCCATAACAAAGAATTTGTTTACTTGGTCTACATGGAAGCTAGGGGTTTTAGCTGGGAAAAATCTTTGTTTAATTCTATGAACTGGTATTTCAGGATCTCAGGGTTAATTTTGCCTTGACATTACTACGTAATGTATTCAATAAACAATAAGCTTTTCAAAAATGAAATGGTCCTGGATTTTTATTTTGCTATTTAAGCTGGATGTTGACATTGTCTTTCTTGTGATCTAAAATACCCTCCATTCCTGTAGAGACCTACTGATTGTTTAGTTTTCATTTCAATATCATTTCAATGATATGTTACAGTAAGGAAGATTGTGTTCTTCATAATAAATACATTTGGTATCAATGTGATATCTGTGCACTTTAATATCTAGCTTAGAAGTATCATAGCCTTCTTCTCAAGAATCAGCCATCTTTTTATTTTATGGTTATAGTCTATGAATGTCTATTCTTAGCACAAAGTCTGTTTCAGCTTCTTCTTTGCTTATTTACATTGCTATTGACATCAATTTGTTAAGTAAAAAATAAAAATTGCTTACAATTCAACCCTGGCTGTTTTCTCCCCCTGCCCTTCCCTCTTTCCTGGAAAATTGATATTTCATTATAGATCTTCCTCTTCATACACAATATCTACCACAGATAGTGAGATCTAATAAGTAGGGCCTTGGAATTTTCACCAGATAGGTTGTACTACTTATTTCCCATTCAGTAAGATTATTATAAGTACGAACAAAGGGTAGTATAAATAATTTTAGTTTTTAAAAATGCCATTTTCTTTCCAAATTCTTTGTTATGATTGATACAGCCAAGAAAGAGAATCCAGGTGGAATAGGTAACTGAAATGTCCGTGGTTTTTGCAAAAACAAAAGCCTCACAGCAACACACCAGATCATGAGATCGGAAGGTGATTTCCAATAGAGCAGGGGTGTCAAACTCAAGGCCCGGGGGCTGGATCCAGCCTGCGGGATGCTTAGATCTGGCCAGCGAGGCCACCCTGCCTGGCCACGAGTGATGTCAAGCTGACCACGCTCCCCTGGCCATGCCCCCTTGGCCCTCTGAGATCAAACACAAGCCTGATATGGCCCTCAATGAAATCAAGTTTGACACCCCTTCAATAGAAGAACAGGGGGTCAGGGTCTCTTAAATCAGGCTGCACCTCAGTTATCTCAAATTAACATGGTCATTCCCTTGCTTAGCAAAGAGCTTTCTTCACATCTGTCAATTCACAGAGTCTGAGGAGATTGTATCTTATCATCTGACTGTTCCAGCTCCAGGTCTGAAGATGATTTGTCTTGATGTGTGCTAATGCTGACATTCCCTTAATTCAGCTGGAACACTTCTTCAGAGTGTCACAGGACATTATTTTGATAGAGGTAAGGCACTGATGATGTTACTTAGTTTGGTAATGAAATGTCTGCAACAAAAGTCACCAAGCTCAGAAAGAACTCCACATTATTTGTTTGTTTGTTTATTTAATGAGAAGTCTTAGATTCAAATATAATTTCAATTTATTTCAGTTTTACCTCATTTGGCTGCCTTGCCTTTAACTATTCAGCTATAAAATATCAGGATATCTTTCTGTAATGCAGCAGACTCAAATTTAGTGCTTTTTAGCAATATTAAACAATGGAGAACATCAGACTAAAGAACTAGAACAATATACTTTGGCAAAGATTTTGAATATTTTAAAGTTTCATATAAATAATATTGTTATGCAAAAAGAATCATTTAATCTCCTGAGATATTTAAATGTGTCACTTCAGAGTTTCAAAAATCTCTGCCATTTAAGTTTCCTAATGTAAAATTTGCCACCTCTTGATAATATCCATATTGATAACACGTTCGTACATGTTTTATTACTTTGATATATTTTTTCTACATTCAAATAGTAAGAAAATACCCCTATGCGGTCAAATTAAATGGCTTTAAAGAAACTTTTATTTTAACTTGCAGCACATATTTTTTGGATAGGTTATTTTGTTTAACACTCTATAATATTATAATCTCATGTTAGAAAAAAATTACTGTCTTCAGTAAGTTTATTTGGTTTTCATTGACTTTCCTACGAGTGGATAGTTCTCAACACTTTATTAAGTTTATTATTTCTGTTTATGATTCTCTGCCATTAAATCAATTGTAATATTTCAAGCAAGGAGATTTATAAAATTAACATTTCAAGATATTAAATCATATTCTGCTATGCTTGCTGCTCTATCACTCCCTCTTCTATGTCTCCTGTAATACTACAAAATATTGTTTTAGAATTTGTTTTGGTGATGAAAGGCTCCCAAAATAAAGAATGAAATGTGGACTGAGTACAGCTAGTCCTCGATTTACAGCCACAACTGAGCCCAAAAGTCCTGTTGTTAAAGGAGACAGTTGTTAAGTGAATTGTGCCCCATTTTACAACCTTTCTGGCCGCATTTCTTAAGTGAATCACTGCTGTTGTTAAGCTGGTAACATAGTTCTTAAGTGAATCTGGCTTCCCCATTGATGTTGCTTGTCAGAAGATCACAAAAGGTGATCACATGATCCCAGCCATTGCAATCACCATAAATATGAATATGAGTTGCCAAGCATCTGAATTTTGATCACGTGACCATGGGGATGGTGCAATGGTCGTAAGTGTGAAAAGTGGTCATAAGTTACTTTTTTCAGTGCCCTTGTATATAGTCCCTAAATGAACTGTTCTAAGTAAAGGGTTACCTACCTTTATTATTGTTCACCAACAGACAAAATCTTTTCAGAATAAAGCAACTATCTGCACAACTATAGATATATGTCAGAGTTTGTTGCAAAAATCAAATCCAGAAGCACACACAGATAACTGAATCAGCTGGATTCATTAACTTCTTTATATTCATAATAACACATAAAGTATTTACAATACCAATAGTTGATTCTTTAGCTCAATTCAGCAGATATGTTCACAGATATGTGAGTGTTAAGCAGCTCAGAACAACACATACACTGCTTGGTTTCAGTTTCAATTCTCTGCACAGAATCAGAAGCTGCAGACTAAGACATGCTCTGGCTCCAGTCTGTCTCAGCTCTCAATTGGCTGATTTAGTTGTTATGCCTATTCATTGGCTGATCTTGTTACCATGTCTTTCCAGTCATGAATATTTTAACAATATATTCTGTGAACTGCTAGGTGTGTGAGTCGTAGCTCTCTTTCTGCATCCCAGACTTTCTATATTAAGTTGCTTCTTTGCCCTCTTGGAAGGAGCACCTCCCTCCTGGGACTCCAGACTACATTCTATCAAAGGTACAGAAATAGCATTTTGGAGAAAAAAGGTTGCCCATTCAAATTTCATTATTAAGATATATAGTGTGTTTGAGGTTCAATTTATTGTTCGAAAACTGTTAAAATAATTTTCTCATTGCTTACAAGTATTGAATTTTATTTTATTTTTCTGCTTGCTTTATTTTTTTTTCTTATGTCCTTGTTTTGGTTTTTATTATTGTTTGTAATTTTATAAATAATCATATCCATTGCTATGTATAGTTGTAGGTGTACATGAAGCACACAAAACTCTCCAAGACATACTTAATTTGGTACTGCTACAATTTAGGACATTGTTGTGGCCCTCCAGTGGCCAGCAGAGCTGGCAGCAGAGTCGGACAGTGAGGAAGTTGGGGAGGAACTTGGGCCAGTCTTTGGGGCGAGAGCTCAGCATCAGAGGCAGAGAGGGAGCTCGACAGCTGCAAGGCAGAGGAACAGCTGGAGCCTGTTCCCAGTGTGCACATGTGCAGAGCTGCCAGAAGACAAGAACAACTCAGAAAGCAGGGTCAATTTGGGAATAAAGCCACACCTTGGAGATAATTGGCCCCTCTCATAGGAAACAAAAGAGGAGTGAATGAGGAGGATGCTTTTGCAGGAAACAATTCATTCATTCGGTCATTTCAAGAATGGAAAGTTCTGCTCGTGACTCTAAGAGATTCTGTGCCAAGTTTTGCCTTACACTGCATTTGGAAACAAATTACGTGGCAGCTTGTCAAGCGAGATAAGGTGTGTTGTTAAATATTCCTCTGAAAGACTGTTTGGACAGGCTTTGCTGACTATGAATGAAAGTAATTCCCAGTTATGTAAATAAAAGAGATTTTGCCGGGACCAAGAATGTGCTTCCTGCTTTTTAAGGGAGCCTAGGTCAGAACAGACAGAGAATAATAGGGTTGTACGGGACCTTGGAGGTCTTCTAGTCCAATCTGCTGCTACCATTCCAGACAAATGATTGTCCAGTCTCTTCTTGAAAATCTCCAGTGATGGAGCACCTACAGCTTCTAGAAGTAAGTCATTCCACTGATAAATTGTTCTCACTCTCAGGAAATTTCTCCATGTTCTAGGTTGGATCTCTCTAATGATCTTCCACCTGTTACTTCTGGTCCTGCCTCCAGGTCCTTTGGAGGATAGGTCAATGCCTTCCCTGGGACAGCCTCTCAAGTACTGGAAGACTGCTATCCTATCATCCTTAAAAACGATTTCCAGTGATTCTCACTGAGGAGTAAGTTCTAAAGATAGAGTCATTCAGCATGTTCTACAGTTAAGGAATGGTGACGTTTGTCCCATTATAATGAAAAGTATAAAAGATTTGTCATTGATTATGATGACCAAGCAAAATTTTCAGCCACTAATAGCCATAGCACTTAGACTTATATACCACTTCACAGTGCTTTACAACCGTCTCTAAGCCATTTACAGAGTCAGAACATTGCCCCCAACAATCTACGTCCTCATTTTACCGAACTTGGAAGGATGGAAAGTTGAGTCAATCTTGAGCTGGTGAGAATCGAACTACTGGCAGCTGGCAGTCAGTAGAAGTAGCCTGCAGTACTGCATTGTAACCACTGCACCACCACATTGTAACCACTCTTATGCTACAATCCACTGATAATTTTCCATATTTTGTGCTAATTTCCCATTAATCTATGAATGTAGCTATTTCTCATAAGTCAATACTGTTGGATTGTTTTAATACGATTCATTAAGACTATCCAAACTTTGAAGGGGCATTTTGCTTTATTCAACACCTCTATCTAAGCAAACTTTGGGCTGCTGCATAAAAAACTGTAGTGCCTCACTTTTAACCAAATGTGGCTGCTATGCACTTCAATCATCAGAACTAGGTTTTTCATTTGGGACCCATCACGACAGTAGTCCTGCCTCAACATTTCTTATGAAAGCATCAAGGTGAACATATTGCCTCCTTGTGATGAAGTGTCTTGTCAAGGAAGGGAATATTATCTCCTTGACCAAACAGCTATGTCAAGATGAACTGCTCCCCTATATACATATACATCATATACTGTACATTATTTCAAAATGATAAAATAGAGTCTTGCCAGAGAGAACTGTTGTCCTCACATTAAGCAGATCTATACTTGTCTACTTTGCTAAGGATTATAATCACTACAAGGGAAGGGAATGGAAGGGAAGGGAAAGGGAAGGGAAGGAAAGGAAAGGAAAGGAAAGGGAAGGGAAGGGAAGGGAGGGGAGGGGAGGGGAGGGAAGGGAAGGGAAGGAAGGGAAGGAAATAGTTTATGTTACAGAAAATGGGTCCACAATAGGTGCTCTTCTCTTAAATTAGTTAATAGAATGTCTTGGACATGAATCCCTCGACTTTGTGTTTCCTGAAGTACCTCTCAGATGTAAAGTCTAGGGCGTGATTGTTTCTGACTCTTTGCAATGGGACAACCAGTCAATTTTAATGGAAATAAAATTAATTCCCAATAGTCCTGGCATATACCACTATTTAGCTATGACAGCCTATCGTATTTTTCGCTCCATAAGCCGCATCTGACCATAAGACGAACCTAGGTTTAAAGGAAGAAAAGAAGAAAAAAAATCAGGCGGAGCCTGAGAGGACCACAGATAGGTGTCCTGTCATGTGCCAGCTCTGCCTATTGACTCCTGCACTGTGGAAAAGAGACAGAAGAGGCAGGCAATGACAAAGACAGAAGAAGCGGGGTTCAGCACTGTAAAAGGATCCCGCCGCCGTGGCTCGGCTGCTATTCACCAAAGGACTGGCACCGACGCACAGACATTTCCACCCACTTTTGGAGGGGGGAAGTGCATCTTATGGAGCAAAAAAGACAGCAATTAAAGGAAATCATTGAAGATATCCAACCTTTAACCCCCAACCCAAAAGCAGACCTGAAAGTCCATGTGGAATAAAGTACATCCAAGACAGTCGTAACCAAAAGTCAACCAACTAAAATGGGGAAAAAAATCCACTACTAACATCTATTATATTTCTTTGATGGCAGAAACAGCTCTGGTATCATCATCACCATCATGCTTTTCTTCCCCCATCTAATTATTTTTTTTATATTTCTTCCAAATTTGTGATGCAAATGGAATTCAGTGCCCAGAGGTATTTGAAAGTAATTATAAATTGTGACAGTATAACTGAGATAGAGTTAGCTTGGCATGCAGGGATTCAGGAACTTCCAAATATGAAAACCAATTGCTTAATTTACCCTTCCAAGTTCTGGAACTTCTCTTTTACTGTGAGAAGAAAAACCGAAGGATCTGCGTTAAAAGAAGTGGAAACACATTTGTTTTTAACAACTTTTTTGTTGTTGCTGTTATTAAATTATGGTTTCTTTTTCTCTTCCAAGTTTGGTATGTTAAAGTCCTCAGTATCACCTACTCCAAAAGCTGCAATATTCATGACCATTGACTTCATTTGCATAAAAATATAACCCACTACAGAAAAAGGATTGATTCCTAGACACAGTAATTTGTCCCCAATTTTTAATCATCTTGCTTGATGAAAATATTTTGGACAGTCCAAAGGCTGCGTCATTTTGTATTTGTTTGACCTTAGAGAGCTATTCCCTCTATATGGATTTTTAACTTTATTTTTTCCCCTCACAGTTAACATGGATTATGTTTGCTTTTAAGTAATAATGATGTTCTATCTCCACACCAAGCTTGGCTGAATTACAGAACATGGCACAACATTATTGGTTTGACACCAAAGGCAGCTCTTCATTTGCGGCCTCCATCTCATTCCACAGCACAACATTGGCACATGTATATTTTTGTGAAAGTCTTATTCAGATTAATGCCAACATTGTTGGATCAAAGGCAATGCCATTTTCTAGACAAATCAAATCTAATGGATGTCTTAGGGACTCTTCCCAGAATCACCCTCAGTATTATAAGAAAATAATGCATTCACTTCACTTATACTCAAAATATTTTTAGATTAATATGCCTGTCATAATTCCTGACTACAGCTGGTGCAATACAATAATTAATGAATAAGTTATTTGCTTTTAATGTTCCATGGTTTGGTGATATACAGTTTGCACCTTCTCAGAATTTTTTAGAGTTATGCTCAGATGAGCAAGCCTCTGATATATTGCTTCTTTGGTAAGAGTATAATAGCCAAGGAACAATTACTTACTATATGTGGATGGCATTTTATCAATGGAATTTCCATTAAGTTAGCCCTCCATCTTGTTAATATTGTAGTCTTTTTTCCTAGATCTTTACATCATTATATTGTGTCACTGAAGCAGGAAAATCTGTGAACTTTTAAGGTACCTTTGATGTGACTATTTGTATCTAAGTTCTGTTTCTTTAGCATAGGAAACTGATTTTTACCACAATCTATGGTTAAATGTTTTAAAAGGTTGCAGACGAAAATCACATGGCTTTATGAAGACCATGAAGATCAATGACTATACATTTATAAATGTCTCATGAATATTATTTTTTCATAAAACAAAGCTGTGCTTCTCCAATAATAACCTTGTCATATATCCAAAGATGGAGCTATCCAATTTCTAGATCATGACCAGCTGGAAGATTTTTGGCTGGTCAAGAACTTATTTGTTTGGAGGGGAGGTAACTGAAGGTACACATTGAGTGGGGCTAGGTTCCATGGGAATTCGTGGGAAAGTCTGTTTTAACTTCAAGATTTTAGCATTTAGAATTTGCATTTTTCAAAATAGCAAGAACTGTGTCTTCAGTTCTCAGCGATCATGGTCTAATGACCAAAGTAGCCAATGTTTGGTACATGCTACATGCAGCTTGAAAAGCAATTTTCTCATTCATGATTTAGGCAGAAGGGTATCTGCTAATGAAAATAATGACTTTTTATTGTCACATAGTGAACAGTATTAAATGGTGGACTTCCTCATCTCCATTAGCTGTTCTCACATGCTCTGCTTGACTTTGTGTTTGGTAATTCTTAATCATGGAAAGTCTTCAAGGATATTTTAGCACATCCTTGAATATCACTGCTTTATCCTATAACAGGGCCGCGGTGTGGCTCAGGCTGTAAGAAGCCTGTTATTAAAACACAGCTGCCTGCAATTACTGCAGGTTCTAGTCCCACCAGGTCCAAGGTTGACTCAGCCTTCCATCCTTTATAAGGTAGGTAAAATGAGGACTCAGATTGTTGGGGGGGGCAATAAGTTGACTTTGTAAATATACAAATAGAATGAGACTATTGCCTTACACACTGTAAGCCGCCCTGAGTCTTCGGAGAAGGGCGGGATATAAATGTAAATAAAAAAAAAATAACAGAATAACAGAGTTGGAAGGGACTTTGGAGATCTTCTAGTCCAATCTCTGGCACAAGTAGAAGACCCTATACCATTTTATGTCAGGGTTCCAAGTAATACACCCATAATGAACAGAACTCCAAGGCAGGTAGATTCCTCAAAGAACAGTTTTATTGGATATATCATATTGTGACAGGCTGGTAAAAACCGACTCCTGTCAACCCTGAAGCTGACCTGACCAAGGCCATTTTGAATTTTCAGTGTTGCCATACTGCAGTTGAGGGATGGGGAAGGGAGAACAGAGATAGCTGGGTTTTTGTAGCCAAAACAACATACTTTTTCCTGGGAACCAAGGACATTCCCACAGGTGGTCAGAGAGAGGACTAAAGTTACTAAGCAACTGGATGGCACCTTGATTGGATCATAGTGACTGATAGTTTGGGGAAGGGAGAAAACTTTTACTTTTAATTAGGTGAAAACCATGGGAACATTCAGTCAGTTTTCACCTAATTAAAAGTAAAGGTTTTCAGTGGTGACACTGAAGCCTCAAAATGACCTCAGTCAGATCAGCTTCAGCATTGACATACTAGACAAATGGCTGACTTCTTAAAAACCTCCAGTGATGGAGTGCCCACAACTTTTGAAAGCAACCCATTCTATTGCTAATTGTTCTCACTGTCAGAAAATTTCTCATTAGTTCTAGGTTACTTCTCTCCTTGATTAGTTTTCATCCATTTCTTGTCCTACCTTCTGATGTTTTGGAGAATAGGTTGACCCTTTCTTCTTTGTGGCAGACCCTCATATATTGGAACACTGCTGTCATGTCACCCTTTTCACTAGACTAGACATACCCAATTCCTGCAACCATTCTTCATACGTTTTAGCTTCCAGCCCACTAATCGTCCATGTTGTTCTTCTCTCCACTCTTTCTAGAGCAAGGGTGTCAAACTTGTGGCATGATGGTGGTATCATGTGATGTATTGTGACTTTTTCCCCCTTCGCTAAACTGGGTGTCGGCATGGCCAGTGTGTGATGCATCCAGTCTGCGGGCCACGAGTTTGGCACCCCTGTTCTAGAGTCTCAACATATTTTTTATATTGTGGCAACCAAAACTGTATCTATTATTTCAAGTGCGGTCTTACCAAGGCATTATAAAATGGTAAGACCCCATCTTTCCAAATGACAGGCCATGTACAGCTACCCTCTTCAATATTTTCAGGCAAATTCCAACCACATCTCAAGCCCGCATCCCAGATATTCCTAAGAAAAACCAAACTACCTACAAGTACTTTCTACCATTCAAAGTACCACCTACCTTAACTATATGGATAAGCACATGCTTAAATTTCTTCCGCTGAATTAAACCTGAATTCATATTTCATGCTTAGCTTAGTTGAAAACTAAGCAGCTGAATAAATACAACAAGCTAAGCTTGATGTGTCCTATTTTTGTGGCTTATTGTCCAAATATGGTGTACAATATGTAAGGTGGGAATCTATGAGTGCTAATAATACAGGATAAAGAATAGTCATGATTCAGCCTGGCTCCATTTAGACTTAAACATTTAATCTTATTAGTTATTTAAGTTTCATTTTTTTCTTAAAGCCAAAGCACATAATAGCAATTCTATAGAATTTGTCATGCCTTGTAGGAATCTGTTATTGGTCTGCAAGGCAAATAAACACCCTGGGATGATTCTGTTTATTTCCAAGAAAAATTACAAGGTTCAAGTTTATCATCAAATTGATGGCAAGCTTTTACATTTTTATGCAATTCCAGGGGTGATATTCCTTTAAGATATTTTCTTGCACAACCTTGAATCAAAGTTTCAATCACAGCAGTCTAATTATTTGAACATAATTCAGGATTTTACTATACAGAAAATTTCATGGCAATAGTAGCCTTTGAGCAAAGAAGTCACACATTAGCAAAACAATTAGTCTTTTGTCAGTTTCCAAGGTCAGTGTTATATGGCCTATTTCAATGGTTGGCTTTTGTCTATTAATACCATATATTTATTTTCAGAATAAATGGGGATTTGTCAGATATCCTCTCCCTTGCTGTCTCTTTCTCCCTCCCTGTCTTTTAAATGATCTAACAGTTAAACACATTTCCCCCTAATTATTCAGATTTAAAAATTGTTTGTGTATGCATTGACAAGTTCCATCCTATTTATTTAGTCATTTGCTGTGTCTGGTTGTATATTTCAAGCCCATGTCAATCACTGCTATTTTGTTCAGGAAATGTTTAATACTCATTGAACCAAATGAACTAATTTTTATTCTACAGCTTTGTACAGGATATGAGCCATTTTGATTATATTTTCAGTTAGCCCCTCCTCCCCCCACCTTCCTCCCAAAATATAAAAAAGAAAAGGGCTGTTTTAGCTCTTCTGAGAGAAAGAGAGATATCTCCTGTTTTCCCCAAAATAAGACATCCACTGATAATAAGCCCAAATGGGCATTTGAGTGCATGGCAATAAGGCCAAGCGCTTATATCAGGGTTCAAAAAAATGTAAGACAGGGTTTTATTTTCGGGGAAATCTGATATATATATATATATATAGTGTTAAATTGTACCCTATGACCATCATTTGTGTTGTAAATGTTGTATGCACCAAGACAAATTCCTTGTGTGTCCAATCACACTTGGCCAATAAAATTCTATTCTATTCTATACACACACACACACACACATGCTATGTTTCCCCAAAATAAGACATCCACTGATAAGCCCAAATGGGCATTTGAGTGCATGGCAATAAGGCCGAGCACTTATATCAGGGTTCAAAAAAAATATAAGACAGGGTTTTATTTTTGGGGAAATCTGAGATATATATATAGTGTTAAATTGTACCCTATGACCATCATTTGTGTTGTAAATGTTGTACCTTGATGAAGGTATCTTTTCTTTTATGTGCACTGAGAGCATATGCACCAAGTCAAATTCCTTGTGTGTCCAATCACACTTGGCCAATAAAATTCTATTCTATTCTATACACACACACACACACACATGCTATGTTTCCCCAAAAATACAACCTACTCCGAAAGCAAGTCCTAGCTTGATTTTTACATGTGCAGCCAATATAAGCCCTAATTAAGACCACGCCCACTCCAGGCTGCATGGGTAAAAATTAAGCTAAGGTGGGGATGGAGCTGCCCTTACCTTTGGACAGTTGCAATCAGGCCTCGCACGCCTCAGCCCATTTCTTCTGTAGCTGGCAAGGCTTTCCTGAAGGCTTCTGTAGCCAATAACAGAGCTTTGATTCGGTCTGGAGCTCTATTATTGGCTGCAGAGACCTTTCCTGAAGGCCTCTGCAGCCAATAATGAGGCTCTGGATAGATCCAGAACTCTGTTATTGGCTGCAGAATCCTTCAGGAAAGCCTTGCTGCCCTTGCCGGCCGAAGAAGTTCCTGAAGGCCTCTGACAGCAAAAAGGAGGCCAGGGGTGACACGTATAAGTGAAGTGAGTCAGTGGACAACATCCCCCCTGAAAATATGACCTGGTGCCATTTTTGGTGGCAAAATATAAGACAGGGTCTTATTTTGGGGAAAGCTTGGTAATATAGCCAATATAACCAATAAAACAACACATATAAGACTGGATGAAATTACTGGTACGTAACTATTCCAAACCATATTCCAAAACTATTCCCAACCATATAAATATTTCAAAAGATTTAAATTTATTACTAACAAAATTACTTTCCCAATTGCTTTCCCCAGTTAGATGCTAAGTGATATTGTTTTACTTTGCAGGATATATTGTGAATATGATGTCCAAGTTTCATGCTAAACATTTGTACTACCCAGCATTAGAATTAAAGAAAAGATGATAAGCCATAAATTAGACATGAACTCTGGAGTAACTAGTTATTGCTTTCAAACAAGGCAATTCAAGGAAAAGAGAGAGAAACAGAGAGAAATGTGGTTTCCCCCCCCCCCTTGCTCTTTATCCAGCTATAAAAATTGACAACCTTAGGCCTACCCAGTCACTGATACCTTGCAACATTTTTTTTTCTCAGTTCAAAAGAAAAGTATTTTCCAGATACATCTATTCAACACTACAGGGTTTTACACAGTCAGTGTGATTAAGAAGGTGGAACTGGGAAGGGAGTTTGCAAGCCATTAATTTAATTTCTCTTTTGTGTGGCATAGAGATAAGGATATTTTTGTTATGCCAGAATGTATGGTAGTTCAGGGCTGAAGCAATGATTTAATTACATGCTTTACTCTTTGTTTTTGGCTTTAGGCAGAACTTTAGATAATTATGGATTACCTTCAAATTGCTTTGTGGATAGGAATAGAAACAGTGGCAGAATAGAAGTGTCCGATTGCTATGAATGAGTTGATGAATAGAAACTATAACTTTGTATAGATGATATGCCAATTGTACAAATGACACACAACTGTAACTGAAATGCCATTTATTCATTTCAAAGTACTGATTTACTAGAATGCTATCTGCTACCTCTTTTATCTCTCTCTCTCTCCCTCCTCCAGGATAGTTTCAAAACTTCTTTAGCTGGAAAGGTCCTTATAAAGATTTATTGTCTACACCTACAACTCTGAAATATGCCAGTATGGCAAGGTAGATTAATCAATGGGCCTAAGGTAAGTTCCTGCTGACTGTTTTAATGCAAAAGGGAAGGCCATCCCAGGTGAAGAGGAACACACACCGGTGGGATCAAACCAGTGGTGGGATTCAGCCAGTTTGCACCACTTCGGGAGAACCGATTGTTAACTTTCTGAGCAGTTTGGTGAACTGCTTGTTGGAAGAAATCATTAGGGCAGAGAACTGGTGATTAAATTATTTGAATCCCACAACTGGATCAAATTAACTGCTATTTATCATCTCACAAAGGGCTGTGCCTTGTGCTTAAACCCTTCCCTGCTCCAAGATGGTACCTCAACTTATTCTGCTCTTTCTTTCCTTGTGTGTCAAATCACACTTGGCCAATAAAATTCTATTCTATTCTATTCTTTCTTTCACACAAGAAGGACTGAAATTTTAGGAGGATTTTTTGGGGAAAGAGATTGTTGCCAGCCTCTTTAAATGTAACTTATGTAACTTGGCTGCTGGTAATCAGATGTTGGTGTGTTTTCATTTCGTTATCATTCAGGTAATTTCTGCTCATGCAGCTTCCAATCAACATTCCGTTACTGGACATATAGTAATAAAGGCAATCCTGCTGCCCAACATTCAGTCGGTACCTCTTATTTGGTGAATGTTCACCAAAACCTGACTTGCTTCTGATTTCAAGCACACACTCAGTTGCTATGGAAATCAGGGATTTATTCAAAATAAAGGACAAATGTCTGTGAAGATTTTCAATCAACTAGGTCAGGGGTGCCAAACTCGATTTCATTGAGGGCCACATCAGGGTTATGTTTGACCATGGTGGGCCGGAGTGGGTGTGGCCAGGGTGGGCATGGCCAGCTTGACATCACTTGTGTAAGGGCCACCTGTGTTGGCCCGAGCACTCTGTCAGAGAAAATGGGGTGCATTTTCAGCTGCGACAGCCTCCTACAACTCTCTGTGAGTGAAAACAGAGCTCATGCAGCCCTCCCGAGCTCCATTTTCGATGGCAGAGGCACCGCGGGCCAGTCCTTTACTGTTTCCAGGGTGGCCCTGTGGGCCAGATCTAAGCACCCATGGGCCAGATCTGACTCCCATCCTTGAGTTGACACCCCTGATTTAGGTCATGATGGTCCCAAAGGTGCTCTCCAGATGGGTCTTCAGTGTCTTCTTGAAAGCCTCCAGTGATGGAGCACCCACAGCTTCTGAAAGCAGGCTGCTGCACTAGTTAATTGTTCTCACTGTTAATCCTAGGTTACTCTCTCATTGATTAGCTTCCATCCATTGTTTCTTGTTTTGCCTTTTCCAAAGCACCAGACGTTGCATTTCTGAAGTACCAGAAATTATCCATCTGGAATGGATAAAAAGAATTGGATGTGTGGAAGTTGAAGAGCTAGTATGGTAGTATGGCTTGAGTATTTGCAAAATCATGACAGTAAGAATCAGGCTTCTGGAGCTGTGAGTTTGGAAAGGAAACAGATAACAAAAACTCGGTCTTTGACTTTTCTAGTTTGCGAAAGGAGGCAGTATAGTGTGAACACAATAAGTGCCATTCTTTATGGTACTTGGTATTAGCATCTAAAGCAGGAAGCCATTTCCAACAGTTAAGAGGAATGTCCGGGCACTGCAGTAACATCATCTCCTAAGACCTTTTCAGTTATAGAGGTCACAGTATGATTTACAATATTTTCTTTAACACTGTAAAGAAATGATGTTTCTTTATCATTGTAAAAAAATGAAGGGAATAACCTGTAACCTTGTTTTGTTCAGGGTTCTTCTGAGTTCCTTTGGCAATGAGCCCAAGGAGTGCTATAATTGTGCATGCCAATAAAAATATACCTTGCTTCAACTTTCTCCAATCGCTTTGGATGCTTATAAAAGTGGGCAATTTTTTCCCCATAACAACTTGTTTAACTTGCTCTTTTTCTCAGTAAGTGACTATACTTCTAAATAAAGCAATGCACATCAGCTCCGATTAGGTATTACTTTTAAAGAAAATTTAAAGGACTTAGGTGAGTCATATGGATGGATGGATGGATGGATGGTAAGAGACTTGGCAAACAGCCAGGAAGACACATTCTTCTCACTAAGTACCACACTGCAATTCCAGAAAGTGGAATAAAATATGAATACAAGCAGTGTTGAGATGATTTGTACTGCCAGTTCGAAAGCATGTAAAAAATGCAAGTAGAAAAATAGGAACCACCTTTGGTGGGAAGGTAACAGTGTTCCGTGTGCCTTTGGCGTTTAGTCATGCCGGCCACATGACCACGGAGACGTCTTCAGACATTGCTCTTTGGCTTTGAAACGGAGATGAGCACCACCCCCTAGAGTCGGGAATGACTAGCACATACATGCGAGGGGAACCTTTACCTTTTAAATATGTCTAATATAGATCCCCAAATTGAAGTGTAAGTGCCATCTTTCTTTTTCTAAACCTCTGGTGAATTATGGGCGGTGCATGGCTCACTGGTTAAGACACTGGGCTTGTCAGCTTGAAAGTCAGCAGCCCAAGTTCGAGACCCAAGCTTCACATGACGGGGTGAGTTCCCATCCTCATCCCGGCTCACCTAGCCAACCTAGAATTTGAAAGCATGAAAATACAAGTAGATAAATACCACATTGGTGGAAAGTTAACAATACTGGCCACATGAGCACAGAAATGTTTTTGGACAGCGCTGGCTCAATGTCTTTGAAACGGAGATGAACATGAAACCCTATAACTGGCAATGACTAACAGAGTAAAATCCATAGGGACTCCTTTACCTTTACCTTTACTCTGGTGAATTATTTTGAAATGTTTGATTGTTATATGTATCCCCTATGGATCTCATAGAATTCACATATACCAAAATGACTTGGGGATCCTTGGCATATAAAAAGCCAAATAAAATTTCTACTCTTGTATGTAATTGCTGTATATACAAGGGTAAAATAAGTGAGACTCAGCTCTGCGTTCTTCCATCTATTCAAATTAAAGTTTCTAAGGGAAATTGAATTGGCTAACATATTAAAGATCATTGTGACTGTCAACACTCATATTTGAATTAAATGACTTTATACAGTGCAAATTAGTTGCAGATTGAAAATATAATGAACCACTATTTTTTTTCTTTTTTCTTTTTTGAAATGCTGCTTTTTTTTAGTTCCTCTGAGCTGATGAGTATTGGCTTTCCAAGGTATACAGATGGCATGTTTGGTAAACCAGAAAATAATTTAGCATGAATAGTGGCTCCTTTTAATTTGCAGTGTCAAAAGTTTGCACACTTCACTTGATGAGGATGGTTAAGCAGCTTCATGTGGTACAAAGGAAAAAAAATATGTAGTTAAGAGTATGAAAGAATAATAATGTTGGTTATTGGGCAAACCATTTCATTGTTTTAACACAAACATGTCTAGAAATCACTACTCAGCACAGCACATTGAAAATTAATTGTGTAGAGAAGCATCACCAGCTTGATTCTAATCAGCCATTAATGTTCATCCCCCAACCACCACGTCAGTTAATCTTGGTTGAAAGAAATGGGTAGAAAAAACCCACAGAACCATCAGACATACAGTAGTATCCAGCAGGAAAGAGGCACCAGGTCTCTGTTCTTCAATATTTAGAAAAATTCTAGCATTCAATCCAGATAATCCTGATAATAATCACCAAGCTTTTAGGAACAAAAATAATTTTGAGTTGTAAACTGTAGAAAGTCAGCACCCACCTCCCAGAAGAATGAAATATTTTGGGAAATATTAAAAAGACAGAATATTATATTTCTCTAAATGAGAAATGAACAAATATGTTTTTTTAGAGGCAGGAAGCAGACTCAGTTTTAATAGCCCCTAGCAGATATTTTGTGCCCATTAAGAAAGATTGAGCCAGCTGTCTACAAAACAAAATACCTTCAGCTTCAGGTTGATGGGATTAAGAACAGGACATGATCCTTCAGGACGTAATAGGATTAACCCACTACCATTTAGCAGAAGACACAGAGTTTACTACATTGCACATTCTCCATTTCAGACTTTGCATCATCTCAGAGCAGTCCAAACTTCAGCCAAACCTGGGAGCTCTTTTCCTCTTTTGCCTATAGAGCCACCTATGACCCCTACATAATTCCTATATGACATAGGAATCGGACAACAGCCAATAGAATACATGTTATTGCACAGGAACAGGAAGTACAAGTGCAAAGCCCAAGGAAAGTATAAAAACCCCTCACTCTCAACTCTGTTTTGTCAGCTGCCCAGAACCACAAACCCAAGTGGTTCTGCTCAGGGATGGGTTTCCCTTACCTTTGCTACCAGTTCGCTCGTGCATGCGCACATGCTTTGCTCGCACACATACCACTTCTGCGCATGCGCAGAAGCTTCTGCACATGTGCAGATCATATTTGATGACGTCCGGGTGGGTGGGCAGAGCCTCCCACCACCGCTGCTACCAGTTCGCCTGAACTGGGGTGAACCGGTAGCAACCTACCACTGGTTCTGTTTCATCAATAAAGGGACCCTCTTTCCCACCAGCCTCTAGCCTCCGTTTTGTCTCCAGTGCCTTTCTCCCACCTTGGAACTGAACCAGATGGATATTTTTCTCCACAAAGCCATAGAGCTGAAAAGCAGAGAAATGGTGGGTTACAAGGGGTTGGTCCTTGCTTCTGAGTCGATAGGTGGCTTAACAGGGCTTGTATAGATAGCAATAGCACTTAGACTTATGTACCACTTCACAGTGCTATACAGCTCTCTCTAAGTGGTTTATAGAGTCAGCTTCTTGCCCCAAACAATCTGGGTCCTCATTTTACCCACCTCAGAAGGATGGAAGGATGAGTCAACCTTAAGCTGTTCAGAATCGAACTCCTGGAGTGAGCAGTGGAGATGAGTCTGAATGCAGAATATTTGATCAAATCAACTGCCATCTAACTACAGATATATGACTTCTCTATAGCAATCATTATTTGCAATGGCTATTATACAAAGTTGCACTCACCCTTGCCTCTTGTCCTGAGAAGGGGCTACTGCTCCAGGGACATGGTGGAGGCATGATGATTACGCATGACATTATCACTATATAAACATGAAAGTAGAGAATGCTATCTTTAGAATAAGATTCATGTCTAGTAGGAACATTATGATTATGTTACAATAGTTTGTTGGTAGAAATTGTTGGACTAATGTGATTCAACCACACTATGAACGACATCATCCAACATTGATTGGGAGTCATGCCAATCATAGAAAAAATGCAGGTAGGAAGACTGTCAAGCAGGTTCTGCCATAGTGCAGGAATAGTGCTAGGAAGAAGAGGGTTGTCGATAGAAATCTCTTGGCGATAAGGGTAAAATAAGACATACGGTTAGGTAGCCTTAGGTGTTCTATGTAAAATTTAATAAGAAGGTTAGATTTAGCATGAATTTTTAAGAGTTAGTTGTAGTCTTATATGTATGTTATAGTCAACATAGCTTTCCAGTGTAACATTTATAGTAAATATTACTGCTTCTGTTACAGTTAAAGTTGGATTCCCCTGATGACTCTGTTGAATTTAGCATGAGGGCTAGCTTTACTATACCTTTCTTTGGCTAGATTTATGTTGTACTGAGGACTGTGTTGTTGGGTACCTCAAGGGCCGGTTTAGCTCTGCCTGGTAAGGCCTGTTATTAAGAACACAAAGCCTGCAATTACTGCAGGTTCGAGCCCGGCCCAAGGTTGACTCAGCCTTCCATCCTTTATAAGGTAGGTAAAATGAGGACCCAGATTGTTGGGGGGGCAATAAGTTGACTTTGTAAATATATACAAATAGAATGAGACTATTGCCCTATACATTGTAAGCCGCCCTGAGTCTTCGGAGAAGGGCGGGGTATAAATGTAAACAAAAAAAAAAACAAAAAAAAAAAGGTTAAAGTTGAAATATATTGTTCCTGTTATCTTTAGATTGAGTGCATACATGCATAGAAATATTCTGGTTGATGTTGAGGGAAGAATGTGTCTTTAGGTAATGTTTAGGATATTTATTTCTATTGGCATTCCAGTAAAATTATGGTTTCAATTAGGCCATAATTCTGAAAATCTGTATAATTAACTATAACACCAGTTTTGATGGGTAGGAGTAATTTTAGGATTGGGAAATGGTGAGGATTGTGTCCCTGGGTAATACTTACTGTAGGTTAAATATATATCTTAACATTTCAGGGAAACAATAGTGAACACTGAGTCTTTCTATGCTATGTTGTGAAATTTATTATGAGTGTTCATTTCAGGGTGAATTGTTGTGTTTAACAGCAGTCTTAAATTTATGCTACTGTGGGGATTTGCTTTCTCGGGTAACCTTGAGCATATATATATATATATTGTTGTAAGGATAAGTTGGATATGGGGTTAAGGTTCATTGAGTTCTATTGTGAAATTTATTGTGAGTGTCAGCTCTAGATCAAGCCAAAGACACTTGGGAAAACCTCTCAGATTTATGTGTGAAAAGATCCATAGTCCCCAAAGTGCATCTTTTCAGAAAGCTGTGCAGCGGACATCTGTAAGAATGGGAAAAGCTAAATCTAAACCACACTAAAGCTCTTTTTCACAAGCAGTTAGACCATAAATTTCATGGAAGCCTAATCTTAACATTTCACTTCCCTGCAGCTAATATAGAAATACAGTAGATACCATCAAATAATGATAACCATAAAGCCTACCTTAAAACTAATCCTGTTTAGTTTTCAGAATAGAACTAAAGAAATCAGAATAGGGAGATAGATACAGAGCTAGATATACTGTAGGTCAAAATTACGGTATATAATTGCCCATATCACCGAAGGTGACTCTGAGCAGGATATAACAAATGGGTAAAACCGCATAAGGAAAAAAAAATCACAGATACATAAAAAAAATTGGCAATGCTATAAATTTCAGAATATAACTAACTCATACTAAATCTTCCCTTTTTATTTCAGTCTGTAGACAAAAGTTAGGATTAGTTTAGAATGTTTTTTCCTATGTTTAGTAGAATACTTTCTTATCAGCTTTGGAGGTGTGTGCTTCCCATGTTAAGACAGAGTACATATTTTTAAAGAGTTAAATGAAGCTATGGTTAGGCAGGGGGTTGGCTTCCTGGTAAGTTTTTAAAAATCAGTGGATACTTTTCTTTGGTTACAACTGCAATACTCCACTGCAGTATTCCAAGTGTGGTCTTACTTATGTTAGTACTTAGTTACTTAATTACTTAGTACTTATTTATGCTATAACTTACTTACTAATGTTACATTTTAACATTAAAAATGAAGACATGTATTTGTTTATGAAAGAAGACAGTCAGCCATTTTACCCATGTTGGAAAATTTATCAAATAAACTTGTTCAACTTAGTATCTAAGTTTATCATCTTCTATTTAAAGACTTTCCTGCAAATAACATCAGCTTTTAAGTATTTGAGATGACTTAAAACTTCCAGATGCTTCTTTGATTCTCTTATCGTTTTCACATTATGGGGTAAGTTTCTTTAAATATATTCTTTCAGCCCAAAAAAATATTCTATTCTAAAAAGATTGGAATAGAATGGAATGGAATGGAATGGAATGGAATGGAATAGAATAGAATAGAATAGAATAGAATAGAATAGAATAGAAATTGGAAGGGACCTTGGAGGTCTTCTAGTCAACCCCCTTCTTGAGCAGGAGACCTATACCCATGATGGTGAACCTATGGCAGAAGTGGCACGCAGAGCCATCACTCCAGGCATGCCATATGTCACCTGTTGTGCTTCCAGGTTCTGGAGTGCACATGCGTGCTGGCCAGCTGGTCTTTGTGCACGCAGGAGTGCCGGAAACCAGAAGCTCAGCTTCCCGGCATGTGCAGCCGCATCGGGGAACTACTCTTCCAGTTTCTGGTGCTCTGGCATGTGCGCACCAGGGAGCTACTCTTTCAGTTTCCTGTGCTCCCCAGTGTGTGCGCGCTCGCTCCCATTTTGGCACTTGATGCTGAAAAGGGTTGCCAACACTGCCCTATACCATTTCAGATGAATGGTTGTCAATCTTCCTTTGTCAGTCTCCAGTGATGGAGCACTCACAACTTCTGAAGGCAAGCTATTCCATTGGTTGATTACCATTAGGAAATTCTCCTTAGTTCTAGGATTGCTTCTCTCCTTGGTTAGCTTCCAACTGTTGTTTCTTGTCTTGCCTTTTGGTGCTTTGGAAAATAGTTTGACCCCCTCATCTTTCTAAGGGCTCCTCAAATATTGAAACAGTGCTATCATGTTACCCCGCTCCTTCTTTTCATTACACTACACATACCCAATTCCTGTAACCCTTCTTTGTATGTTTTAGCCTTCAGACTCATAATAATTTTTGTTGCTCTTCTCTGCACAACAATTTGGCAGTTCGAATCTCACTGGATCAGGGTTGACTCAGCCTTCCATCCCTCTGCAGTCAGTAAAATGAGAACCCAGGTTGTTGAGGGCAATATGCTGACTCTGTACACCACTTAGAGAGGTCTGTAAAGCACTACGAAGTGGTATATAAGTGTGATTGCTATCTTTTGTAGGACTCAAATTATAATTTTACATGCATGTTTGTATGTATATGTACCAATGTATAATAAGGCATAATCAACATTTCATATTTCATATAAATTGAACAAAAATAATTTCATATTCAGAAAAGAAAAGAAAAAGGTATTTAAAAGCTTATCCGTTCCTACTGACACAATTTTGTGATACATTTACTTAGGAAAAGCAACAGTCCAAACTAACATGCTTCAAATTGCACAGGGTCCAGTTATCATACAGTAGGAAGCTAAGGTTTCCCAACAAGAGCAAAGGGCAACCTACTTTAGCCAAGAGGCTGCACTATTTAATTCTGCTAATATATAAAAATCTATGTGGGTTGCCAGAGCAGCTTTTGGTTATGTGACTCAAACTATATTTTGTGGAGCTATTAGTTGGCCTGACTAGAAAAAATCATTTCCAGATAGAAAGAGAGAGAAAGAGAAAAAGAGAAAGAAAGAGACTTCTAAAATCCAGTCATTTCTCTGCCTATTTTTTCCTGTAGTTGTAGGGGTGGGGAATATGATATCTTGCAGCAATTTACCTTTTTAAGCTATTCAGCCACATGACTTTTAGATTAAGCAGAGGAAAAGTTCACAGGGATAATTGTGGGAGCAGTGTTAGACTGTAAAGCACCCCAACCTAATAATCAGAAAAGGAGATGCTGTGAACTTCCCTTTCACAAAATAGAGTCGGTCTATTGTCGTCTTTGCCTGACTCCCTGAGAGGTATCACACGCAGAGTCTCTTCCTTAGAAAGCTGTCTTAAAGATTGTCATAGCTTTAAGAGAGAAAATATATATATATTAAAAATATCCACTACTGTGAAATAACTGTATTTGGTATTTAATTGACCCATGAAACTGAGACTTGGTTAAACAGCTGATTCTGCAAAAAAAGATGTTTCTGAGAGTGCTGTAGCAAGCAGAGGCATTCTGGGAATAAATTAAGAGCCTGCGGCTAGGGGTTGATGGGTAGCTTCATTAATAAAGTGTGAACAGCAGATAATGAACAGATACCTTAGTAGTTCTGTGTAAGATTGATCGAAGCACAAAAGAGTTGGCTTTAATTTACTGGCAACTGGTGGATTTCTAAAAAGGAAAAAAAAATAGTAATATGGAAGATGGCTGAATAAACACAACATTACACTGCTTGTGGTAAAAGCAATCTAAAGTTGCTTTGCCCAGCAAAAGGATTTCAAATATTAAGGGTGTTGTTCTGACCTCACTACATGTAAATCTATGTGCAGCTCGACATGCAGCTAAACCAGCGGTGAAATCCAATTTTTTTTACTACCTGTTCTGTGGTATGGCTTGGTGGGTGTGATGTGGCTTGGTGGGCATGGTTTAGTGGGTGTGGCAGAGGAAGTATACTGCAAAATCCCCATTCCCACCCCACTCCAGGGAAAGGATACTGCAACATCCCCATTTCCTCCCCACTCCTGGGGGAAGGATATTGCGAAATCTCCATTCCCACCCCACTCTGGGGCCAGCCATAAGTGGTACTTGCTGGTTCTCCGAACTGCTGAAAATTTTTGCTACCGGTTCTCCAGAACCTGTTGAAACCTGCTCGATTTCACCCCTGAGCTAAACCCTCCAATAAAACAGACCATGTGCATAGATCTGGATGCCTTATTGAAAGAAGAGGATATGGTAAAACTGGGGAAAATATGAATACGTACAATGAGAACCAAATATGTGATACACAGTATTGAGTCACTGCTGAACATAACAATTAATAAATACAAGCAATTTAAATCTCATCAGTGATGCTCTGTGTGTGGGATGTGGGTTTGTCCTTGGATGAACATGTGCCACAGATTAAGATGGATTCTTCTTTGTGCTTCTGACTCCTCCAAATGCTAAAGGAAAATGGAGTCTGGCTTCCCAGTGTGCACTTGTTTTGAGAGTGCGGGCTGAGGTGTAAAGGGGTTGGGTCAGCTTCAAAACCATATAATTGGTATTTGTCCCTCTGGCCACTAGATGGGGCTAGAGAGGAACAACAGTATATAAAGATTAAATGTGGTTGGGGCATGACAGGTGTCATGTTGGCAAATAGGCTCATGTAGGTGTTTCAAAGGCTATCTGTGAGCATGTGTGTGTATGTATACTATCTTGCCAGCAGTCCCATGCAGGTAAGTCAGCTCTGCACACTTACCCACCTACAATTGGCTAATCAGTTGCAAAAATGTTGTGCTAAGCATTTTCCTCACTACATTTTGGAGGCAGTTAATATAAAGGTGTGCTCAGGCAGGGCTACACTGCATTTATCACCCAAGTGTTATTAATGCTTATGAGATGTGATCAATAAGCTAACCAGCACAATATTGGGTTTTTAAAAAATTTTTTGATATGTGTGTACAATCTGTCCTTGTTTTTGTATCTTGCTTGTAATGTTGTTCATAAAGCAGCAGCCCTTTTTAAAAAAACATTTGCACAGCCATTTTATCTTTTAATTGGCAGCTCTGCTTATAGCCAGAGTTGATTATAAGGTGGATGGCTATATAAATGTTTTGAATAAATACATGAGCAAAAATATTAACCATTAACAATATAAGGCACATCTAGCTTGATCTTGCCAAGTTAGTGGACTGTCTGGCTCTAAAGGAAAAATAATCACTTTACCACCAGAAAGAGTTTTTTTAAAAAACAAAACAAAACAGAGAATGGATGTGTTAACTTAAAGATACATTAACAAGATTACTTGTTCTCTCAGCCATATTATCTACGGTCTGAGTAACTCAGAGGATTTGTTTAAACAACGGATTCTAAATGAGGCAGATTTTTCAGTAGGTGAGAGCAGAGCTGTTTCCAATGCTACCTGTGAGGATTTATTTTATTGTATTAAAAACACTTTAAAGATTATCATCTTGGTTTATTAGCATTCCAATGAGATTTTTTTCGCCGTGGATTCATAACTAAAATATATTTAACTCAGTAGGACATTTCTGTGAAAGGCAATACAGTTCAGCCATAACAAATGATCAGTCAGCAAAACAAATTTTAATTGATGATTAAAAAAAACAGGATAGAAATGAAGTGCACACTTGCATAGGTAAACAGAAGTTTTGTTTACATATATCAATGGATGGTGTTACTGATTATGTCCTTCAGTTTTTAAACCATTCCTGATACTGAAGTATTGAACATATGTTAGAATGTTCAATTAATTTAATCAAGAATTTTTTGCTTAATCAAGTAAATAATTGGTTAAAAGTAAGCATTTATTCAACAAAAGGAGTTCTGCTTGGCTCTTGGAAAAACAAAGAACATATTCAAATATTTTTTATTACTATGCTAAAGAGATTGGTTTTAATAATCCATTTACCAAAAACATTTCAGTTCAATATATATTATAAACACCCTATAATGGTAGATTAAAATTATTATAGCTATTAAGTTTTTGGGAGCATTATGCAAATTTTCTTTTAACAGTAATAATTTCATACACCAGGAGTGATTAAATATGAAATTATTTTAATAAGGAAAGAAAGAACAACTTTCCTTAATAAAACAATAGGTTAAATCAGTACTTTTCAAAACTTAATCAGTCTCTAATTACAAACTTTCATTTAAGCCAAAAGAATTGGGCTCAACTGATGTTTCTAAAGGAATCAGAAAGAATGAGTAGGAAACAACCCAATCTGGAATACTTTTAGTTATCTAAATAATAAATGCAGCATCTTGTTGTGCACAATGTGAATCACTTGATTCTTTATTATGTCTTAATAGACTCATAAATTTAAACTCTTTCATGATGTTCATCTCTTGCATATATTCCAAAGTAGAAATGTGATCTTTAAATTCTGTAAATGTCATTCCTCCATCATTGTAAAACTATGAGTTTCTAACTAGGGACACTTGTGGCAATTAATCTCTCTGAATTGCATAGAAACTGACTTAGTCTGCACTTTCTGAATTAATGTGTCAAGCTGCCTGTTTTTATCTTCTGGATGTGACAATTCTCCAGATTTTTGCACTGCAGTTTCCAGCTCTAAAAACCGTGTCAAAATATTTTTGATATGCATCCGCCGAGATAAAATGCATACAGAAAAGACTCTTTTGCACAGAAATCTTTATGGACTTTTTGGGGGCACGTGTGTGTGACATTTCGGGGAAATATATCTGAAATGTGGAATAAAATGGAACCAGATTTTTTTAAGGGGACTAATGGAGGCTATTGCTCCTGAGCCCACATAGACAAGAGGAGAGTCAAATATATTAGCACAGTATTTGAAAATATCAGATAAATTATTTCTCTCTCTGTCTCTGTCTCTGTCTCTCTGTCTCTCTGTCTCTCTCTATCTCCCTCCCTCTCCTGTTTACTAGACCAGTTGAATCTGAGACCAGAGATGAAATTATCATTGTGTCTTTAGACCCTCAGAATCTTAAAACTTTTGGAAGGAGTTTTAAATTCATATGGCTCTCACTGATCTTTATTATTGTCAACTGTTAATCACACTTGTTAATTGCAAAAAAATAAATATTGAATTTAGCAAGGTAAAAAGAGTATCAAGCAAAAGACAATATTCAAATATTATACTGGGACTAGAAATTCCCTGGCATTTTTGGACTAGGACCAAGTCCAAAAATGCCAGGAGATTTCTAGAAGCCTGGCACTCTGACAAATCGGCCATCAACAGACACATAGACATTAACAACATTTATAGATTATGCAAATGAGACAATCAACCAGCCCAGAAGAAGAAAAAGACTCCAGCACCTCTCCACCAGTAATCAGCACTCAGATCACCATGGATTAACTCCAAGGTCAACTTCAGACAGACAACCAAGTAAGCAATACTCCATTCAAGAAACTGCCAAAGAGCCATCAGTAAACAGCCCAACCAAAGACTCTCTAAGACCGCCCCCAACCCAGACAGACAGGCAAGACACAAGAATATAAACTGACAGCAAACAGCACTCCTTACTGGCACTGTTACCTAGTTAGGGTAATGAAACACCTGCAAGAAAACAAGCAAGCTCAGAGACTACCAAGGACCGCTGAAGAGAATTTGGAAACTATAACTGGTGCACGATGTAGTGGTGCACACAGTTCTGGGGGCTCCCAGACTAGATCATATAGCATCGCTGCGGCTTGAAATGCATTGTTTAACAGTTTTACCCAACATTGTAGGACTACATTACCAAAATCCCAGTTTTAGTGATTTAGAAACCATTTTCCATTTAAAAGAAACTGAATCTTTGTAAATGATGTTGGAGAATCTTAATCTGCAAGTTGGATGCAAAAACTATTTGGCTGTTTTTAAACGGGTCTCTATAGCTGCTGCATTTGTTTGTTTCCCCTGTTTCTCTAATAATGTTCTTATTTTATTAAGAAATATAGTTCTAATATTCTTCTGGATGCCCTGTTTTTTATGAATTTCTATTACTTCTCTAATAAAATGCCAGGCAAATGAATTTATGAGAAAACATAAAGAAAATGAATCTATAGGCAACACAGAAAAAGAAGCACCACAGTATGTGTTCAATTATTACCCACTTGGAAAAAAATGTTTTATAGTTGCATTTTGTTTATTCAACAGCATATGTCTGCAGAAATTAACTTTTTATAAAGCCAAATATTCTTCCCCAGGCTACCCAGTTCTATAACTACTGTGTTATCCTTTGGATAGTTCTTGTCACTGCCTGAAAGAGAAAAAAAATTCTTCAATCTGTTATTCAAATTCCAAACTGCCTTTTAAACTGTAAAAATATGGACTTTTTAAAGTGACTTTTTAAAGGTAAATGTCACATGCAGTACATTTGAATATGACTTTTTAAAGTATCATATTGAATATGACTATTGAAAGTGTCCTATTCAGAATATTAAACTTTATTCTGGTCTTATTTTTGGAAAATGATCAATATGGCTCAAAAAGTACCTTTGTTAGCAGCCTGTTACAATTCTCCTCAAGCAGGCATTGGGCCCAAACCAGTTATATAAGCCATCTAAAGAATATAAGCAACCTGCTTGCCTTTTGCCTGCACGAGTAGGCCCTATCTTTTCAGATATAATTATTCTTGACATTCTTTCCCAGCTCAAGTTCATTTATTTTTTCTAAACAACTAAGAAATAGGAGATGAGTGGCTTGATGGTTCAGATTATATCGAATATACATAATAGTTCATAAGCTACAAGATATTTTTCCTTGGCTTTGGACTACTTTGCTACTGGTAGGACCGGTTTGGCTGAACCGGTAATGATGGTAGCGGATGGTTCGGGGAACCGGTACCCATGGCAGCATGAGGCTGCACACATGCGCAGAAGGTCCACATGTACACTTCCGAACACATGCGCAGAGGGTCCACACGGGCAGTGCTTGCACTTCCGAACCAGTAGGGAAGGTAAGTAGATTTCATCCCTCTTCGGACTTATAGCTTTCCAAGCAGATGGGCTACAGAGTGATTGGGATCAAAAAATCCAAAATCCTTCTAAAATCTAGGAGACAATTTATGGGCAGGGGGGAGGGTAAGATCCATGTGGTACATTTGGGGTGATTGGACATACTAAGGAAGTGAATGAGATCAAGCCAAAGTAAATGGTGATATCAGGAAATCAACTAAATTGACTTAATTTAAATTATAATAAGCCAAGTACAAGTAATATGAATACATATTGATTTCATTCCAAGATTTTATTCAAAACCAATTCAACTGAATCTCTGAGTCAAGCTAACTTTCTAAATTGGATAAATGATTTAGATTAAATTGTTGAATCAGATGCCTTTGAATTGTTCGAGTCATTTTTTCCCCCAACATACACAAAAGGCCTATTTCATGAATTGTTTCCATGTTCTTAAAAAGAAAAATAAAACAAAATCCATCCCACAATCAAAGATATGTAACAGTTTTGTAATTCATGAGAACATGAAACTGGAAACTTAATTTCACTGATGAATAATTTCCATGTGTTTTTTATACAGATGCCATCATTTATTTATTCAATTTGTATGCTACCCATTTCAGCATGTCATTCTAGGCAACACACGATATTAAAATAAATTAAAAACAAATTACCATCATAAATACAAAAAATTAAAATACACAGCAGCTGAGGAGAATGTCATCATCAGTTGTTAGCACAAATCAGAGGATGCTCCCCTTCACACATGCAGGGCCCCAGCCTGAATAAATAACCTGGTGTTTAGGGTGTTATGAAAGGCCAGCAGCAGTGGTGGGATTCAGCCAGTTCTGTCCAGATCGCACGAACCGGTTAGCGGCAACTGTGGGAGGCTCCGTCCACCTGCCCAGACATAATGTACGACTACTGCACATGTGTAGAAGGTCACTGCGCAGGCCCAGAGGTGGCGCGTGTGCTCTCATTTGTGAACTGATACGGAAGGTAAGTGAATCCTACCTCTGGCCAGTAGATTTGAGGACAACCTAATCTCTGGGAGGAAGGATGATTATTACATAGGGTATTATGGCATGAAAGGCCATAATATGCCTCCTGCGCATAGCTAGACAGCATTCTCCACTCATAGAACTCAGAGTAATCCCATCTTGCCAGACTGGATTGGACAGAAAGAAACAATGGGGAACAGACCATCTGTCAGATATCCCAGTCCAAAGTCATGAAGGGCTTTGAAAGTGACAAATGACACCTTGAATTGCTCCCACTGTGGTAATGGTGTCATACATGCAAATTAATTAACACCATATACTACCCATGCAGCTGTATTCTGCACCAGTTGAAGCTTCCAAATGGTCTTCAAGGACAGCCCCAAGGAGACCGTAGTGCAGAAATCCAGATGGGATGTTACAAGAGCAGGAGTGACAGGGAGCAGGGCCTTGAATGTAACTTTCAAAGATTTTACAGTAATCATGGAAGTGTTTAAACATCCAAGAGTTAAAAGTTGAAAAAGAATCTAATAATATCTGGCTGTTAATTGCAGGAAGTGTCAATATCAAACTTAAGACTTAGTTGTTACGTTACATTACATTTGATGAAATCTAGGAGCTCAGGAACAACATCCATCAATATCTGAATATTAATTAGCTTTATATTAATTGCACACATAAATATAATCTTGGTACACTTAGATGTCCACCTGCCACTTAAATTTTATTCAGCTACTTTGAAGATTAAATCTAACATTAAAATCTGCATTCTAAAATTTGGATATTCAGAGGATGAACAATTACATGTCAGTTCTGTTAACCTCATTAAATTTCCCAAGTTCCTGTAAGATACGAGTGTCAATATGGCACCTATGAGTACAAATTTGCCATCAACTAGGCTCCTTGCTTCTTGGTATTAATTTTTAAAATATGAATTACTTTAATTTTAAAAAAGCAGATAATATGCTTAGAGTACTTACTTGAAAGCCTGCATTGGGGAAACCATAGGAAATCTTAGAAATCAAAAATAACATGAGACTATCATCAGTGTTTTATTAGCAGTGTGTTAAAAAACCAACAACCACAAACTATATGTTGGAACAAGAGACTCCTACAGAGCTAGAAGACAAAGCAAAATGCAGTCTAAAGGGGCTCCTTTCTGATACTTTGGGTGTTGTTTTTTTCCAAGCTACATTTATCATGACAACTATTTTAGCAAAAGGTAAGGCCCTTCATATTAGACATTTTGTGTGAGATGACCCAACTTATTTTCAAAATTTCAAATGCACTCAGTGGCCTCCCCAAAAGATTAAACTCTCCTAATAATTTGCACTATTCTAGAGCAAACCTGGAGAAGGCCAAGAAATTATAGAGAGAAGCAAAAGAAGGAAACATAAGTTATGTGAATGGAGGTCTCTTATGTATTGTTAAAAATCACTCATAATTTCCATAGAGATCTTTGAGTACTCTAAACCAGGGGTTCCCAACTGCTGGGCTATTTGCAGCCAGGACACAGACACAGCAGGCAAACATGCATGTGTATCCCCACTTGTGTGAGCAGCGGGCAACCATGTGCAGGCACGTGTTCTGACCCAGCTCCCCAAAGATGACAAACCCTCTGAAGTTAACTCAATTATTCCTTTATTAGGAGTGCCAGCAACCCTGGAAAAAAGTTTCTCTTACCGCAGACTAACAAGTGTGTCTGGCAGGGAGATGAATAGTTGTCTGCCACATCTATTCATCTCTGCCCCCTGCCTTTTATCCCCTGAGCTAGGGTGGGGCTTTGCTAGCAGTGGTGACTCTTCCATCCCAAGGACCAGTCCATTGATTTCCACTGCTCTCCTCTCCTCTCCTCTGCCTTCTGTGCATTCGCGCATCCAACACTGGACCCAACTGTTCCTCCTCTTCCTCATCAGCCACCTCCAGACCTGGAGGCTGTTGACTCTCCATCTGAGGGTTGACGGATGCATAGGGTTCTGCCTGTCTCTCTCTCAGCCAGTTCCATTCCCTTTTCCCCCTCGGAGCTCTCAGATTGACTTGATGCTGACCCTGACTCCCACGCCTCCTCCTCTTCTGATTTGGCTGCTAGAGGGGCCAGAGGCCAACAGGCCACAACAGCATGGTCCATTTGTGTCAGCAGCTGGCGTGCTAGCTGCTCATGCATAACCATTCCTTCTCCTCATCCCGGTCCACAAAACTGGAAAGGTTGGTGAACTCAGCTTTAAATCAGTGGTTGTCAACCTGCTCCCTACTGCCCACTAGTGGGCGTTCCAGCTTTCATGGTGGGCGGTAGGGGTTTTGTCCGATACTGAAGCACTTTCCTTTTTTTAAATTTAATTGACTTTTAAAAAAAATTTCCTAGCATTATTTAAAAACATTTTCATTAGGTTTTCATAAAATTCCCCAATGACAATTTAAATTTCTGAAAATATACTATTTGTATCGCCCGCGCAAAAGTTTAGTTCACATTATGTAAGTAATGTTATAGTGTGACCACAAACAAAAGAGCCTTGTCCCAGAATAGCTCGTACATCTCCCCCCACATCACCCAGCTGTAACAGACAAGGAGAGCTGGTAGCCAGCACCCCCCCAACCCAATCCACGATGCACGAGAGGCATGCGCAGATGACAATACATGGCACATTACTGTGGAACCGGAATTTTACTGCTAACAGAGATACAAAAATGGGCAGTAGGTATAAAAAGGTTGATTACTCCTGTTGTGCCTCGTCCGCTTTCCCCGCAGCCGGGCCCGTCTTATCTGCTTCCGAACGCTGAGGAATGTCCTAGCATGCCTCCCAGCCCCAGCCCTGGCTCCATGCCCAGACAGGCCGAAGAAGAAGTGCCTCCAGCCCCCAGCCCTGGCTCCATGCCCAGGCAAACAGAGCAACTAGACCCCTCTCCCTCCTCCACAGCATGTGAGCCTGAGGAAGGTCAATTACCAACAGCTGCAGACTGGAGTGACCCTCGCTTCAGGAGACTTGATAGGCGGCGGCAACAGAAGGAAGGGAGGGGCAGGCCTGGATAAGTGCTGAGTCATGGAGCCACACCCCATGGCCTGTATAAAGGATCTGCTTTCTGGCATTCTCTGAGTCAGGCAAAGTCTACCTTATCTTGCTGAAGTCACTTTCTGGTCTCCTGCCCGCCTTGAGAACTTTGCTAGGACTGTGACAGAGCTGCAGAGGCACGCCTGATTTGGATTTCCCTGACCCGGCTGTCAGCGGAGGAGTGGGACACGACAACTCCTGCTTTAAATCAATCACAGGATAGTGAATATTAAGATCCTATTGGAACTATCTAGCACTCTGATACTTTTTCTGATATCACATGCAGGTTTGTAAGAAACCTGTAACACCCCTATTAGCATAACTGTGTCTTTACAGACCCCTCACATCCTGGACATAAACTTTTTCAACTCCTACCCTCAAAACGACACTACAGAGCACTGCACACCAGAACAACTGGACCCAAGAACAGTTTTTCCCCGAACGCCATCACTCTGCTAAAACAAATAATTCCCTCAACACTGTCAAACTATTGACTAAATCTGGACTACTATTAATCTTCTCATCGTTCCCACCACCCATCTACTTCCACTTATGACTGTAACTTGTTGCTTGTATCATTACGATTTATATTGATATTGATTGTTTCCTGATTGCTTATTTGTACCCTATGACTATCATTAAGTGTTGTACCTTAGAATTCTTGATGAACGTATCTTTTCTTTTATGTACACTGAGGGTATATGCACCAAGACAAATTCCTTGTGTGTCCAAGCACACTTGGCCAATAAAAAATTCTATTCTATTCTATTCTATTCTATTCTATTCTATTCTATTCTATTCTATTCTATTCTATTCTATTCTCTGCTTTTGATCTCCAATATAATATTTCTGGATACATATTGTTTAAGATATGGTATTTTTATATAGTTCTTGTGGCTAATAGGTTTCATTTGTCTATAGTCAGCATAGCGCTAGCAAATGAAATCAAAAATCTATTGCTCAGCAAGGAAGATTCTTATCTTCCCAATATTTTATGACACTTTTCAAGTGTGGAGGGCAAGGGGTCTTGAAAGGAGAGGAATAACTGTTTTCTTTTTATACATCTTTGTGATATGAAAACTTAGCGCCAACAGCACCAGTTTTATTTGCATTGTGGTATCACGAGGCTGTATTAAGAAGCAGAGGAACCTATTATATGGGCACCAACACAACCTCGGAAATTCAATTCTTTTATCTTTCTTCATCATTTATGCCAAATGAAAATAAAGCAAATATTTGGAACGTCACATACACACAGCCCCATTAGAATCGATGTCAGTCATACCCTGCTCAGTCCATTTATTAGGTAAATGCATTTGCAACATTCAGACTGCTGAGGAATGGCAATTATTACTCAAAGCAACTGCTGAAGGCTAGCAATATTTATCTAAAACTAATGAGGGTGGAATTGGAACCACAGTATTTCCTGCTGCATTGTTTACATAAAAATGCTGCGGTTCACCAAGGCAAGATTAGTTTGCTAGTTCAGGCCTTTGAAGTCTGATCTCCCTGCATTGTTTAAGAATTTTAGCCAGTATCCCTTGTATCCTTTTATTTCTTTCTCTGTGTTTTGAATTTATATATACAGTCAAACAAATACTCATGCATCTAATGCATCTCTATACAGCTAGTGTATATCTTCAGGGGTGGGCTTCAAAAATTTTAGCAAGGGGTTCTCTGTCAGTTGCTGGGTGGGTGTGGCCATGGTGGGCATGGCCTAGTTGGCCTCCTGCACCATTGTGGAGGGGAGGCGTTTTTGCCCTGCCTGGGTTCCAGAAGCTTCCCTCAAGCCTCCAGGAGTGTGAAAACAGCCTCCCCAGGCTCTGGAGGCCCTCTGGAGGCTGGATAAGGGCACATTTCCAGCCTTCCCAAACTTCCAGTATGTCCGTTTTTCGCCCTCCCCGAGCCTCCCCTTGCACCCTGCACTTACCTGCATCCAAAAGGGACTGCGTGGGGACTCCTGGGAGGGGAGGGGTGGGGTGAGCGGGGCCAGCCAGGAGTGGGATTTGGTGGTCCTCCGAACTGCACAGAATCTTAGCTAGAGGTTCTTGTGAATTCCCTTCGCAATTTGTAACAGAAAATCTGCACTCAAAAGTCAGTTATGGTTGTAGCACTTCCATGCTATTTATATTTGCAGCCTACTTGAGAAACTGGCTTTCTCAAGCTTTATATGTCTAATACCAGTCATCCAGGTGCTATTCCATTATATTGTAGTTGGAAAAAGAGTCAAAAAACAGCACTTCCTTCAACAGATGAGGAGAGGAGCAATTACAATTCTCTGAATTGTATTTTTATCTGTTTTTCTATTCTTCTATGCCTTGAACATGTAGAACTAATTCTTCAAGAAACTGAACCTTCCCTGGATGTTTTTGAACAAAGGTCTTATAGGCACTTGTGAGGGTTAACTTGGATTCCTGTACAAGCTGGGTTTAAGAATCTCCAGGGTCCTTTTCAAAGTTATGCTTCGGTGAATAACTATGGAGGGAATTGTCCTGAAGGATAGGAGGAAATGCCATCACCAAGACAATAGTCAAATAAGGTTTCAGTTTGGGCAAACTGGAAAGGAAAAATACAGGGGTAAAATGTAAAATTTGTTACTACCAGTTCTGTGGGTGTGGCTTGGTAGGGAGGTTAATGTGACTGGGTGGGCCTGGCCAACTTTTTTTTTTTTTACATTTAAAAGCATTTTTTCTACAACCTCTTCAGCCGAAGAAGTTGTAAAAAAACGCTTTGAAAGGGTTCTGACAATCCCAGCTGAGTTGCCTGATCGCCAGAACCCTTTAAAAGCTTTTTTTACAGCCTCTTTGGCCAAAGAGGTTGTAGAAAAAATGCTTTGAAAGGATTCTGACAATCCCAGCTGAGCCGTGCGATCATCAGCGGGTTGTTGTTTTTTTTAAAAGCATTTTTTTGGCCGAAAAAGAAATATTTTTAAAAGTAAAAAAAACCTCTGATGATCATGTGGCTCAGCTGGACATGTGGGGGGAGGGGGGGCAGGGATTTTTGCTACCGGTTCTCCAAACCACCCACCGCCATCGCTACTGGATCAGTCCAAACCGGGAGCATTTCACCCTAGAAAAATACCCTTAAGCCTAAATCCAAAAAAATCTTAAAAAACAAAAATAAAAAAAAAGCCTAAATACAACAAATCTTATCAAGGTTTCAAATAAGGAGGAAACAAAAGGTTAAGCTTCCAGGCAAAAATCATGTGATCAAAGCCATGGCCTTTTTAATATACATTATCTGCAGATAATAAAGACTCAAGAAGCCAATCATTGCTGATCAGGGCTGTCAAACTTGCCCCCTGTGGGCCAGACGCATCCCGTGCTGGCCCCACCCAGTTTAGCGAAGCGGGGGAAGTGGGGGAAAAGTTCCGAAATGTCACATGACGCTGTTGTGATATCATGAGTTTGACCCCCCTGACTTAGTTGAATCCACCATCTTTGCTTTTTTTTGATCCTGAACTATGGCGGTATTTTGACATAGAGTGCAACATCTTCTCACCGAGGAGGGACTGCTCAGTTTGCCCTTGGCCAAGAACCAGTGGGAAGGTTTGTTTTTCATCCTCCATAATATAATAAACAGTGCAGAGTACTCCTGCGTTTCTGTGCTCCCAGTTCTCATACAATATGATGAAAGAGAATTTGCTTTAGAGACTCTTTTCAAAGGAGTGAAGGATCCCAGAGAAATTCTTAAGGGTTGAATGAAATGCTCTTGCACTTATTTAGTTATGAGTGGGGGGAAAAAAAGCAGGGATGAATATCCTATCATTTACCATGCAATCCTTACTCCACTTTGATTGAATTCTAGGGGGACACATGAGAAAGGAATGTTTTCCACTGGGTTTTCTTTAGCAATGATGCTTATCTTTGTTATTAAAGAAAACTAAAGAAATTGAAAATTTCTTCTTCCACTGGCAATATTTGGTGCAATTGTCCATTATTTTTTTCTCTTCAGATATTTGGTGGAGACGTTCAAAAGGACTTATTAACTAAATATCAAACTTATGTCCTATTTAATAATGTAAAATATAAATACAATTTGTATTTTACAAATGTTTATAATTTATCATTTACAAAAATTCATTTAGGGACCGTTCAAAGTTACAGCAGTACTGGAACAAGTGATTTATGGTTATTTTTCACAGGTATGACCATTGCTGCATCCTCATGGTCATGTGATTAAAATTACGATGCTTGGCAACTGACTCATATTTATGACGGTTGCAATGTCCTAGGGTCATGTGATCAAGGTTTTGAGACCTTCTGACAAGCAAAGTCAATGGGGCAGCCAGACTCACTTAACAAATGTGTTACTAACTTAATAGCTGTAGTAATTCACTCAACAATTGTGTCAAGAAAGGTCACAAAATGAGGAAACAACAAAATGAGGAACAACTGTTTCACTAAACAACAGAAATTTTGGACTCAGTTGTGATCATAAGTCAAGGACTTCCTGTAGCTATACCATTCTAAAGAAAGAATATGCAGCAAGAGAAATAATGCAACGAGGATGTATTATTATTAAATATAATAACACTAAATATATATAAGAGCCGAGGCAGTGCAGTGGTTAGAATGCAGTACTGCAGGCTACTTCTGCTGACTGTCGACTGCCTGCAATTTGGTAGTTTGAATCTCATTGGCTCAAGGTTGACTCAGCCTTCCATCCTTCCGAGGTTGGTAAAATGAGGACCCAGATTGTTGGGGACAATATTCTGACTCTGTAAACTGCTTAGAGAGGGCTGTAAAGCACTATGAAGTGTTATATAAGTCTAAGTGCTATTGCTATTGCATTTATTATAAAATATAATAATGTCAGGCTGCCTCTGATTATATTTAAGAAAGAATACACCTTGACTTCATTTGAAAATAAAGAAAAGTACTTTTACTAAATACATCCGGACAACAGCTATGTAAAGTTGGATCTGAGACAGAATATGGCTAACATCCCATATCCCCTCGTTAGTCCCTCCTTCCCACAAAAGGTCAGGCAGGCCTGGTCCAATGCCAGCTCCTTCTCGCCCCCTCCCCCCCGTGGTAATCTTCTTCCAAAGGTCTCCAGCAGTTTATTATCTCAGGAATGCAGGGTTCGTTGGAAAGCCCGCGCGTCTGGCGTTTATGCTGATTCAAACATTTGCTGCCCCCTCCCCTCCTTTTATGTCAGACGACACTCTTAAAGGGCCCTCTTCTGTTAATCTGAATAGGATAGTATACATCTTAGGTTCCTGGCTATTTTACATTAACATACTGACACTGCAATCTTATTACTGAAACAAATTGCACATATATAACACAAATAGAGTGAAGCTTGGAGTGGAGGCTGACAAACAGACAATTCCAGTCATTAGATGTGAAATAGGTATGCATGTACAACTGCTGTCTTTAGAGTGAACATATGAATGGGACATATTAAAGTTGAATATGCTGGTCAAGTATTTGGTGCCTAATAATATCCTGCATCATTATAGTCTAAAACTCACTCATGCTGTCCTTATGTTAGTCTTTACACACTTTGAACAGCAGGCAGAGAACTGCTGGCTGTTCTGTAAATTATTGTTGCACACAGCTGAATTTTCATTCAGATCCCCAATTCTTGAATGTGTGTCAAACTTGATTGAAGGTTCTGCGATAAACAAACTACTCTGATATTTGATATCCCTTGCTATGGTCCCTATAGACCATAGCAGTTTAAGCTGGGGGCTCCTGTGGAGGAAAACCATCCTGCCTTGTAATTTTAAAAGCCTGCAGTTTGTATTTATGGTGAAAGCAGAGAGTGGCACTATCTGTGTCAAGCTGTTGGCTCCTGCATCCAATTTCCTGAATCACTGGCAAAATAGCTGAAGGCTAGGCATGAATATTGCTCTTTTTAAAAACAGATGGCAATGTACACAAGGGGACCAAGAACATCCAGGTCCAGCGAATTATTTTTCAGAAATGTGCCATTGCAGATGATACAAAATCTCTGCCTTAAGTTTCCATTATGGTGATATTAAGTATGCACTCTGTGGGCGACACTTCTCAGCAAAATGAACCTTGTTTTCAAGAGTGGGTTTTAAAGATACAAACACAATCTTGGTTTTAACGCAGGAAAAAACAACAGCAATAGCTAAGGAAAACTGGCCATTAAAACTAATGACAACGCAGCCACCAGTTTATACATTAAATCTCTGGAAAGTAACTTAATTTTGTTTTGACAAAATGCTTTGCCATAGAAGACCCAGTTTACGAGTTTAGAAGAGGCTTTGTACATGCACAATCTATATAAAATCACAGCCTCTTTCAGCTATTGCAACTGCTGGAGAAGGTTTGATGAGACCCCACGTACCCCATTGAAGAAAATCTCATTGCTTTTTTTCTTTGATGAGCAGATTGGTGTTCCCTCTATGAAAAATCTATCTATCTATCTATCTATCTATCTATCTATCTATCTATCTATCATCTATCTATCTACCTACTTATCTATCTACCTATCTACCTTTCTCTACCTATCTATCTATCTATCTATCTATCTATCTATCTATCTATCTATCTATCTATCTATCATCTATCTATCATCTAGCTAGCTACCTACCTATCTATCTACATATTTACCTTTATCTATCTATCTATCTATCTATCTATCTATCTATCTATCTATCTATCTATCTATCTATCTATCTATCTATCTATCATCTACCTACCTATCTATATACCTTTCTACGTTTCTACCTATTTACCTATCTATCTATCTATCTATCTATCTATCTATCTATCTCTATCTACCTACCTACATACCTAACTACCTACCAATCTATTATCTATCTATCTTTTATTAGTTGTTTGTTTACTTATTGGATGCCCATCTTACCCACAGTAGCTCCAGGGAGGGCGTACATTTACAGATACAATTAAAACATAAGTTAAAATCAGATATTAAAATCAAAGACACATGGGATGGAATGGGAGGGAGGTGGGACCTGTAATTACTCAATCAACCACCTCCGTTGCACTGTTCCCCCACTGCGCCCCAAGCCAACTGCCAGAGCCAGGTCTTTAGGCCCTTACAAAAATAAAATAAAATAGAAGGGTTTGAGCCAATCTCACGTCGGGGGAAAGCAGAGGGCAGGAGCAATAGCAGAGAAGGCTCTCTTCCTGAACCCCGTCAGCTGGGATAATCAGGCTGACAGGACTCATAGCATGCCTCATCTGCTGGCACAAGTGGTACAGGCCAATCCCAGAGGGGTGAGATGGTCCCTCAAGTAACCTGGACCCATGCTGTGAAAATTTATTAAAGGTGATCACCAAGACATTGATTTGCACCTGGAAGCAGACTGCTAACCAATGCAACTTATAGGGCAGTGGTGTTACAGGGGGTAATCTTGCCTCCCTCAAAAAAAACTGCCTACACTGCCTCACTGTCGTATCTTCGGCTCCCAAGCCGGGCCTCCTGGCAGAGAGTGACTCAGAGAGTGAGGGCGAAGAGCCAACAGGGCTTCCCTCTGCAGCACCTTCCTCTCTGGCTCCGCTCCAGGTCCCAGAGGCAGGCCAGGTGGAGGAGATGACGAGGCTTCTTTCTCCCACACCTTCCCCCTCCCAGGCAATGCCTCAAGACCCAGCTGCTGACAATCAGTCCTGGTTAAATCCCAGGTATCGCAGAAAGGAGAGGCGGGAATAATAAAAGAAGGGGTGAGGCAGGCCTAGAGAGTGCTGAGACATAGAGCCACACTCCACAGGGTATAAAAGCAGGAGGAGCTGCTCTATAGCTTCTTGTGACGGACAAAAACTGACTCTTGGAAACTCTGGCTGCAATATTTCAAGACTAAGAATTTGGCTTCTGGATTTCTGTTTATTAATTGCAGTTATGCTGGCTTCTGAGGAGATAAGAGAACTTGGCAGGCAATCGCAGGTTCGTTGCCAGAACTGATATATGTCGTAGGAATAAATTGCTGGCAAATATAGTCAGCTCACATGTCTTCTTGGTTGTGGTTGGGGGGGACAGAACACTCACTTTGCACCAATTATAGCTTCCAAATGCTCCTTAAGGATAGACCATTGTAGAGTCCATTATAATAGTCCAGTCG
This sequence comes from Ahaetulla prasina, assembly GCF_028640845.1. Taxonomy (NCBI): domain Eukaryota; kingdom Metazoa; phylum Chordata; class Lepidosauria; order Squamata; family Colubridae; genus Ahaetulla; species Ahaetulla prasina. The sequence goes on along the minus strand of NC_080546.1, from coordinate 22,764,455 downwards.
TGAGATGACGAGGAACTGAATGGCTGAGAACAGGGAATCCAGGAAAGGCTGCAACTGACATACAACACAAAGCTGTGCAAAGACTGTTCTTGCCGCAACTGCCACCTGTTCCTTGAAAATGATTGAAGGGTGTTCTCTTCTTTGGCAGATCTGCTTAGACGGGGTTGATTCCACCGAAACTTCACTGATTCATCAAACCATCCCACAGAGTTTTGCATAGATCTACATTTCGTTCAGATTCGTCCTAGTTTTTCAGCTTATATCATTACTGAAACATCTCATTGATTCAGCATATTGAAATACCCCTAAGATGTTAGCAAAAATAGGTGATCGTGATTTGTCAATACTTAGCATATTTAAAAATAAATTAGTGAATAAATTATATCGATATTGCTGGCACAGCAATTTTAAAGCCAACTTAGGCAAAATTGACAGGCAATCTCTACGGTGATAACTTTGCATTATTAATTACAGTTCCATAATACTGAACAAAACCCCCAAGTACAAGACAGATTCTTTTTTTTTTAACATGGAAATGGGGAAATGCCATTTATAAAGTCTGAACAGTAGATGACAGAGATCCTGTAGGATTTAAGTAGTAGTCTTTGCACATTAAACCACATGTATAATAATCACTAGAGACGCGGTGGCTTAGTGGCTAAGACGCTGAGCTTGTCGATCGAAAGGTCGGCAGTTCAGCGGTTTGAATCCCTAGTGCCGTGTAATGGGGTGAGCTCCTGTTATTTATCCCAGCTTCTGCCAACCTAGCAGTTCGAAAGCACATAAAAAATGCAAGTGAAAAAATAGGTACCACCTTTGGTGAGAAGGTAACAGCGTTCTGTGCGCCTTTGGCATTGAGTCATGCTGGTCACATGACCACAGAGGCATCTTCGAATAGCGCTGGCTCTTCGGCTTTGAAACGGAGATGAGCAGCACCCCCTAGAGTCGGGGGCGCTGCTCATCACATATGTGCTAGGGGAACCTTTACCTTTACCTGAAGTAATCACCAGCAAGCGTTATGTGAAAAGAATTATATTTTCCCAGCTCTCTGGAAAAGGCTCTAATGCTGAAAATGATAGAAGGAGAGAGACAAAAAGAATGAATCAGATACAAGATGGAGGGACTGGGTCTCAGTGGGAATGAGTGCATCCTTGAAAGATCTGAAACATCGTTATTAGGGAAGATCATCGAGGAGAATGATCAACAGGAATAAAAAAACTACTTGATAGCACACAATCAATAAAAATGTCCTGAAGGTGCTTTTTCAAAAAACAACTAGATTTTGTTTTTCCTTGAAGATGTTTTGCTTCTCATCCAAGAAGCTTCTTCGGTTCAGATCTAAAGAAGCTTCTTGGATAAGAAGTGAAACATCTTCAAGTTCTTAGGAGAATTTCCATAAACAATCAATAAAAATCTACCTTTTTTATTTTAGATCAGTTTTCTTCTTTCTGAAAGATATCCTTTTTCTCGTTCTTCTTTGGAGATTACATGATTCTTGCAAGGCAATGAAGACTGCAGCTGTTATTATTTTGTTCTCTTACACATCTCACTTGGTATGTCAACTTTTCCTGACCTGAAAAAGTCCCATCAGTAATTATTTCAGGTTATCTGCCCCTGGGATTTAACTGTTGAAGCCCAGCAACTCAAAAACTGTACAGGTGAGTTTATTGTACAATGAACCAGACACTCAACATAAACTTCAGGCCTTCGTTGCTAAGATAGATGCAAGAACTTTGCAATATAAGAATTTCCTCTAGCTGTTGTTACAGAATGGCTACATTATCCACAGAATGATTTCAAACTATATTTTTTACACTGACAGCAAAATGAATGCCTAGGAAATATGGAACAATCAAATAGTTAAGGCAGCAACTTTTGCAATAGCCTGGCTCCCAATTTAAATGGCACAATAATTGCTGGACATGCTGTTATACACTGCTTTTTAGCTGAAAGGTAATTGGTTCCCAGACCCTTTCATCATGATAAAAGAAAACGCATGATTATTATTTGGTTAAAGTACACAAAATGTATTGCATAGTTTGTGCATGTTTGGCACTTCAATATTTCAACAATATAGATACGAGTTCTTTATTCAAGTCAGTATCCCACCAAACTGAAGTGAATGCATGTGTTCTGTCCCCCTCGCCTCAGTTTGAGCAATGGCTTAATTAGCTGGCACTATCAGATCTGGCAGCAAACTAGCGACCGTATGCCAATGTCTCTGTTATCTCCCTTGATGCCGATGAGTCAACAAACAATACTTCAGCTCTAGTCAAGCAGTTGATTTGCCTCCTACGAAGAGGATAGCAGCCCTTGCTGCCTTTATATCCTGTGGGGTGTGGCTCCATGACTCAGCACTTCCTAGGCCCCAACCCTGCTTCTGTTGGTCCTGCCTCTCCTGCCTACAAAACCTAGGGTCCAGCCAGGCCTGATTGCCATCAGCTGGGTCTGGAGGTGTGGCCTGGGGGGGAAGAGTCAGGGGACGGAGGCCTTGTTATCTCCTCCACCCAGCCGCCTCTGGCTCCCGGAGTTGAGCCAGGGAAGCCGGTGCTCCTGAGGTAAGTCCTGATGGCCCTTCCCCCTCACTTTCCAAGTCACTTTCTGGCAGGGGGCCTGGCTTGGTGGGCACAGACACAACAGCATGCTTAAATGGATAGGGACAAAGGAAGGAGATGTTTGATGTTTGAAAATTAAATATTGTTTAAAAAACTAGAAAATATCAATTTGTTTGTAATAAGGATATTGGTGATAGGTCTAGATTGTCTTGGAAGCTAAACAATGTTGGTTCTAGTTCATGGGTGTCAAAGTCGCTGCATCACATTGTCATCACATGACGTAGCACAACATTTTTCTCCTTCACTAAACCGGGGGTGGGCGTGGCCAGCGTGCGACCCATCTGGCCTGCGGGCCATGAATTTGACACCCCTGTTCTAGTTCATATTTGGAAATGAGACCGTTTGGGTTTTCCAGAGCTTTTGCCTAGACTAGGAACTTGAAAAAACAAATATTTTGCAAGAAGTTATCTTTTATAAAAATCTATACCTTGCAGCAAAATAAAGGCTGATTTAGAGTATTTTCACATTTTGTGCTTATGTTTAATATCCTGATTACTATTATAAGCATTAAGCTATAGCACTGAGTTTTTATTGTCCTCTTCTGTAATTGAATATTCATTATTTGGGCACTTGCTGGTGATTGTTGGTTTTAATTCTTGTACGCCGCCAAGAGTTATTGGCATAGATGGGCAGCTATATACATTGTTTAAATAAATAAATATTTTATTTTAATCTTTGTAGCTGAATTCAGGAACTTTTTCTACTGTATCTGTTTGCTGATTTGAATTCCAGCCGAGCACATTTTACTACCATTTCATTGGTACTTGAACTTGTTGCCATGAGTGCATTTACATTGTATCATGAACAATGGAGCCTTCAAGCAATATTATCCCTGTCATGAGCGTTCATGGCTTTGAAAGAATGATGATGATTTGAATTGATTAAAATGGTTATAAAAGAAGTTCTGCAATCTTCAGAGACTGGAATAAAACCGGGTTAAAATTTTCCTTCAAGGAAAACAGTCATCACCTTTGAAATAGCATATATCCTGTCCAACCACCCAACAGAAACAAGCAGCACATGGATGAATCTCACCAGTGGCAGAGATGTTGCTAAAATAATCCTTTCCACTTTATTGATTTCTACAAGCTCAAAAGAATTCCAGGTTAGCCCACATGCCCCACAAGACATCACCTGAATCATCTTTGCAAGGTTTTCCTAAGTAGTATTTAAGTCAGGATGAATGTGAATAATTTCATCTCAAATAACTCTTGCAAACTTGTCTCAGCACCCAGTAAAAAGTTGTTATCATTATTACCAGTGGTTGAATTCAGCTGGTTCGGGCTGGTTTGGGTGAACCGCTAGTTAAATTGCTGGCTGACCCCGTCCCTCGCCTCCCCACCCCAGGTAAGTGCAGGGAGGCTCAAAATGAGGCATGGGGGGTGCGGTGTGCCTCCTGTGGCCCATTTTCACTCCCAGGAGGCTACAGGAAGGCCTACTAGGCCCAAAATGGGTGCAAGAGATTGTGGTGCGTCCCTCCCCACATGGTCCGTTTTGCTCCCAGGTGAGTGCAGGAGGCTGAGTACTGCCTGTCACACTCCCTAGCCATGCCCACCATGGCCATGCCCATCCAGTCGGTCATTAGGGAAAGAACCAGTTGTTAAATAATTTGAATCCCACCACTGATTATTACCAACCAAAAATGTGGGTTATTGATTGAGCACTGGTAGGAATAGCAAGAGGGAAAATGTGAACATGCTCAACTCCAAATATGGATAAGATGATCCAGGAGTAGATCACAAAAATATGCAAATACATATAATACAATCAATATATAAGAGAAAAATTGAAAAATCAAATGATGTTTTTGGTTATAGTGTTTCCTGGTAAAACAGCCTTTCTCTAGCCTATTGGATTAGATTTGTTGATAATAGATTGCATTATGCTTGTCTAGGAATTCTGTGTATTATAATTGTAAAATTTCTGGACTTTTGAGAAGGCTGCACTCAAACTCTTACAATTACCTAGGAATATTCTTTCTGTTCTTGAAACATTTATCATCACGTTGATTTATAAAAATGATATTGATAAATGGTAAACTAATCAGTGGTGAAATCCAATTTTTTTACTATTGGTTCTATGGGCGTGGCTTGGTGGGCGAGTGTGGCTTGGTGGGCGTGGCAGGGGAAGAATACTGCAAAATCCCCATTGCTTTCACACTCCTGGGGGAAGGATATTGCAAAAACTCCATTCCCACTCTGGGGCCTGCCAGAGGTGGCATTTGCCCGTTCTCTGAACTACTCAAAATTTCCACTACCAGTTCTCTGAACTGCTCAAAATTTCTGCTCCCAGTTCTCCAGAACTTGTCAGAACCTGCTGGATTTCACCCGTGAACCCAATCCTTCACACTATAATTTTAAAAATTTATTGGGATTGTAATATCTACTTGTTAGCTAGTTTGGTGCACAAACTACATCATGAAGGGGATAAAATACTAAACATGCTAGATAATCATCAAGACAGAGTTGTCCATCCTTGGTAACATGGTTAAAAACCTGTTGGACTGTAATACCGAAAAGCTCCCATCGTTTCAATTTTCCTTTTTATAGATACAATTTAAGAAGCAAAAATTTAAGAATTGGAAGATTGAAAATTGCTTCTCAACTGGCTAGTTAATTTTAGAATCAACCTTTTCAATTAATTTAATTTAACATGTTTAAAAAGTAGACTTGAACCTTAAGAAATGCATCTGTTGTCCTTTAACGGGTACATAAAGTGGTTGCTATAAGGCATGCATTTTTCAATGGTAGGATGAAATATTTTTATTTGAATTAAAGTACCCATTTCCCTTTTGTTCTGTTATTTTGTAACTCAACACATTTAATTTTCTATAAGCATTTTCATTATTTCCCCTTATCTTGTACTCTTCATAGTTGCTTTCATAAAAACAAGCTGCTATTTATCTGAGGCATTCTTTTGTCTTGTTGAAGGTCATGAGAGCATTTTGTGTTATCCTCTTTCCTCATTCATGATATGAAGATTTTTTTAAAAAATGTGTACTTGTGTGCAGTGCCCAGCTTCTCATTCCAGTGTGAAATTATCAGCATAACTCAAATTTGGGGATGGTTTGAGGCTCTCTACAAATTTCTCTAATACTATAAAACTATCCCTGACTTCTACATTTCTTGAACTTTAGAAGATTTATGAAGATTTCATTCTGTTTATGTAGAGTTTAATTGTCTAAGGTATTTTTTTTCTTCTTGAGACTGAAAATATAAACAATGATCCTGGAATGGTATATTTTTAGTCTAGAATTTTTCCCAATTTCCTAAAGTATTCTGTAATACAAGTATTCTCTGTTAAACTTCTATTTAGTTCTAGAGGTTTTTGTTTCCATCTGTGGTTACGAAAGAGAGTATAGGCTCTCCTGCAGGTTGGACTAGAGGACCTCCAAGGTCCCTTCTGGCTCTATTCTGATTGATTGAACTTGAATAAGGTCTCGTACTTAATATGTGCTTGATCCCAAATTATTGTTTATCTCTACTTCTTTACACTATATACTGTATAGCAAGGATGTCAAACAGCCCATGAGCTGGATGCGTCATGCGCTGGCCATGCCCACTCCTGGTTTAGCAAAGGGGGGAAAAGTTACAATACATCATTTGACAATGTGACGTCACGAGTTTGACACCCCTGCTGTATAAAAATGAATTGTCCATTAGATCATACATTCTGAAATAACCATCCAGATATGATTTGGTCTTGGTCTTCCCAGATAATTACATCACTCCTTTCTCCTTGTCACAGTACTCTCTATGATGCTCAGAATTGCAACAGTTAGTCACCTTCCATTGATCTCCAAAATTTGAAATCACTTGTACATACACATGGAAATGATATATTAAAATAATTTAGTAACCCATAGTACAAAAAGTAATATTTTTTTAAGTCAAGGTTGGTTCCATGATTTTAAAGACCTGTTCACGTAGTTTCCCCTGGCAACAGCATAGATGTAATTTGTCACTGATATCTTCCGGAATGTTTTCTTCTACTTCCCAATCTAATTTGCAACCTAGAATTTTCAGTCTCTCTCAGTCCAAGTAGTAGCAGTTCCTTTGAAATAGGTATACTTCAGCCAAGTTTTTTTTTTAAATTCATTTTTAGCAGTTGGGATTGCAGAATTAGCAGGGCCATAACATTATGACACCAGACAGTAGGGTAGCGCCAATTTTTCTATTGGGGGGATTTTAGTAGAACAAGTTTCTTTGTTTTACTCTTTGCTGTTGCCTTAACTCTATTTGATTTTTTTTCTAATATATTCCTGAGAGCTGGAAAGATTACCCCTCTCCCCTCAAAAAGTGGGGGTAGGATTTGCACGCCATTTGTAGTTTGTGGCCCGTGAACTTCTTATTTTCACCGTAATGGTAAAATGTATTGCAAAAATAAAAATAGTCCATCCTGATTCTTAGCAGAAGAAATATGAGTAATTCTGCCTGCTTAAATCTGGTTGACAGGTCAAATCAGCTGATCCTAAATAATGATATGGCCTTGATTAAATAAAGTCCTCTCACAGACATTACTAAACATAATATTTCAGCTTTTTGCCTCTTCAGTCTTTCTTCTTCTTTCCCTTTCATTTCTTGCTCTTTGTTTGCCAGCTTCTATTATCCTGATATATTATAATTCCTTGATATAATGTCATTGGGATTATGAAGAGCATTTGAATGACTGTTGCCAATCTTGGTACATCTTGCATAGTGCTAAATCAATATTTCAAGGATTGTGCTTCAAAGAACATTTCAATGATTTAAATTGGTGGGTATCATCAGAAAGCTTTCGTTCCATTACAGCATAATGTTTTATGCTTTAATAGTCCAGCACAAATACAGCATAACAGAAAAATACAAAATGAAGAAAGTAGTGCTGCATCAGGAAAAACAAACAAATCGGGGTCCATAACACTACACAACACATGAGAACAAAATGCTTCAGGAAACTCATGAAGGCAAATCTTTTCTTCATTATTTTGCTTCACTGCAGATGTTATTTATTAGAACTTGGCCAATATTTATTCTGCATCTATTTTCAGCTCATTTTCATGGAGCATTTTTCTCAGGTTTTTTTTTTAAAGGAGAAAAAAATGTTCAGGGGCATCATTGTAAATTCAGTGAAAGACTGTTGTGTCTTTTCTAGTAAGAGAAAGTAGCTAGCATTTATTTTATTTATTTATTTATTTTATTTTGTCAATCATATATAATATAACAGGTAAAAATATAAACATAATTTGGATGCATGAAAAGAGTAAGTAAAAAAGGAATATTAGGACAGGGACAGTAGGCACACGGGTGCACTTATGCACGCCCCTTACAGACCTCTTAGGAATAGGGTGATGTCAATAGTAGACAGTTTAAGCTTACAGTTTTGGAGGTTTGGGAAGAAACCACAGAGTCAGGTAGTGCATTCCAGGCATTGACCACTCTGTTACTGAAGTTGTATTTTCTACAATCAAGTTTGAGCAGTTTACCTTGAGTTTGTATTTATTATTTGCTCGTGTATTATTGTGGTTGAAGCTGAAATAGTCATTGATAGGTAGTACATTGTGATAATAATTTTATGTACTATGCTTAGGTCAGATTGAAGTCTGCATAGTTCTAAGTTGTCTAAATCCAAAATTTGGAGTCTGGTGGCGTTAGGTATTTTATTGCAAGCAGAGGAATGGAGGACTCTTCTTGTGACATATCTCTGGACTCTCTTGATTGTATTTATGTCCAATATGCAGTGCGGATTCCAGACAGATGAGCTGTATTCAAGGATTGATCTAGCAAATGTTTGGTATGCTCTAGTTAGTAGTACAATATTACCAGAGAAGAAGCTATGTAAGATTAGGTTAACAACTCTTAGTGCCTTTTTGGCAAAGTTGTTACAGTGGGCTCTGGCACTTAGATCTTTAGAAATGAGTACTCCAAGGTTCATGACAGAGTGAGGGTCATTTATAAGGTCATGTCCATCTAATTTGTATTTTATGTTTTGATTTTAATTTTTTTTGCCAATGTGCAAAGCAGAGCTTTTGTTGGTTGAGATTTGAAGTTGCCACTTGTTAGACCAATCTGACACATAGTCAAAGTCTTTTTGAAGGGTAGTTGCATTGTCTGTAGTGCTGGATAGTTTAACATCGTCAGCGAAGAGAACACAGTGCTTTTAATATGATCGCAAAGGTCATTTATGTAAAGTATGAAGAGTGTTGCATCTAAAACACTGCCTTGTTTTAGGTTGCACCTAAAACACTATTAACAGGTAGAGGATTTAATAAAGAAGCATTCTCACCTTCCATAACTGGACAGCTTCCTTGACTCCCATATTTGAATTACATCCAGAAGGAAAAATCTCATGAGGAAAACATTTACCTCAAAAAGTAGAGGTAGCCAGAGAGGCTAAAGAATTACTCCGAAATGTGTAACTGAAAAAAAGAAACAAATCAAACTCCCACCAATTTATCATCCAGAAGGAAATGCCTAGAACATTACCAAAAACCAAGCCACCAACCAAACAAATGTAGAAATCCTTTTAACAGAAAAAGAAATCTAGAAACTGGCAAGAAATTAGGGAACAGATTTAAGCATTAATATAGAATTTATACAGAAAAGCTTTTTTAAAGCATATCTGAACCAAAGAGATCAGTCAGAATATGTGCCAACAATAAGAAGTGACTTGTGGAATAAGTTCTGTCAGTTTTGCTCTCAATGTCTGTTGCTTGATGAGTTTGTTGTCTCATGGGGAATAAGGCAGAATCGCAAATCCAGTGCCAAAGTGGATTTATTCAAGACATGTACAAAGTCAAGTAGAAAGCTTCCTTAGTTGAGCCACACCCAATGTAAATCTTGTACGCTTCATTAATAATCAAGAGGTTCCCAAGTGCTCCTATGTGGAAAGTGCAAAGATACAATCATAGTGAAAAAAGGGAGAGAGAAGAATGTTTTTTGTTAATTAACAACTCCAATATCTATTCATGATTTATTACTTTACGAAGTCTCTCCAATTAAAGGATGTATACTGCATGTATAAGGGTGGCTCAGGGGCTAGGACGTTGAGTTGTCGATCGAAAGGTCGGCAGCTCAGCAGTTCGAATCCCTAGTGCTGCCGTGTAATGGGGTGAGCTTCCATTACTTGTCCCAGCTTCTGCCAACCTAGCAGTTTCGAAAGCATGTAAAAATGCAAGTAGAAAAAATAGGGACCATCTTTGGTGGGAAGGTAACAGCGTTCCGTGCGCCTTTGGTGTTGAGTCATGCCAGCCACATGACCACGGCGACGTCTTCTCTTCGGCTTTGAAACAGAGATGAGCACCGCCCCCTCGAGTCGGCAACGACTAGCACGTATGTGCGAGGGGAACCTTTACTTTTACCTTTTACTGCATGTATATATACATATATATATACATGTGTGTATGTGTATTAGTTATCGCATTTTTTGGAGTATAAGACATGTATTAAAGGCACCTTAGTTTTTGGGGAGGAAAATAAGAAAAAAGCTGATTGGCAGGTGGATTGGCCTCCCGGAATACTCCCAATCAGCTGTTCCCAGAGGTGAATTTTAGCAACAGGTTCCTTGGTTGTGAGCTCTGTGCCTTGCTTTTTTTTGCTTTTTTTTTTCTGCCTCTGAAACTCAGTTTTAGAAAAAAACTTTTTTTATGCCTTTGAAAGCCTCTGAAACAGCTTCAGAAAAAAAAGCCTCTGAAGCTCCGTTTGGGGCTTTTTTTCTGAAGCTCCGTTTGGGGCTTTTTTTCTGAAGCTCTGTTTCTGATGCTTTTTTCAGCCTCTGAAATCTCCATTTGAGAAGCTGGACGGGGCTACATTCGGAGTATAAGACGCACCCAGATTTTCACCCTCTTTTTTTGGGGAAAAAGGTGTGTCTTATACTCCGAAAAATACAGTAGTTTCTCCCAAGGGCAGGAACATTAAATGAATTCTGGCAGGTTTATGAAACTTAGAAATTTGCAACACAAGCCTTATTTACATGACAGATTTAATTGGGTCATGCGGAATAATTTCTGTTTGCAAACAACTCAGCTGGACAGTTGTAGGGTGAAGAATTACAGATTATTATCAATTAGAAGGAATCTTCTTGTCAAGGTTTTGGTTTGCCATTGCCTCCTTTCCAGGGCTGGGGTAGAGAAACTGGCCCAAGGTCACCCAGATGATTTTGTGCCTAAAGTGGGACTAAAACTCTTTCCATTTTTAGCCTGCTATGTTAGCCATTTTCAGTCTGAGATATTTGAATAGTGCTGTCATATCGCCATTCAATCTTTTCTTAAGTATGAAAAATTTGCCTACTTGTTTGATGTATTAATATAATGTAACATAATGTAACATAATGCAATGTAACAATGCAATGTACATATTTCCCTTCTCACCCCTATGGATATGTCTATGTCTTCCTTAATCTCAGGTCCCCTAACAAAGCCTGGGAGATTCAAGGTTCTGTATAGTGCCTTAACTGTGCTTAGTTCATCTAGACAGAGAGCTCTGTGTTGTTCCCAAGATTTGCTGGAGCCATGAATGCACCATCCAACACAGGAGCCATTCTGGTCTTTACTTTCTACATACTCTCTAGCTCCTCCTTCAAGCCTGGTCCTTCTTCAGCTTCTCATACTCCTTGTTCCTTTATCTGGAAAGACTTCACGTGCCGTAGCCCACCCCTGTGCTCCATTTTGGGTCTAGTAGGCCTCCCTGCAGCCTCCTGGGAGCAAAAACAGGCTGCAGGGAGGGCAGCATACCTCCTCGCACCCTATTTTGGGCCTAGTAGACCTCCTTACACTTACCTGGGAGCCAAAACAGGATGTGTGGGGACTCCTGGAAGGGGCGGGTGGGGAGAGGCAGAGCCAGCTAGCAATTGAACAACCAGTTCGCCCGAACCAGCCTGAACTGGCTGAATCCCACCACTGGCTGGTGCCCACAATTGGATCAGCACTGGGCAAATGCATTATAACCTGTGACGAATATAATAGAACTATTCTGTCTTCTGCTCTGCACACAGTGCTTCTGCTTATGCAACCTAAAATAGTTTGGATCTTCTTAGCTGTTGCCTAACACTACCTGTTCATTTTCAGCGGATGATCCATTAGAATTCTGAGTTGCTTCCCACATTTTCATTTAATATATTAATTTATTGTGTGCCATCAAATCAGTATTGACTCTTAGATTTTCTCCAGGATATATATTACACAACTTCATAAATGAACTGGCAACTTTCCCAGGTTGTACCCTGCTGTCTCTTGCACTAATGGAATGTTACCCTTTGGTGCTATGAATTCAACTCACCCCTTAGCACTCCAAATATAGGCTCAATGGTATCAGGTTAGTATGAGTTCAGGGGTGAAATTTAACTTTTAAACTCTACATGATTGGGCAGGGTTAAATCTCTTGAAAATCAATAAGTGGGTACCAGACTAACACTTTCAGATGCAGAAACAACATAAGGCTACAAATGCTAGCTTTTCAGTGCTATTTTCTTTTTCTCTGCGGATGCCTCTGTTCACTGTCTCTGCCTAAAACAGTGATGCCAATATTCCCAACACCCCAGAAGGACAATTCAATGGTTATATGAGTCCTGACTGGAAGAGACCAAGCTTTGCCATTATGTCCTATCAGCATCTTATCAAAGTCAGTGAAGAGGTGGTCCTTACTGGTTTCATAAACTTGCTAACAAAGTGTGAAAAGCCTCCTGATATCACAGACAATCCTAGGATTGAAGCATCAAAGTGCACCATCCTATAGAGAACATAGGGAATGGCCTAGAAGGACAGGAAAACAACAACAACAACCAGATAACTGAGGCTTCAGCCCATCCCAAGAAACTATGAGTAAACATCTCAGATACACCCCTTCCTGGTTCACATAAAGATAAATTCATACTTGTTACCATAGATTCTGGGGTACTATTTATTTATTTATTTTATTTTATTTATTTAATTTTGTCATAACAATATACAAAATCATCACACAAAAAGATTATATAATATATAAACATATATATGAGGAGAAACAAGGAAGTATAAGCATATATATATATATATATATATATATACATACATATATATATATACATATATATATATATATATATATATATATATATATATATATATATATATATATATATATATGTTTTCTGAGGTTTTCGCGGGTGTTTGTATGTAGATCTTTGGTTATTCGGGTTTTCTCCCGCGTAAAATTGGAAGTGTCTTGGCGACGTTTCGACGAAGTCTCATTCGTCATCTTCAGGCTTCAACTTCGTGCTTCTGGGAGCAATGTGTGACTGCAGCTGTTTCTTCCTTTTTAACTGTTAGTGGGGGTTTGAACTGATTGGGTGGGAGCTTGGCTGTGCTCTGATTGGATGGGGGTTTTTTGGTGCTCTGATTGGCTGGGGGTGTGTCCTCTTTGGGTGGGGGCTTGGTTGTGCTCAGATTAGTCTGAGCTGCAGGGGGATTTGGCTCAACTAAGGAATTGCCCTAAAATATTTTTTTCTCATTTTTAGGTTAGTGCAGGACATTTACTGAATTGATTCAGTTCTTCTTTATAGGATGGACAATTTGGATGCTGTTGTCTTCTCCTCATTCTTGCTATCTCTGACTTGCAGGAAGAATATATCAAAAATTTATTGCAGTGAAAGTCTTGAAGATATCCTTGGCAGGAATAATATGTTCCAATAGTTATATAAAGGGTATATCATTCTTGTTGCTTTTGTTCCATTCTGACTTAAAATTGTAAAGATTTCCATGCTTCTCCATTATGTCCTATGACAAATTTGTTTTGGTGAGGACCTTGAAAAGTTCTGAATTTGGTCTCAAATAAGGACCATCAAATAACTCATACAAATCTTGAATTTCTAATTTAAATCAAATGAGAACTGGTTTATACATGCCTATTTGACAAATACGAAAGCCTGGACATTCACAACTGGCATATTCATTGTGTATGAATACAAAATATCCTTTGAGTTTTGAAACTAAAAAGCTGGCTAGTCGATGAATTTAAAAAGAGTGTTTCTTTTTAATTTTTACTTATACTTTATTTTGGCATTAAAGTAAAGTAAAGGGAAAGGTTCCCCTCGCACATACATGCTAGTCATTGCCGACTCTAGGGGGCGGTGCTCATCTCCGTTTCAAAGCCGAAGAGCCAGCGCTGTCCGAAGATGCCTCCATGGTCATGTGGCCGGCATGACTCAACACCAAAGGCGCACGGAATGCTGTTATCTTCCCACCAAAGGTGGTCCCTATTTTTTCTATTTGCCTTTTTACGTGCTTTCGAAACTGCTAGGTTGGCAGAAGCTGGGACAAGTAATGGGAGCTCACCCCATTACATGCCAGCACTAGGGATTCGAACCGCCGAGCTGCCGACCTTTCGATCGACAAGCTCAATTCAACAAAATATGTGTATAACAGAGATACACGTACAGAGATTTGAAAACCATGATCCTTCTGAGTGTCTATTAAATGGATCTTTGTATGCCATCTCAATGAGGATCAAATCTACATCATGTTGAGCACTGTGAAAAACACACTGAAGATGTCCATTTGCTTCAGTTGTCCATGTATGTGTCACCTTGTTTGTTCCAATATGATAAATTTTGGGACAGAAAACTATAATGGAAAAATAACATAAAGGGGGAAGGCCATACTTTTTTTAAAAGTACTGTATTTATTTTAGTACATCACCTTCCATTATACAACTCAGTGCTCTGCAATTTAAAGTCAGTCTTTAAGTAGGCACAAGCCTTCCCCCACTCTAGACTATTTCCACTTTATCCTGTTATCAGGACTGACTGACTGGAGTAGTTTTAAATTATCTGTATTGTTATTGTTTTATTGACAGCTTTATCAGTATGTACTGTCCATCTGCTTGGTGAGAAGTAGTTTGTTGATCATGTTTACTAATCAATCAGTATCCTTTCTGCTTTTAAATCAAATACAGAGTATTTGTTACTTTGCAAATCCATTTCTACAGGGGATAAAAATAGAATTTGCTAGCAATTTGAAGTTTCTCTCTTCTTTCTACAACATACACATGCATCTATTTTTCTACTGTAAATCCAACACAACCTCTTTGGAAGTTAACCAGGTGATCATATCAGCTGAGAACATGGTGCTGGGAATCCCAAAAGTACTTTTTTCAAAAATGATTTTTCAACTGAACTTCCTGATTTTTCTTTGAAGATGTTTCGCTTTTTAGCCAAGTCCAGACAGAGCTGAAGAAGCTTCTTGGATGAGAAAAACCAGAAACTTCAGTTATCTCTTGAAAAAGCACTTTTGGGACAACCATGACCTGGATGTCTGAGAATCACCATAGACATGATGCTGGGAAGTTCAATTACAGGATAAATTTGAAAAAGGGAGGGCTGTCTTTCAGCACAATGGAGAAAATTATAATTTCATCTTCCATCGCTTTATATTCTGTGTATCTGCTTCTATAAGTACTTCCAACATCAGTTGAGTCATACTTGTGAGTCTATTGACATTATTGATAATCTAGCAATCAGCTTATATTTTTAAAGAATGTTAGATAATCCATATCAACATAATACCATAATACATGATGGTATCCTGCTGCGCCGGTTGGAGAGTTTGGGAGTGGGAGGCACCGTTTATCGGTGGTTCTCCTCCTATCTCTCTGACCGGTCACAGACGGTGTTGACAGGGGGGCAGAGATCGACCGCGAGGCGCCTTACTTGTGGGGTGCCTCAGGGGTCGATTCTCTCGCCTCTCCTGTTCAACATCTACATGAAGCCATTGTGCGAGGTCATCAGTGGCTTCGGGGTGAGTTACCAGCTGTAAGCTGATGACACTCAGCTGTACTTTTCCACCCCGGGCCACCCCAACGAAGCTGTTGAACTGCTGTCTCGTTGCCTGGAGGCCGTACGGGTCTGGATGGGGAGAAACAGACTCAGACTCAATCCATCCAAGACGGAGTGGCTGTGGATGCCGGCATCCCGGTACAGTCAGCTGCAACCGCAGCTGTCTGTTGGGGGCGAGTCACTGGCCCCAACAGAGAGGGTACGCAAATTGGGCATTCTCCTGGATGGACGGCTGTCGTTTGAAGATCATTTGGCAGCCGTCTCCAGGAGAGCCTTTTACCAGGTTCGCCTGGTCTGCCAGTTGCGTCCCTTTCTGGACCGGGATGCCTTATGCATGGTCACTCATGCTCTCGTCACTTCCCGTCTGGATTATTGCAATGCTCTCTACATGGGGCTACCCCTGAAGTGCACTCGGAGACTCCAGTTAGTCCAGAATGCAGTTGCGCGGGTGATCGAGGGAGCTCCTCATTCCTCCCGGGTAACACCGCTCCTGCGCAGTCTGAACTGGCTACCTGTGGTCTTTCGGGTGCGCTTCAAGGTTTTGGTTACCACCTTTAAAGCGCTCCATGGCTTAGGGCCCGGGTACTTACGGGACCGCCTGCTGTTACCTTATGCCTCCCATTGACCCGTACGCTCTCACAGAGAGGGTCTCCTCAGGGTGCCATCCGCCAAGCAATGCCGGCTGGCAGCCCCCAGGGGAAGGGCCTTCTCTGTTGGAGCACCTACTCTCTGGAACGACCTTCCCCCCGGTTTGCGCCAAATATCTGACCTTCGGACCTTTCGCCGGGAATTAAAAACTCACTTATTTATTCAAGCGGGACTGGACTGATTTTTTAAACTTTTAAATTTTTAATTTTTAATCCTTGTAATTTTACATGGGGTATTTTAGGTTAGGTCAATCTGACGGTTTTAATTCGGCCATTATTGAATAGGTATTTTAAATTGTTATTTTAATTCTGTATACTTACTGTTTTTATTCTTGGCTGTACACCGCCCTGAGTCCTTCGGGAGAAGGGCGGTATAAAAATTTAATAAAATAAATAAAAATAAATAAAATAATACCATGCATATTTAGTTGACTTTCAGTGAAAGAATGTGATGCATCACCCAAGACTTGATAAGAAAAGTTGCCAGGAAAATCCATATTTCAGATAAAAAAAGAAACCTTTTTTTTTAGTAGATAAAAGTAGTAGATTTTTTTTAGTAGATAAAAAGTAGTTAATCCCACTAGCTGTTTGAGTTAAAATTTGGGAGGAAAAAACTATTAAAATTGTTTGCCATCCATGGCATAAACTGAAATGTATGTTAACTCAACAGATGAATAGATTACTAGTAGAAGATCATGATTCAAATGGATTGTGTTTCTTGTCATGAAGACATATATATTCTCTTTTTGGGAAATAATGACTACATTATTGATCAATGTCACTGGAAATAAAACAATCAGCAGATATGCTGCACTTATCACATGTAAAAATACTGAAAACTGGGAGAATTCATCCAAATGCAAGTATTATGTTCTAGCTCATAGAATAAATTTACAGATTCACAAAATTTTCTATTTCTGATAAATGAATTATTATTATTATTATTATTTATTCGATTTTTATACCGCCCTTCTCCCGAAGGACTCAGAATTCAACAATCGAAAGCAAAGACCACATGATATCAGTGCTGTGCTCAATAGAAAGCATCAAAGAAAGCAATGGTCTTTATGTGCTTCTGATCAGCAATCAGAGAAATAATCCAGATCAGGGTTCTCCAACCTTGGCAACTTTAAGACTTGTGGACTTCAACTCCCAGAATTCCTCAGCCAGCCATGCTGCCATCTGGCTGAGGAATTCTGGGAGTTGAAGTCCACAATCTTAAAGTTGCCAAGGTTGGAGACCCCTGATCTAGATCAGACTTTGAGCTGATGCATAGACACTTCTTATCTTCTTGTCATAACATATTGATAGATATCATAGAGTTACCTCATGGTGAGATGAGTAGCAAACCCATTTAATAAATAAATAAATAAAAAAAATAATAGATTCCAGTTCAGCATAGAAGTATCAGGCATATCTTTGAAGCACTTTAGCAACTTGGAAGCACAACATCAATTCTGAATGAAGTAGACTAATTTTAGGAATGTTTGCATATTAGGCATCCAAATAGCTAATCAACCACCTATTTTGTCTGAAAAGAAAGTTGCTTTTTTGTTAATGGGCTTTATTTAATCTCTACTGCAAGCAAGCCAACAAACCCATTTGGATACTCAGTTGGTTAAAAGCCTAACATGTCAAAACAATTGTTTATTAAGGAAGTCTTCATGGCTGCTATTTGTTGTAATTTGTTATATTTTTGTTGTTGTTGTTGTTTTAAAGAAATGGCTGTAAATGTTATTGGACACACTAATACTTAATGATACATTTCAATTCCATTTTGCTTAAATTGTAAAAACAGCGAGAACTGCTGCTCCATGGCCAAGTTGTTTTGGAAGCACTCAATCAGCATTTTGTAAGGCGTTTTCCTCAATTAACTAAATTGCTGTCTGACATGGCTTTAAAAAACCCTCCTGGGGAAATATCCAGTTTAGGAAAGACTTAACAAGAAGTGAGCAGTCCAGTCAAATTAATATTCTACAAAAATGTTCCGAAATCAAACAGTTCTATCAGGTAGGTTGACTCACTTATCAACAAAGGAAAAGCTCCCTCCTTGGTAACTGTGTGACTTCTGTGTCTCCAATTCAGTTTGCCTTTTATGGTTTCAGTAGGAAAATGCTTCCGTAAATCAAATTCGTCATGAGCCCAAATAACATTAAAAAATATCAGCTGAAATCCTGAACTCAGCAGACATTGGTTATGTGCTTGTGAGTCATAATTCCATTTTATGAGGAAAATGCAGTTTTTTCAGCAAACCCATGTTTGGGTGAGGAAAATCTCTCCATTTGTCTCTTATTTATGTTTAAGTCTTTTGAGGGTCCTTTAGCATGAATCCAATAAAAGTTCAAAGTTTTCTGGGCTTCCTTAACGCAGGCCTCATAAACATTCTCTGTACAGTTTTTATTCCTTTTGTGTAGGGCTTCGGTTTAAAAGAAGTTGGGGACCAGCATTTAAAAGAGTACCAGGCTAGGGGGAGATGGCAAGTGAGATGATAAGGCAGAATACAAATGTTACATTTGTGATTGGGGATCTATTTCTAGTTTTATTCTCCAAGTGGCCTTGGCAATGTCCTCATCTTCCTAAATAACCCGAACAGTTTAATGTTTCAACATTGCCCAATTTTTTTCAGTGTAACGTAAGTAAAATGTGATTAAAAATGCCACAAGGACTGTGCTACATATTGCATTTAAATATAAATTCAAATCAATTTAGTTTTTACTATTTTTGTTCTAGGTATTTCTTTAGAATAGAATAGAATAGAATAGAATAGAACAGAACAGAACAGAACAGAACAGAACAGAACAGAACAGAATAGAATAGAATAGAATAGAATAGAATAGAATAGAATAGAATAGAATAGAATAGAATTATTTATTGGCCAAGTGTGATTGGACACACAAATAATTTGTCTTGGTGCATATGCTCTCAGTGTACATAAAAGAAAAGATACCTTCATCAAGGTACAACACTTACAACACTTAATGATAGTCATAGGCTACAATTAAGCAATCAGGAAACAATATCAGTATAAATCATAAGGATACAAGCAACAAAGTTACAGTCATACAGTCATAAGTGGAAGGAGATGGGTGATAGGAACGATGATAATATTAATAGTAATGCAGACTTAGTAAATAGTTGGACTATGTTGAGGGAATTATTTGTTTAGCAGTGTGATGGCATTTGGGAAAAAAACTTTTCTTGTGTCTAGTTGTTCTGGAAGTCTGGTCAATGAATTTGTCATTCAAGGACTCAATGCAGCATTTACGTTAAGGGAAAAATTTCCACACCAGTATTAAATACAAAAACATGTTCTGTTTGGGTTAAAAAGCTTTCCTTTGACCTGTATTTATAGAATCTGGTTATTCAAAAATAAAGGAATGGTACTTCATGCTGAGTTCTTCACAAGCCATTTATTTTTTTGTTTGTTTGCTTGCTTGCTTGCTTGCTTGCTTGCTTGCTTGCTTGCTTGCTTGCTTGCTTGCTTGCTTGCTTGCTTATTTTCCAGATCAAACCTTAAATAGGGCAATCTTTTTGGCTTTATCGATGGCCGGGATGTGGGAGAAAGAAATCACTTTTGGTGAATTCTACTGGTAGTAATCAAGAGACCAAAAAATGGGTGACAGACTCTGCATCTCTCCACATTCACACAGCATGCTGTTATCCTCCAGCAACCCCCACTCAATCATATTGGTTTTACATTTAGACACCCCCTAACATAGGAGGGGTCAGATCCCTCAGCCAGGTTCTCTTTTGGGATTATTCCTTGTCCATAAATTCTCTCCTCCATCTTCTAAATTCAGTTTTGCTCCTGCATGTCTTCAAAAATATTTGCTCTTATATTAGCCCTATATTAGTCACCTGTTAACCCAACTGCCACATGAATGGAACCTTACCTTGTTTTGAAAACAATCACAATTTCTCTGTATTTTCAGTTGATATTGTCAAAAAGGCTTAGTCATATACCATATTGCAACCATCATCTCTCTGCTGGATTAGGAAGTATTCAAGTTTCTTTTTTAATGCAGTAAATTATTCCCAATGAGAATATATAATTTTGTATTATAGCTTTCTCTTGAAACAATAGAGTTGCCCATTCTTTGCTTTTGGGCCTTTTTACCATGATTAATAACTCACAATATCTAAAACCATTAATCATGGCTAATGCAATTCAATAAGCAGCCCCATAGCTTACACCAATAATTATCTGCCAATACTAAGAGAAGAAAACTTTCAATATCCATTGCAGGAACAATCTGTATTATTTGTATTAAAGTATGAAGGTGATGGATCAGGTAGATTGTAAAATGATACCCAAATCTCAGAATGGATTACTTAATTTATGGTCCCAGGAGAGGATGTGGGTATATTTATAGAAAGAGAGAAAATATATCATTTTAACTAATCCCATTCATATTTTCTGAGAAATAAATTCTACTGAATTCATTGCGATACAGATTTACCTACCAGCAACTCATAATAAGTGGGTTTCACTTAGACTTGAAGCCCACTCAGCTATAAGTTGCAATCTTTTTCAGGCAGTCTTCTTGAGGAGTTATCTCTTTGAACCTATTGAGATATACCAGACCAACACGTATTTTTTAAGATATGGGCATTAATATTAAGCACAGACTTCATCAATTCTCAGATAAAACCAGAGGTAGGATTCACATAATTGATCTACCAGTTTGCCCAGCACTGAAAATATGAGCGCAAGTGCACGGACGCTCACTTCGCTCACACGTGTCACCTCCACACATGCACCAGGCCTAAAAAATGTGCCTAAATAGGACAGCATTGAGCCGGGGTGGTTGCCCGCAATTTCCGCTACAGGTTCACCCAAACCGGCTGAATACCACCTCTGGATAAAACGGGTCTGAGACGAATGTGCCTGCCTCCATTATTTCTTACTCCCAAAAAGCAAAGATGACTAAGGCCAAAGGATGCTTCTATACATATGTAAGATGTAACTTTGCTGATTTTTTTTCCTCTTTATTAGTGCATAACGAAGAAAGTAACAAAGTACAAATGCATTTCATGGAGTAAGTATATACAAATCCTCAAATAATTATGAGGAATATTTTTAAACACTCTTGAGTGAAATGGATCTGTTGGATAATTTTAAGCACTGGATTTCTGTGAGTCATGCTCAGGGCAAATGCTTCCATTCCAAGTCCTTGTGATATGATCTGGACTTGACAAAAGCTTCATGCTATGGAGGCAACTTGATTATCTCCGGCAAGGGGGAATGGCAACACATTTTCCTTAAATAAAGAGTCTGCATTGCTTCAAAACGGTTGGAAAATTATTCCCAATTCAGTTTGCCCCCAGTAGATGTCTGATCAATTCCTTTACCCCCACTTCAAATCTAATCTATATTGATATTAATATGAACATAAAGATATTGATCTTAATATCAATTTTGCTTCTTATTAAACATTAGCAACTGTCAACATGTAAAAAATAGACCAAAGCGAAAAAGGAGGGAATTTAGATTAGATTTTGAGATCAGTATCAATTTATTCAAAGGCTCAGAACTTTCTAGCGCCACTATCAACAATTCTGTAGGTAATTAGCATTTACAATCCCAAAGGGAGTGGCCTTTGGTTATTCCAGCTTTAATCATTTTATGTATATCATGGAAACAGAAATAAGACACCAGGTGATCCTTCCTCTATTCTTTACCATGAAAGAAACAGTTTGATGAGTAGAATAATTTATCCTGCAAAAACTCTTTGATGTTCCTTACATCTGTGGCTTGAAAAAAAGTGGAAGAAATTGTCCAATTTTTGAGACCACTGAAGAATATTAAAAGAGGTATATTGCTTTGCGGTGTTTCTTCTACTCCATTGCAAAAGCCAGAAAGGGCTTTTTTGCAGGGACTGATGAGGAGCCACATAAGTTCTCTTTCTTTGATCTGAGAAGAAAAAAGGCCACCTGGCTTTGCCAAAAATAATTGAAAGAGGCTTTGGTTGAATCCTCATTAAATACTCCTATAAAGCCTCATTCCATTGTTGCAATGCAAATGACTCTCATGTTGGTGTAATGCTTAGTTATGGTTATATATCTATGCAGGCCTCAAGCCTGTAGATTTTTTTCATTCCTTTTCCTTCTAGCATTCTGTGTGTGCTTTCAAATCCAGTGATATAGTTTAGCTTTGGACTTCAGGTAATCCTTGAATTATGACCACAATTGATCCCGAAATTTCTGTGGCTAAGCAAGATGGTTGTGATGTGAGAGTTGTCCCATTTTATAAGCTTTATTGCCACAGTTGTTAAATGAATCACTGCAGTTGTTAGCAACTCAGTTGTTAAGTGAATCTGGTTTCCCCATTGACCTTGTCAGAAGGTTGCAAATGGTGATCATATGACCCTGGGATACTGAAACAGTCATAAATATGAGTCAGTTGCCAAATGTCTGAATTTTAACGTGAGACCATGGAGATGCAGTAATGGTTGTAAATGTGAAAACAGTCATAAATCACTTTTTTCAGTGCCCCAATTTCGAACTGTCCCTAGATGATCTGTTGTAAATTGAAGACTACCTGTACTGGTTGCCTTTATAATTTCCATCATCAGGAAGTCAGCACAAATATTGGTCATTCTAGCTAGGGATTTTAGGAGTTGTGACTCAACACACCTGGGCAACACAGCTGCCAAAAAAGTCAACATAGCTCTAGGCTACATTGTAACAGAGGGATAGACTCAAGATCACACAAAGTGTTAATACCACTTTATAATGCATTGGTAAGGCCACACTTGGAATAGTCATCCAGTTTTGGTCACCATGATGTAAAAAAGATATGCAGACTCTAGAAAGAGTGCAGAGAAGAGCAACAAAGATGATGAGAGGCCTGGAGGCTAAAACATATAAAGAATGGTTGCTGGAACTGGATATGTCTAGTTTAATGAAAAGGACTAGGGATGTCATGATAGTAGTGTTCTAATATCTCAGGGGCTGCCACAAAGAAGAGGGAGTCAAGCTATTCTCCAAAGCACCTGAGGGTAGAACAAGAAGTAATGGGTTGAAACTAATCAAGGAGAGAAGCAACTTAGAACTAAGGAGTTCTAAAACATATAAAGAACGGTTGCTGGAACTGGATATGTCTAGTTTAATGAAAAGGACTAGGGATGTCATGATAGTAGTGTTCCAATATCTCAGGGGTTGCCACAAAGAAGAGGGAGTCAAGCTATTCTCCAAAGCACCTGAGGGTAGAACAAGAAGTAATGGGTTGAAACTAATCAAGGAGAGAAGCAACTTAGAACTAAGGAGTTCTAAAACATATAAAGAACGGTTGCTGGAACTGGATATGTCTAGTTTAATGAAAAGGACTAGGGATGTCATGATAGTAGTGTTCCAATATCTCAGGGGTTGCCACAAAGAAGAGGGAGTCAAGCTATTCTCCAAAGCACCTGAGGGTAGAACAAGAAGTAATGGGTTGAAACTAATCAAGGAGAGAAGCAACTTAGAACTAAGGAGAAATTTCCTGACAGAACAATTAATCAGTGGAACAACTTGCTTCCAGAAGTTGTGAATGCTCCAGCAATGGAAGTTTTTAAGAAAAGATTAGTCTGAAATAGTATAGGGTTTTCTGCCTGAGCAGGGGCTTGGACTAGAAGACCTCCAAGGTCCCTTCCAACTCTGTTATTCTGTTCTTTCCTGGACTACATTACTTTAGTGCTGCTTGTTTCCATTTGTATGAAGAGGCCTTTTAAGAAAATATTATTTTCCCCAGCAATTGTTCTAAGATAGTAGGCTACTTTTCATTAAAATGCATTTTCATTAGAAGTTATCTTCTAATCTTTGTAAGTGCTATTTTTATTTTGCTCATGTTTTAAAGAAACATTTCTCATGCAATCAATTCAATTGGAGATGAAATGTTTTCTATTCGAATACTAATCAGGTTTTTTTTTAATGGCTGTCTTTGGAGTTTACTTAGACAGACGTCTGGCTTTTGCTTTTTTTAAAAAAAATAAAAAGCCAGCATTTTTCCATTCTTCTCACAAACCATGATAATTGTTATGAGATCCACATAGGTGGTGTTACATAGCAACAAGAAAAAATAAATGCATAATTCAGACTTCTCAAACATAATCTGGAGAGCCGTGTTTTTAAAAGTATAGGAAATAACAAATACAAGGTAGATGCAAGAATGGTTCAACAAGTGGCATTCCATTAGAAGTGAATGCAGAATTTAAAATTAAAGCCTCTGGCTTTTTATGTGAAATACATGTTTTTAAAAAGTTGAACTTTTTCAACTTTTGAGCTTTTCATCAGGTTCACCTGATATGCCAGTTACGCCCCTTTCTGGATCGGGCTTCCTTATGCACAGTCGCTCATGCCCTTGTTACATCCCGCCTGGACTACTGTAATGCTCTCTACATGGGGCTCCCCTTGAAGGGTACCCGGAGACTCCAACTGGTCCAGAATGCGGCTGTGCGGGTGATAGAGGGAGCACTTTGTGGCTCCCGTGTAACACCCCTCCTGCGTAATCTGCACTGGCTCCCGGTGGTCTTCCGGGTTCACTTCAAGGTACTTGTTATCACCTTTAAAGCGCTCCATGGCTTAGGGCCGGGATATTTACAGGACCGCCTACTGCCACCATTAGCCTCTCACCGACCAGTGTGCTCTCACAGAGAGGGCCTCCTCCGGATACTGTCAGCTAAACAATGTCGGATGGCGACCTCCAGGGGGAGGGCCTTCTCTGTGGGGGCTCCTACCCTCTGGAACGAGCTCCTTCTGGGGCTTCGTCAACTCCCCAACCTCAGGTCCTTCTGCCGCAAGCTGAAGACGTTGCTGTTTCGAAGAGCAGGACTAGCATGAATGTAGTTTTAAATTGGGGGTTTAAATCAGGGGTTTTAAACGGAGGTTTAAATTTGTATTTAAAAGTTTTAGGCCATCAATTTGAATTAATTTTCTATTCTTTTTTGCTGTTTTATATGTATTATATGTTTTCTGTTGTTTTGGCTGTGAACCGCCAAATTGGCTGTGAACCGCCCTGAGTCCTTCAGGAGATGGGCGGTATACAAATATAATAAATAATAATAATAATAACTTCTAACACCATCTAACTAGATTTTATGGTAGCCCATAGACTACATCTCCAATGATAGAGGCAGATGTCCCAATCATTTCTACTTCCAAATTATGACATCCATATTTGTATGATAGAAAGCATGTGTCAGGGTTCCAAGGAACACCCCCAACGAAATAAGGCTCTGAGGCTTGAGGTTCCTCAAAGTTCCAATTTATTAGAAATGTCATGTTGGCACAGCTGGGAAAACCTGAAACTGAAAGCTTCCAGGTTTTCCACACCCAGTTGACAGTTGACAGCCCTGCCCCACACCCACAAGTTTATCACATTGTCCAATCAACTCTTCACACTCAATTGGATACAATCTTCAGGCAGTCTCCATCAGACGCAGGATGTCCTTGAATATGGAATGTTGTTATGACTAACTTTCTACCGCTCCATCAACGACCCCCTCCCAACTTCCCCAGCTAAAATATGTGGCAGTTAAGAAGCAAAAAGAAAAAATAAAATTGCCTTCCAAAACTGACAGTGTATACATGTTTGGATCAATATGCTCAGAAATTTACCAGAAAGTGCATATTAAAATATATTGTGTCATTACATCATTACATGATTATGAGAAAAAATGAAAAGAAAAGGTGGCAGGACCATGCTGAAACCATGAAATAATATTGAGATGAGTACTACCAAGAGTATTTTACATACTATTCCTCCTGAACACTCACATTTCTCTTTAATGTGGATCATATAAATAAATTAATCTCAGTTAAAGTGCTGGAATATGTTCAAGTGACAATATTAGTTGGAGAGTGGGGAGAAGCGGGGTAGAAGAACAAGCAGCTTGATCATCCTTGGACCTCTGTTGGAGCTCATAATCTTCCACCAGAGGCAATCTTACCATAATTAACTATGCTTGGAGAGATGAAACTCACATGTTCTGATTTTGAACTTTCATTGTTCCAGTGCTTTGGATTCTACTGCTTTCTGTACCGGAGCGTTGTATCTCTAGAACTGCCTCCTCTTTAGTCCAATTCCCCTTTTGCCATCACTGTATTTACTATCAGGTCCAGCCATGTTATCATTTTAAATTTTCCAGTTTTGGAAACCACTATGGAACCCAGTGTCTCTTTGGATGTCGGGTGACAGCTTTTCCCCGATAACAGTGTTGTGGTCCGTCAGCAGCCTACAGAGCTGCCAACAGAGTTGGACAGCGATGAGGTTGAGTTGAGGCCAGGGCTATCAGGAAGTGAGGTGCGGCCTCCAGAGCCTCCAGAGCCTGACAGTAGTGAGGAAGAGGAACAGGAGGCGCCTGTTCCTAATGCACGCATGAGAAGAACTGCCAAAAGGCAAGCAGAGAGGACAACTCGGGAGTAGGGCCAAGAGATGATGGTCCCTCCCATAAGGCTTAATAACAGACCAGCACTGGTGTTTCAGCTTGCAGGAAAACAACGTTGTAGCTGCATCATCTGCTTCATGTATGCCTCTGTTTTTGTGGCTTCTGGACATTTGCCAGGAAGGGCCTTTGGCTGTTTGCCTAACTGAACTAAGGTTTGTGATAGCTGAAGAATTTGTGTTTGGGAGGCATTCGTTTTACTTTGAGTTGAATGACACTGGGAATGAAGTAATTCCCAGCTGTTCGAATAAAGTTTTATTTTCCACGGACTGAGTTTGTTGCTACCTACTTGGGTCTGGGTCACAACAGACAGTCCATCAGATGCAAGGGAAGCATTTATCAATATACTGGACAATTGGACGCCAACACCTGTCACACTCCTGTCAGAGATATTTCCTTACCGAAACAGAAAAACAGAATGACCATGGCTGGATTGCTATTGTGTAACTCAGCCTCTTGCCCTCAGTCTTAGCAGCCATGTCCACCACGCATTGTTGGAAGAGACACCTCCATCTTAGAAGATTGTCAAAGCCATTTTCAGGGTTTATTATTTGACATGCATACTAACCCATTGCCTTTAGCTTTTTGTTGTTTGTCATTTGGAGCTGTGGATGCCAACGACCATATCCAAGAGAAAAGAAAAGAAAAATATGTACTGAAAGCTGTCGTAGGAGTGATGGGACTCTGAAATTGTTTGCAAACCACCTCCTCGTTCTTTCACCATAACGTGCCGTGATATTGGTTCAGTTGGTGTTGTTTGGTATAATGATGGCAATTTTGTGGGCAATTCATGCATTCAAATTTTCTCTCATGTTCAGATGCTAGTCTCTGGTCAGGATCAATGTCAGTGAGAGTTTCTGGCGTGTCTTGAGTTGTCCTTTTGCAAGGTGAAGAGACATAAAGTAAGAGTTTCATTGTCATAGGGGGTTTTGCAATAATTCAACCATCTCAACATTGAATCCCATCATTGTGGAGTATATCCATGATCAATTCCACATTGTCATGAGGATCCATGAAGAACATTTGAATCATTGTGCTTGCTAATTGGGATTTGGCATTAAATGATAAATTATTCTTGAATAATCACCAAAGGATTCCTTCTATTTCTTGTTGGAAGGACTTCTTTGCACCAGAGGATGCAATCTAGAAGAGACAGTTGTAATATCTGATGTTCTTCCTGAACTCATTTGCAATAGATTCATCATTGCTATATAAATTGAGGGATTTATTAAGTAAAGGTTGCAACATTGCCTATTGTGAACTTTCCCTTCATACAGCAGAAATTGGTGGTTTTTCCGGGAAAGTATAACAATGAGGGTGGACTTTTGCCATGGTGTTGTGACCCAGACCCAAGTAGGTAGCAACAAACTCTGTCTGTGATAAAATAAACTTTATTTGAACAGCTGGGAATTACTTCATTCCCAGTGTTGTTCAACTCAAAGTAAAACAAATGCCTTCGCAAACACAAATTCTTCAGTTATCACAGACCTGAGTCCAATTAGGCAAACTGCCAAAGGCCCTTCTTGGCAAATGTCCAGAAGCCACAAAAACAGAGGCATACATGAAGCAGAGGACGCAGCTACAACATTGTTTTCCGGCACCAGTGTTGGTCTGTTATTAAATCTTATGGGAGGGGCAAATCATCTCTTGGCCTTACTCCCGAATTGTCCTCTCTGCTTGAGCTGCTCTTGCCTTTTGACAGCTCTTCTCATGCGTGCATTAGGAACAGGCTCCTCCTGTTCCTCTGCCTCACTACTATCAGGCTCTGGAGGCTCTGGAGTCCATACCTCACTTCCCGATGGCCCTGGCCTCACCTCAGCCTCATCGCTGTCCGACTCCATTGCTAGCACCATAGGCTGCTGATGGACTACAACACATGGCACCAACTTCAGCAGAAATGTTTGTGTGCCAGAGAAGAGGCACATAAAGCAATAAAAAATATCCAGCTGATATTTGGGCGTTCTGGGCCCACTGGAAGTCAGCGAAACAGGCTGTTTCTGGCCTTTGGAAGGCCTCCAGGTGGGTGAAGAAGGCTGTTTTTGCCTTTCCCAGGCTCCTAGAAAGCCTCTGGAGCCTGGAGAAGGCGAAAAACAGGCCTACTGGGCCCACGTGCTATCACATGCCAAAAGAAGGGGAGCGTGAGGGGTGTCACATGCATGCGCAGAGGGGTATAGTGCATAGAATTATGGGTGTGGGCACGCGCGTGCGTGACACACACACCCCGACTCCCCCCACTTTTGGCATGCGATGGCAAAAAAGTTAGCCATCATTGGCATAGGGCATAAAGCACATGGACAACAGTAATAACATTATATAGAAGGAGCACATAATACTTTCAGTAGAAACTATAGGAGAAAATGGTCCCTTAAGTATGTATGCCCTACATAAAGTATACACAGACTTTATTAGAATGATATGAGAGATGGTGCCTAGGGAAGAGAAGCTCATCCAATGTACTACAATGAAGCAGCAGTTTCCCAAGAAGGATGAGAATGTTTCAGAAAGAAGGGTAAGAGAAGAGGCAGCATAGTCCAGAGTGGTTAGGAGAGCAAGGATAGCCACTTCCTAGAAACTCCCAGAGTTTTTCCATTGGGATGAGGGTTTAATCTGACAAGATTCCGTCTATTGTGCATAAGCAAATAAACAACTAAACTCAGGCTAAATTGTTTTATGTTATTCTTGAACTTAGCATGACAACTAGCAACCAATGCAATGCACATAAAATTGATAATATATGAGACACCAAAAAGTGCCCTTTACTGCTCACACCACTGCATTTTGAATCAGTTGTAGGCTCTAAGTTGTCTTCTAAGGGCAGGCTTATGTAGTGGGTGTTACAATAATCCAACAGGAAAGTGACCAGGCCATGACTAATTGCATAAAGGTAATTTTGTTTCTTAATTAGCAACTCCTGACACCCTGAAACATTTGAAAGCCACTGTTTAAGAGGATATTAACCTTGCCAAGCTTCAGTCCTATACCTACCTAAACTAAGCTAAATTTATCATAATGCATTTTTAATTGTTTTTCTCATATTTCTTTTACAGTAGAGATAGCCAAAACCAGTAAAAGAAAAACAAAAACCAGTTCCGAATAGTCTTGCCAAGAACCTTTAAAGAAATAGGTTAAACCAATAGTAGTTACAAATATTCAAAAACTGTGGGTTTTTTAAGAAAAAAGACTACTTTTCACCTTTTCTTGGATATAAACAGTGGTGGGTTTACAATATTCTTACCACCAGTTCATCACGCGCGTGCACACTTGCTTTGCGCACTCACGTGCCTTTCACAAATGCGATCGGCCTTCTGCACAGGCACTTTGCTCTCTTGTGCGCCTTCCGCACATGTACCCGGCCTTGAAAATGTGCCTAAATAGGACGGCATAGAGCGTGGGCAGGTGGGCGGGTCACCTGTGATCTCCGCTACGAGTTTGCCCGAACCAGTACGAACCGGTATGAACCGGCTGAATACCACCTCTGGATATAAAGCTTAGTTTGACTCTGAGGTTTGACCACTGATTTCCCCTTAGCAGGCGGAGATGTTTTGCTGCCTCTGAGGGCCTCCTGTGATGCCAGGAGAGTTAACAAAGCTGACTGGTTAAGATAGAATTTTTTTCTGATTAGAACCCTGCTTGGATTTTTCTAATTAGAACCCCCTCCTGATTGGCTGTGTTATAGTGCTAGTCTCAGTGGGACCCGCTGGTAAATCTGATGTCTTCTGGGCAGGATTCAAGAAAAATAATCATCGACTTGCACATGTGGGTGGTATCATTGATCAGTAAGATTTCTGGAAAGCTGAGAGTGCTGACAGCTGAGAATTCCCAGTTGTGTTGCAGAACCTATACAGGAATTTAACATTCCATTAGCACCAGAGAAAGCAAAGTTAAGGCTTTTGGCTGCATTAAAGAAGCTGAGAGCTGAGAAAGTGAATGAAGCCCGAAGTACTGTTAGCCTGGCCATCCTGAAAGAGCTCTGATAGGCAGAGAATTTAATGAAGCATCAAAACTATTTGACTGGCTACTCATGTCAGTGTCCAAGAGCCCATCACACCACTCAGCCTCCATCTGTTGTTGAGCACTTTCCATCTATGGAATTGAAGCTTCAGTACTGCATACTATCTGTAACACCCTCAAAACAGCAAAAAAAAAAAAGAAAGAAAAGAAAAGAAAAAAGCCATCAAATCTGCAAAGCACTTTGAAAGGCAAAGCGCTTCGATGGAGTGATTTGATGGATGCTTTGTCAAACTGAATACGCCTTTCAAGCTTTGCACACAACCTTTCAAGATAATATGCTTGCAGTTAGACTACTGTGCACAATGGACTATTTATTTATAACACAGACTATTAGAGGCACAATAGTGACAACTGATAACTCTTCACAGGTTTTTTTCCCCTGTTATTGCATAAGCATTACATAATAATCACTATGACCACCCAGAAAAGAAAATATAGACTATTGTACTATTCAATGTTTAGTAAAATACTTTTTTTTTTAATTGGTGGACTACAAGCAATGCTGTTGAATTGTCTTTCATTATCTGTGCTGTCTTTCTCTTAAAAGAGATCATGAAGGCATATTTCAAAAAGGTGAAACCCTTGTATATATCTGGCTGAAACTTTAACAAGATTTCTTTCTTCCATTGGTTTTCCATTCGTATTTATTCTGTTATGCCAATATTGTCTATCATCAATCTACAATATTTATCTACAGTATCTTTCTGTCTATCTATAGCATCTATCTAACTATCTATCTATCTATTTATCATCATTATCTATATCTACCTATCTATCTATCTATCTATCTATTCATCCATCCATCCATCCATCATAATACCACTTTTTTGGGGGGAAGTAGTACCATAAAATTATATATTAATGGAAAGATAATTTAATGGAAAGATAATTTAATCAAGAATGTAATGCAATAACTTTTATGAAGGATTTGCTATTAGAATAGCAGCCAAAGTATAAAGAAGAAAAGTGAAACACGTAGAAAAAACGAGATATACAAAAATTATCACTATAGAAAAAACAAGATATACAAAAATTATCACCATATCAGTTAATACTTAGTTGGGTAAACTTTAGCATGAATTACGGCCTTCCAACGTGTTCCCATGGAGTGAACCAAGTTTTTTAGTTCTGCAGCTGTTATAATGTGAAACCAAGATTGAATGATTGTTTCTATTAACTGGGTTTTATTTCTGACTCACAAGTTTCTTTAGTCAGCTCCATGGATTTTCAATTGGATTAAGGTCTGGGCTATTCCCAGGCCATTCCAGCTGTGGGATATGATTATCTTGAAACTCTGAAAAAAAAGTGGTGTCATTAGCCATCAAAGCTCAAAAATATACTTTTCCCAAAAAGTTTCCACTACTGTATGTATGTATGTATGTATGTATGTATGTATGTATGTATCTATCTATCTATCTATCTATCTATCTATCTATCTATCTATCTATCTATCTATCTATCTATCTATCTATCTATCTATCTACTATCTCAATTTGCTTTTGATTCTACCTCGCTGAGACTTTTTACTGAATCTCAACTTTCTTTGAATCAAATCAGATTGTCTCTAAAATTTAGATCTAAAATTTCAATGAGACACTGACTGATTTCTACAAGCTTACTAAATATACTGCAGGTATAGAACTACAATGTGGGAGATTTCATGAAAGTTCTGATCCATCTATAAAGCTATATCAGTTGTTTGTTTACCTGATTGAGCCATCTTAAAAGTAAAAGTAACAACTGGAAAAATAGCTAATTTCATGTAACAATTAAGGCACCACACTAAAAATGGGGAGACCATGTATTTTAGTCACTTCTTAGCACAAAGCCACCTGGGTGACCTTGGACTGGTCACTCACTCTCAGCGCTAGGAAGAAGGCAAGGACAAATCACTTATGAAAAACTTTGCCAAGAAGGCTGCAGTTACTATTCCAGACAGTTGTTGGGAGTCAACCAGTAGTGAAATCCTGCCAGTTCTGTCCAGCTCGTGTGACCTGGTAGTGCCAGTGGCATGTGGTTCAATGAACCGGTAGCGGTGGCAGTGCGAAGCTCCACCCACCCACCAGGACATCATTACTTCCTGGTTTTAACCAGGAAGTAACCCGTTTTTGACCCTCTGCGCATGCGCAGAAGTTTTTGCACATGCACAGAGGGTCAAAAATCGGATGTGATGATGGCACACGCACTTCCGAACCAGGAAGGTAAGTAGATTTCACCCCTGGAGTCAACTCTGATTTGATGGCACACACACACACACACACACACACACACACACACACAGAGAGAGAGAGAGAGAGACGCGCACACACAATCAATTGAAAAAGCAGTATGTGAGGAACCACTATAAAATTATCCTTTATCCAATCTAATTCATTTCAGTATAATATTTTCAAAAGACCCATCAAGATCCGTTTCTTTATCTTGTTCTATTTCAGAACATGAGCAACTTCCTTCATGTGTCCCTGTATTGTCACAATTCATTTCTACACATGCCAACATGTCTGATGGGGATCATGTCCTTTGATAGCCTGTGCATCAAATTCATGAACCTTACCAACATTTATTATCACTCCTTCCTACCAATGCAATCCTCCCTATCAATTTTGTTAGGATAAGGTTCATTTATTTGCCAGCCTTCACAATAGCATCTAACTATAGCTTATGGCAAATCCCAAGTGGAAAAAAGAGAGAACAGTTCAGTCTTGTTGACATTCTTTAACTTCAAATACAGTCTTGGAAAAGGTGATTACAAAAATTATAGTTTTCCTCCCCTGTTCTGGAGGCTTCAGGAGTAGTGTACCCCTACGTACACTACCGAGTTCCTCTTGCTGTACTCCAAAATCATGTTGTTGTTTTAAGTATCCGCTGGCCAAGAAAGCTGTCTCACCTTGCCTAATGACAAGGCTGATCCTGGGATAGCAATAGCATTTAGATTTATATATCACCCCATAGTGCTTTACAGCATTCTCTGGAAGGTTTTACAATGTCAGCATATAACTCACAACTATCTGGATCCTCATTTGGCTGACATTGGAAGGACAGAAAGCTGAATCAACCTTGAGCCGGTCAGGATCAAACTCCAGACTGTGGGACTGACAACTTGAAAGCCTGCAATACTGCATTCTAACCACTGCACCCCCAAGACTCCCCCACGGAATCAAAAAGCTGATTGTGGACAATGGAAAGAAACAATGAAAGGACCTCTAGTGTAGAAAGAAGGAAAAACTATTCTATGTTTCTCAACCATTAAAAAATATTGTTTACTTCTAAAGACATTTATCATTCCTAAGATAATTCCCTAACTGGTTCATGGCTATAAAGGTGCCAAAAAGGAAATCTGAGACAAAACTGAAGAAATAAGCTGTAATATATTTTATAAACCATAATTAATAGTTTAATATGTTATGTGAATTCAGCTAGCTGAGGTTTATTTCACAAATTATGGCTATGTGTGCAGCATGGATTTCTATGCTCTGAGAAATTTTGCTGAAGTTATTGAAGCCCCTTTCTGATTCTCTCAGATGTCATCAACTATTTTCTTGAATTAATGTTGATACTGTACTTTAAGCAAATGTAATATATAGGAATGTAATCTATAGGAAAGCCTCCCAAAGTATTTCTTTTAGGCAAGATTTGCAAGAAATCTTTGGAGGAAACAAATAGCGTATGAATGTATTGTCTCCCTATCTACTCAAGCAAAGATGTAATAATTTGGAAATAGCACATTTTTAATATTAGCAACTTGTTTTCACTCTGGTTTGTCTATCATTCAATAGAAAATGTCACCAACAGTGAACAATGAAACTAGTCAAGCCAATACAAACAAATGAAAATCATACACAGGGTATGTCCAATGCCCCAACATATTCAAAGATTTATTTAGAGAAGGTGCATATATTTTTTTTCCTCTGGATGCCAATTTATCTATTAACTAAGGGCCCTAATAAGTGATTTGGTACTTATTAACACAGTGGTCCCCAACTTTTCTGGCTTTGTGGACCAGTGGAGGGAGGGAGGGAGGGAGGGAGGGAGGGAGGGAGAGGGGTTGGTTCCATGCAAGCAGCAGGCAAGCATGCATATGCACGCAGCTTCATTTGGGCAAGCAGTGGCACATGTGCCTGCCACTCTCAGAAATGAAGCTTGGCATGCACACACTTCCCCACTTCTCCCATGTGAAGCTGTGCATGCTCACCTGACACTTCTGAAGGAGTTGTAGCCTGGTATTAAACCACAGCCCGGGGGTTGGGGACTCCTGCATTAACGAACATCAGTAGATCTTCTCCCCTATTACATTGTTCAAAGAGTTCCAACAACTAATTCCCACAACACTCTCAAACTATTTACTAAGACTATATTACTATTCTTCTTCTCATCCTCCCTATTACCTACCTCCTTTTCTACTTATGACTATAACCTTGCTGCTTGTATCTTTACAGTTTATATTGTTTTATTTAGTTTCCTAGAATGATTTTGATTGCTTATTTAGTATCCTATGACTATCACTAAGTGTTGTATCTTATGATTCATGATGAATGTATTTATGATGACTATGAACATGATTTATCACTTATATCTTTTATGTACACTGAGAGCTTATGCACTGAAGTCAAATTCCTTGTGTGTCCAATCACACTTGGCCAATAAAGAATTCTGTTCTGTTCTGTTCTGTTCCATTTTGTTCCATTCCGTTCTAATTCTATTCTATTCTATTCTATTCTATTTCATATTCATACATCTATATACAGATAAAGTCATTTTTAATATGATGCTGAATATATAGCTATCATGGAGAAAGTGATTTAACCTTGGCAAAATGTAGATCTAGCATGTATTGTTCTGCAATTTCCTCTCCTGTTGTAATGTATGAAGAATGTGTGAAACCAATAAGCACAGTTTCTTGAACACATGCTGTGAATATCTAAACACAATTACATTCCCCTTTAAAACTGTTTCTTCTAATCAGAGCTAGGCAACGGTGTTGTTTGTCAATTTTGTGGGGTCCTTTCAGATCTGTCCCAGAGTCTCTGAAAAATCCCTGGAGTGAATGAGACAATTTTTTTTTCAACCCATCCCTTTTTGAAGACTGATAGGTTTCTTTATGTATTTATTTAAAAAATTGCCGTACTTCTTCTTTTAGAAAATAGTTCAAGGGATCAAATGGATATTGTAACTTTATTTTTGTTTATTATTGAATTTATAACCTACCTTTCAGCTTACATCAGCAACTTAAATTGGCTTACAACAAAACACAGAAAAAGGCATTAACTTAGTGACTAAAAAAATCCTTACCATCCAAAATTAGATCTTCCTATTTCCCTATATTTTAAGTTTGTGCAAGACTCATTTGTTTCAGGCTGAACATGTTCACCACATCTATCTCTTGATATCATAGTGTCACCAAACAAACCTGCTGGAGTCTGTACAAGGATGATGATGTATGGCAAAAGAAAATTATCCATCTCTAAGCTAATGCCAAATCTAACTTCCTAAAATTTATTCAGCAGGAAATGTATAGGCTGTGACTCCTGATATGTTTTTAAGAAGCCTTCCATCCTTTATAAGGTGGGTAAAATGAGGACCCAGAGTGTTGGGGGGGCAATAAATTGACTTTGTAAATATACAAATAGAATGAGACTATTGCCTTACACACTGTAAGCCGCCCTGAGTCTTCGGAGAAGGGCGGGATATAAATGTAAAAAAAAAAAAGTCTTAACGTTTTGTTATGTGTTGTATTGTATTATTAATTTGTATCCTGTTTTTGTTAGTTTTACAAATAATTCAAGATGGTGAACATATCCAACACATTTTATTCCTCTTATTTTTCCACAACAGCAACCCGGTGAGATGGGTTAAGATAAAAGAGATTGACTGGGTAAAAGTCACCCAGCTTTCGTAGCTAAAATGGGACTTGAACCCATGGTCTCCTGCTTTCTAGCCTACTGCCTTAACCACTAGATCAGTTTGGCTCTATATCTCAACACACTGCAGAATACAGAATCACATTTGACCCCTTGTTTTCTTACATAGTATATCTGCATTTAGAATACTCAGTTCACTGTCTATAGTTATATTATATATTCACTTTACGGACATCATTATGTCTTGACAAAATTCACTTTGATAGATTTCTTTTAAACTGTATTTTCTATCATTTGACCTCTTTAAGGTTTCACTCAGCAACCCATTTCCTATTCTCTTTATTGTGACAAACACAAGACACAAAAATTAAAGCTTGACAAGCTCATTATATTAAATTTAATTTAATAACATTTTTCAAAAGGTCTTATCCATTACTGTACTAAAGATTTAAAGATGAATTAAGATGAATTATTTTTCCCCACTTGTTAGCCTTCTGAAAAAGGAAATAGACATCACAAGGACTAGAATTCTACATTATGGTTGGAGAATATAAAAGAATCTTGAAAGCAGGAAGAGTATTCCTCTGCCCATCTTATACTAAAGAGTATTAATATGGGTAGAAGCATGGTGGCTCTTATGGTGAGGATGATGAGTTGGAGGCAGTGCTGAAATCCACCTACAGGTTCTGTGGGTGTGGCTTGGTGGACATGGCATGGCTTGGTGGGCGTGGCAGGGGAAGGATACTACAAAATCCCCATTCCCATCCAACTCCTGGGGGAAGGATATTGCAAAATTTCCATTCCCACTCCACTCTGAGTCCAGCCAGAGGTGGTATTTGCTGGGTCTCTGAACTACTCAAAATTTCCACTATCCATTCTCCAGAACCTGTTAGAATCTGATGGATTTCACCCCTGGTTGGAGGTTAGCAAGCCCACGTTCGAGACCCCATGAGGTGGGGTAAACTCTGGTCCTTCACTCCAGCTCCTGCCGGGAACATGAAAGGAGTTCCCAACATTGCCTCCCCCGAGCAATGGTAATATTACCAGCTAATCCTTTCAACCCAGAAGTGCCTCAGTGCTTCTGACATGAGTGCAAAAATCAAGATGGGATTATTCTAAATTTCACCATCTTTTCCTTCACTGGGCTTCCCTAAGTGTTCTTGCCTTTCTTTTTCAAATTTGGTTTTATACTCAACTCCACCATCAGGGAATTCTCATGATATCCAGAAATGCCCACTAAATGTGTCAGCACTACAAGTCCAGAATTATCCAATTAGCAACTTCAGTTAGGTGATGGAAAACAGGATATACATGCAAGGTCAATTTGATAGCAGTAGCAGCATATATTTTGTCTAATCATCACAAATGATCGGTGTCTAGTTTTGCCAACATCACTTTCTAGTAATTATTGAATAAAAAGTTGTAGAGAAATATTTCTTCCCTGGTCAAGAAGAGAAGAAAGAAGTTCTGTGTTTTTCAAAGCTAAAATACTTAGCATGCTTGGAAGACCCAAGTTAAATCTGTATGTCAACTTTCTGGCTATGTTACAATTCCAGTTTGCCTCAGCTGATATAATCAATATTTTAGAATAATGAAAGTTTCACTCCAATAATGTCTTGGGACCCGGGTTAAGATTGGATGCTGCAGAAGGATGCAAACCATCAATTTCTTTTCAATTCTGAAAAGAAAAAGAGAAAAGAGAGAATTGCCAAGGTATTAAGTATATATTTATTTGATAAAATGATCCCTCTTAGCTGGCTTCTACAAATTATGCACCAACAAAATTTGAGAAACCACAGTATTGGTTCAACAAACTGCAATGACTTGGACTTTGTTTGTAGCAAGTACCCTGCCATATCCTTGTAAACTTGCCATTCAGTTTAGAGACTTGGAAGATCAGTACATAAATCAAGTTGAAAGCCACTTGTTTAGTGGCTGCAAATAGTCCAAGTTCAGAAGACAGCAGAATAGTGACATACCTCACTTATCTCTTTTCTTCCTCACATTCTTCAAATTGCTTGAAGAGTGCTCTCTCTCTCTCCCCCACTCTCTCCTTTTCTCTCCTTCTCTCTCTCTCTGTCTCTCTCTGTCTCTCTCTGTCTCTCTGTGTGTATGTGTGTCTCTTTCTCACTGTCTCTGTTTCTCTCTCTCTCTTTCATAGGGTATTTACATAGAACTGCTTTCATCGCATACCAAAACTGATTATCCATATATATCAGTTAGAACTGAATTTAGGGATCATAGTTAAGAATGGGACCTATTGAGTTTAGGTGGCTATGGTTGATAACCAATTGCTTTAAGCAGAAATTAATTCAAATACATTTAATTTAATGATGAACCTTTTATTGATTATATGCAATCAAGTAATGTTTGACTCTTAGTGACCACAAAAATAGATTTTCTCCAAAACAGTCTGTTTCTAATCTGGCTTTTCAAATCTTCCAACAGTGGTTTCAGTGTCACTGTAAATGAGTCCATCCACCTTGCATTTGGTCATTTTTCTCTCTCCTTTCACCATTCTTGCTTTAGGTGTTTTCAAAAAAAGTTGGGTCTTCACATAATGTATCTGAAAAGACATGCTTATATAACTGGAGAAATCCAATTGCATGAAGGACCTAATCTCAGAGAATCTTTGACAAACAATATCAGTTTATTCATAATAAAAAAAATCTGCATTCCAGAACAACATAGGCCCAATAATCTCTCAATGGAAATAGAGAGAAAAGAGAAAAAAGCAATTAATTATGCTAATTATTAGCCTATCTCAAGACCTAAAATGGGCACCTAACATCAAAAACGTCATCAAAAAAGCACAACAAAGAATGTTCTTTCTGTGCCAATTCAGGAAGCTCACACTGCCCAATGAGCTGCTGATCCAGTTCTACAGAGGAATTATTGAGTCTGTTGTTTGTACCTCTATAACTGTCTGGTTTGGTTCTTCAACCTAACAAGACAGACACAGACTTCAGAGGATAATTAGAACTGCAGAAAAAACAATGGCTACCAACCTGCCTTCCATTAAGGATCTACATACTGCACGAGTCAAAAAGAAGGCTGTGAAAATATTTACAGACCCCTCATATCCTGGACATAAACTGTTTCAACTCCTACCCTCAAAATGACGCTATAGAGCACTGCACACCAGAACAACTAGACACAAGAACAGTTTTTTCCCGAATGCCATCACTCTGCTAAACAAATAATTCCTTCTGTCAAACTATTCATTAAGTCTGCGTTACTATTGCTATTGGTCTTCTCATCATTCCTGTTGCCCGTCTTGTCCCACTTGTGACTGTATGACTGTAACTTGTTGCTTATATCCTTGCGATTTATGTTGATATTGATTGTTTCCTAGTATGATTTGATTGCTTATTGTACCGTATGACTGTCACTGGGTCTTGTACCTTGTGATTCTTGACGAGTGTATCTTGTCTGTATGTACACTGAGAGCACATGTACCAAAGACAAATTCTTTGTTTGTCCAATCACACTTGATCAATAAAGAATTCTATTCTATAAAGAATTCTATTCTATTATGTTTAAATCTGTATGATAGTTGGTTTCATGGGGCTCCTAGCCTAGCAGACATTTGTAAAGATGGCAAATGAATATTTTTGAGATTGATCAGATAGTTAATCACTGCCTGGAATGCTTAGAAAGGAGATCAACATCAGGCGGAAAAAGCCAATGGATTATTTCTGTCCCCACGGTTTGTATAATTTGCATTAAACCAAAACTTTTTGCATCTGACTTAAAAGATATTTGTTAGAATGTTTTCCATAAATCTATTTTGCATAGATTAGCAGTAAGAACTGCCTGTTTATTTGAAGATACCACAGAATCCAAGGCTAAACTGCAACTGGGACCCAGGTGTTTCAAATCCTGCTTTCTTATAATATTTCATTGCACAGATGGGACTCTCCCCACATGTGTGGTACATTTTCTACACTGTAAATTAGACATGCTGCAGAGATAAATGGAATATCACGTTGTCTTTATTTCTCTATTCTTTACTAAATTCTACTGTACTTTTGTTAATAACAATATCACTGAGAATTAGATCAGGTTTGGATGCTAAAGAAGGAGCTTATTTGATTTTCCCAATTAAAAGGCAATTATTTCCCTCTAAAGGAATACACAAAATATTAAGATACAAAATTAAAATTCCACTTCTATTAAAATACATTGTATGTGCAAATTAATTACAGTTTCATTGAAAATGTAAATACATGAAAGCTAGGTATATAATTAAATTGGGGAAAGGATATTTTGAGGACCTAAATAAAATAATATTGAAATTTATATGGCAAGGTAAAAAAGCAAGAATAAAATTGAAATTATTGCCAGATGCGAGAACTAGAGGAGGCTTTGGACTACCCAATTGGGATTTATATTATCAATCAGCTAGTTTAATGTGGATCAAGGAATGGATAACTTTAAGAAATAATAGAATATTGACATTGGAAGGACATGATTTGTTGTTAGAATGGCATGCTTTTTTATGGTATGGGGAAGCTAAAATACAGGGTTATTTTAGAAGACACTTTATAAGAGAGGCATTCCTGCTAAACTGGGAAAAGATTAAAAAAAACACTATTTAAAAATTCCAATTTGGGTATCAACTATTGAGGCTTTTTCATATTCAATAATATTTAGGAAAGAACAAATTGTTAGATATTGTGAACTGTTGAATGAAAAGGGTGAACTAAAAACGATACAGGAATTAGAATTACAAGGTATAAAAATGAATTGGTTTTCTTATTTGCAAATACGTTCCAGATATGATGAAGATTCTAAAACAGAAGGAATTTATGATAATATGGTTAATTTAGATAAAATTTTGACAGGTGCTGATGACAACCTAATTAGGAAATTATACTGTTATTTATTAGAATTTAATTTAGAAGAACAAGTTAAAGAGACAATGATAGCTTGGGGGAAAAACTTCAGACATGGAATTGACTTGGAAGTGTGGCAAAAACTCTGGACTCAAAACTATAATAATGACAATGTCTACGACATATAAAGAGAATTTGTACA
This sequence comes from Ahaetulla prasina, assembly GCF_028640845.1. NCBI lineage: Eukaryota > Metazoa > Chordata > Lepidosauria > Squamata > Colubridae > Ahaetulla > Ahaetulla prasina. Next base: position 22,723,074 of record NC_080546.1, on the reverse strand, counting down.
AAATGTTTTATTGATGGCACTTACCCCCGACAAGAATTGCTAGAATGTTTAAGAATAAATCTGAAAAATGTTGGAAATGTCACCAGACACCCGGTTCATATTACCATATGTGGTGGGCATGTGTAGAAGCTAAAAGATACTGGTCTAAAATCCACACATGGTTGGAAAAGATGATTAAGAAATATATTGATTTTAAACCAAAAATTTTTTTATTGGGAATTATATCTGAAACATATAATAGAGAAGTGAGATATCTGATTGTAAATGTTTTAACAGCAGCTAGGATTGTATTTGCCAAAAATTGGAAAAATGAAAGACTTCCATTGCAAGATGAAATTATTATGAAAATGTTGGAATGTGCAGAAATGAGTAAATTGACATTAGAAATTAGAGAACAGGAAGAGAAACAATTCTATAAAATATGGGATCTCTTTTACTAGTCGTTAGAGAGATAAAGAGACTTAAGTAAGATTGTATAATGAAAATGTCAAATTATATGATGGAGTTTAGGGAATGAGATTGGAGATGTTTAACATTAAATTAAGAAAGCTGATTAGAATAGAGAGAATGAAATGTTATTCTTAATTGAGATTAATTGATTAAAATGTTGAGAGATATATTATATTGGGGAAAAAATAAGATTGATAAATTAGTTGTAATGAACATGGTGATCTGCACAAAGACTGATCACCATCCCACCGACACAACGTATTTGGATTGAAGATTGTTTTATGTATGTGTGTTTGTAAAAAATAAAAAAGTTTTTTTATATATAAAAAAGAAAGCTAGGTATAAAGGAAGAAATAACTAGACAGACCTACAGATTCATACAGATTGACTGGCATTGGAAAAAGAGACTTACAATTAAAATCTTCCTGGCTTAAGCTGATATATTTTAGCTCTAGATAATACAGTTCCAAATATAGCTGTGAATCATCTTTCAGGAAAATGATGTAAAATCATTGCTCAGTATTTCTCAAAGTAGCATTAGAAGAATCAAGTGCATATGAAAGTTAGGGTACCATGAAATAAGTAACATTAAATGGAGAAAAACAGAATGATTCCTTTCCAAAACGATAGTGTAATTCTCAGATATGAACAACTTCGGAAACAAATTATACGCTTCTGAAAATAAATACAAGGAAAGATCCCAAAGGTTATGTTGAATAGAAAACTGGGCTGAATAAATATTTTTTAAAATTCTCACATTAAATGTATAAGGCTGCCCCTAAGAGAAGAACTGGCAGAGCCAGGAGGAGGAGGAGTTAAAAGGGCATCAGTTTAGAATCATTATGAATGAAGTCCAAACTCCCTTGAATGCCATCAACCCTTATCTAGCTCGGAGTTTTCTTTCGTTGGGGTGTTACCTGAAACCCTGACTCTCTAATCAGGTGCTACTGTTAGTCTGAGAAGATTCCTGTGCATAGAGTTTAGCAATAAATCAGTTAATTTATTACTTTCACATGTGGACATAGTTTTTCATGCCTTATATCCAAACTATCATGACTGTGGGTGGCATATAATATTAAGGTAAAGGTTCCCCTCGCACATATGTGCTAGTCGTTCCCAACTCTAGGGAGCGGTGCACATCTCTGTTTCAAAGCCAAGGAGCCAGCGCTGTTCGAAGATGTCTCCATGGTCCTGTGGCTGGTATGACTAAACCCCTAAGGTGCACAGAACACTGTTACCTCCCCACCAAAGGTGGTCCCTATTTTTCTATTTGCATTTTTTACATGCATTCAAACTCCTAGATTGGCAGAAGCTGGACCAAGTAATGGGAGCTCACCTCATTACGTGGCACTAGGGATTCGAACCGCTGAACTGCCTGAACCTTTCAATCAACAAGCTCAGCATATTAGCCACTGAGCCACCGCTTCCCCTATATAATATTAAAATAATCTAATACATACAAATATCTGCAATGCAAATAATTCCACCTCTGTATTATGTTCCATTCTGAAACCTAACTAGAAGCAGCTTAGATTATTTATTTTTTCAGTTCTCTCTGAAACCACAGCCTGACCATTTTCTCAACATCCTTATGCCAAAAGTGAAGTTTGGTGACCATACAAAATTGTCTAGGACCATTGGGTCCAGCAGTGGATTTTTGAGAGTGATTGTGTCACACTCTCTTGCCTCTATTGCCAAACTTAAAACTCCAATAAGGGCCATTCCAAAAGGGAATTGTCCTTACCAGGTCCATTCAAGCCTAATTTATATATGCATGGTCTGCTTCCACATTCAAAATTCAATTCATGGGTGGAGAGGGGAGAGGGTAGGCTGTGTAAAAATTGGCTGGGATCTGAGTTAATGCTGCTTTAAAGACCTCTCCCTGGCCAACTCAGCTGCCCAGTAATGAAGAGCTATAAAAGCCAAGCAGAAAAGCAACTAGTGGGTGTTCTGGAGTTGTTTTGAGAATGAGAGCTGAGGTGATTTCTATTACCATGTGGAGATAAAGCAATGCAATCAGCATAAGACCAATAGACAGAAATGCTGTTCTTTAGCAGCAGGGCTCACAAATTGTTGTAGTCTGGTAGGAGAAGTAGTAGATGTGAGAAAGTACATGAAAAGGAAATGTGAATGCTACCCATGATGCACTTGTATGCATATTGCCTAAAGGTCAAGTATGGTTATATTGGCTCTGTGGGCTCCTTGGGAGCCCACTGATTTTGGGTATAGATCAGGGACACCAAACTCACGTTGTCATGGCTTCATTATGTGATGTTATCATGACTTTTCCCCCCTTCGCTAAACCAGGTGCGGGCAAGGCCAGCGTATGACACATCTAGTCTGTGGGCCGTGAGTTTGACAGCCCTGGTGTAGATGAAAGAACCTGTGACAAGGGCAATTTGTTCCATACTTACTTAGTATTTAGTAATAGTAATAGCAACAGCACTTAGACTTATATACTGCCTATGCTGGCCCAGTCGCAGACACACCTACACCATGGGTGTTAGGAGTCTTTATTAAGGCTTTGAGTTAGTATTCCCCAGCAATTCTCTTTGCCAGCACCAACCACCCCCAATGAGTTCAATGAGGCTACTCAAAAGAAGCAGCACAATCCACAGCACAAAGACAAGGCAAGTCTCCAAGACAAAGGCAAGTCCCCAAAGTAAAATCAAGCCTACTCAGGCAAAGGCAAAGGCAAATCCACAGGGCAAAGGCAAGCCCAGAGTTGAAGAAATACAATTTCTCTTTCTCAAGTTGAAGTTCAAGGCAAGAATTACAACAGCTGAAGAAAACACAGAAGGGAAATGGACATGATATTCCCAGCATTGTTTCACTCCCCTTGCTGAGCTAAATAACTGCTTCCTGGTGCATCCCATCAAGAGGGGTGAGGCTGCCTCCTCATAAGTAGCCTGGATGATCTTCATTATGCCTCCTTTCAGCCCTACATGCTCTTGGATCAGAAGGAGGAGGCAGTTGTTCTCCATCTTCACTGATCAGCTGCAGCTCTATGCCTTCTGCACCCGAAGTCTCTTGGCTTCCCAGTTGCTGCTGTGCCTTTCCTGTCTCTGGCACAGCTGGCTGCTTGTCCAGTCACTCCTCTGTGCTGGGCCACTCCATTCCTGGCTGGTAGCCCTTGGCTGCCTCCTCTCCTGACATACCCAGGATTGGCTCATCCTCCTCCAAACTAGCATCTGGCAAGGAGTCTGAGGAAATGTCTGGGGTGAGTCGTCACACTTCCCCATAGTACTTTACTGCATTCTCTGGGTGGTTTACAATGTTAGCATATTGCATCCCCAACAATCTGGGTCCTCATTTTACTGACATCAGAAGAATGGAAGGCCAAGTCAACCTTAAGCACCATGAGGATCAAACCGCAGGCTGTGGGCAGAGTTTCCCTGCAATACTGCATTTTAACTATTGTTCCACCCAGACTCCTAATAACAGCTGAAACACAGGGCCACCAAGGATCCAATGACTTAGTCTTGGAAATAAATATTGAAGCAGAACAGGACACAACCAATATCCCCACTGCTGCTGTGATTGCCTGCCCTTAGTTACCTACTGTATTTTCTGCTTGCCATGACTATAATAGAACTGCCTGTCTCTCTTCCTTGACTCCTCACCATATTCACCAGACCCTTCAAGGCCACTGAGTTTAAACACCCTCACTTCATTAAAATATATTTCACAGATAATTTTACTTCTTTGCCATCCACTGATCTTGAGGTTTTTTTTTAACAAGCTTTTGTTACCTTAGCATGGAATAAATGTTTTGCCATTCTCTACAAGTCGTGGCAGTCTACTAATATCTTGCGCTACAATCAAACGACTGTCAGAAAAAGAACTGCAAAAAGATTGAAATTAAAAAATGTGCATTTTTCAAAAAAGAAATATAAGCACAGTAGAACATGGGATAATTGATTTGACTCACAATAAAACATTGAACGGATGTCACACTACATACGTCATAGCAAACCAGTAGGGAAAATAAAATAGGGATATCATTCTCTGCTAAAATTTTGTCATATTAATTATATTCTCTCATTGTGTTGGTAGATTGTAATTACACTGAGATCTATTGCTGTCTTGGATGACAATGTCCAATTAATCCTTTTGATTTGAAGAAATTGGGAGAACCACCTAATAGGTTTTCAAAATGGGTCCTGTTGTTGGCTTATTCTTCCTTTTGCATAACACAGAAAAAACTGATGCATTATAAGATGTTGATTCAATTCCTATTGTAAGCTGTTATTTTTGCCTGCAGGAAAGATAAAATGTACATTTTATTGGCTGGGTTGTAATTTAAAAATGTGGAGAATTGCAGTTGGTTGACGAATTGGCCAAATAACAAGTGTTGAAAATCACTACAATGAAGAATAGAGTTACTTTAGAGTTACAATTATTAAAACTAGTTATTGCTTATTGATTATAGTAAAGCTCTCCCCCTCTCTCTCCCCCCCCCCTCTCTTAAATTCTTGCATTTCTCCATGAGGTCATGCATGCAGTCATGCACACATAGATATGGACAGTACAAGTGGTCTTCTTATACCACTCGACCAGAATTGATTCCAAAATTTCTGTTGCTAAGTGAAACATTTGTTTAAGTGAATTTTGCCCCGATATACAACTTTTTTTTATCATAGTTGCTAAGTGAATCCCTGCAGTTAATCAGTACATGATTATTAAGTGAATTTGGCTTTCCCATGTACTTTGCTTGTCAGAAAGTCGCAAAAGATGATCACATGAGCCCAGAATACAGCAACCATCATAAAGATGAATCGATTGTCAAGAACCTGAATTTTGATCATATGACCATGGGGATGCCGCAATGGTTGTAAGTGTGAAAAACAGTCATAAGTCACTTTTTTCAGTGCTTTTATAACTTCGAACGGCCATTAAATTTCAACCACTGTAAGTCGAGATCTACCCGTCTATAGACTAGGATTGCTAGGATGTTTCCAGTGAAGAGGGTGTTCGCTTTGACCAACTTTCATAAAAAGTTGCTGTGCAGTTGCAAACATTACACGTTTGCCTAAGTTATTTTTTGCTTCTTCCTGTAGGATATTTGGCCTGAGGGAAGGCGAAACCTAGCTAAGTTTTTTTTTTTTGACAGCCCATTAATTTGCTATTACTGTTTGAGTTGTTGGTCTGCCTTTCCACATATATTTTTTTCTGAGCCGCGCGAAGATGGCATTTCAGATTTGTACTGAAGGTTTTCAGCAGCATCATGTGAAAAGGAAAGTTATCAAACCAACTGAGGGAGGGCCAGCTCCCTGACATGGTTGGATTTAGAAGAATGAGTTCACTTCCAATTCCCAGCCTATCATCTTTCATTAGGCACTTCAATGTACCTCGTGGGCTACTTGTCATAGGGGCCAAAAAAGAGATAAGAAATGATATGAAACTATTTCCCTTGACACTGAGACACAGATGGAGACTTCATTCTTACCATATTGTCTACCTTAGTGCTGTCCCTGAAGCCATTAACTATCATAATGATGGGCCTCCAATTATTATTTTTTTCTTTCCAGTTTCCTGATGGCTTTTCGCTCCGTGACACTAAAGCACCGGTATTTAGCAGCAGTTGCTCATTCAGGAATCATTTGCCCTTGAACGTGGAAAAAACGCTCCAGCCAAGGTCCAAAGATAACAGGAAAAATGCAAATTAATACAATGGTGGTGCTAGCAAGATAAATGAACTTGCACGTGCAATGTGAAATGTTGCATACATTTCATAGACTATATTAGGCTAATTTAAATGAACTTGCTGTGCATTTGTTTAACTTAAACACATGTGCACACACCAGTAGTTGGATTCAAATCCCATCACTACTGGTTTGCTGCGCATGCGCAGAAGCTTCCTGCCGCCGCCGCTACCAGTTCGCCAGACCCGGTAGCAACCCACCACTGCCACACACATAATGAATGTTATGTGTGCATGCATGCAGTAAATGTTTGTTACGTATCTAATCTTGTCTGTCCCAAAGGTATTTTTTCAAGAGGCAACTGGACTTTCTGGTTTTTCTTTGAAGGTGTTTCACTTCTCATCCAAGAAGCTTCCTCATACAAAAATAAAAGTTATCAAATGCAAATGTCCAGCTGTCTGCAAGGAGTATAAATCCTTCCATTCCCCACCATCCAGTCAGAGCTGAAGAAGCTTCTTGAATGAGAAGCAAAATGTTTTCAAAGAAAAACCAGAAAGTCCAGATGCCTCTTGAAAAAGCTCCTTTGGGACAATCATGACCAGAATAGAATAGAATAGAATAGAATAGAATAGAATAGAATAGAATAGAATAGAATAGAATAGAATAGAATAGAATAGAATAGATGTCAAGGTTCCAGAAATACCTCTTCTGCGTAAAAGAAACTCAGAGACATTTCTTTTCCACGCCGCGTGGGTGTTTCACATTCTGCAGTCTAATATGGTTTCCAGGCCTGACAATAGAATAGAATTTTTTATTGGCCAAGTGTGATCGTTTCGGCCCCAAGACCTCTAATCATTCGCTTGACCGGATAAAATAAACAGAACACACAGAAGGAATTTGTCTTGGTGCATAGGCTCTCAGGGTACGTAAAAGAAAAGATATGTTCATCAAGAATCATAAGGTACAATACTTAATAATAGTCATAGGTTACAAATAAGCAATCAAATCATATTAGGAAACAATCAATATAAAACGTAAGGATACAGCAACAAATTACAGTCCTACAGTCATAAGTGGGAGGAGATCGGTGATAGGAGCAATGAGAAGATTAATAGTAGTGCAGACTTAGTAAATAGTTTGACAGTGTTGAAGGAATGACTGAGAATCTCCATAAACACTAATCTTGTCTGGGTTTGGGAGCTAAACCGAGTTGGCTTTTGTTAGTACCACTATGGGAGAATGATAGGCTAAACAGGGACAATTATGAAACGTCTTGGAAAAAAGCATTGGCAGACCTTCCACAGTCTTCCAAGGAAACAACAGGGCTAGATTCTGGAAATTACCAGAAGTCAAGCTTGGTTTTCAGCTCTGTCCAGGAATCCATAATTCATATACAGGAAATACAAGGACATGACCTCCATTCTAACAAACTGCCATATTGACAAGGAAGGTCTAAGTGGACACTGCATTTGAGAGGGACTGAATGCAGTTGTTATTTCCCAGGGGGTTGGACATAATGCACAATCTTCTGCACAGAGGACCACAACTACATTTTGACCTTCTAGTTTAACAAGGGCCGTGGTGGCTCAGGCTGTAAGATAGCCTGTTATTAAAACACAGCAGCCTGCAATTACTGCAGGCTCGAATCCCACCAAGCCCAAGGTTGACTCAGCCTTCCATCCTTTATAAAGTAGGTAAAATGAGGACCCAGATTGTTGAGGGGGCAATAAGTTGACTTTGTAAATATACAAATAGAATGAGACTATTGCCTTACACACTGTAAGCCGCCCTGAGTCTTCGGAGAAGGGCGGGATATAAATGTAAATAAATAATTTAAAAAAAACATGCAGGGATTGAAAGAGCAGAGATATTTAGTTTCCACAGATAGAATTACACATACCTAAAGAAAGCAGATGTGAAAGGGAATAGTAAAATATAGGCAATACCAACCTGGTGTATGGATGTTGCCAATCCCTAGCATATTATGTGAATCTCCGAAATGTAGTAAAATATACCTCCAAATCCCAACAAAAAAACAAATTGAGGAAACCACAAACATTTACTAGTTATATTTGAGTTTATCTCTAAGTAGAACTGTCCTGGAAAGAATATCAAAATCATCTTGACTTTTTTTTGCAAAATACAGCTACAGGCTAATTCTTAATTAATATTTTTGCTTTAGCTGAATCCAACTGTTGAATTTGTTCCAGGCTCCCTACAATTAATTAAGTTCTGAATTTTTTCCATATCATAGCCCAAGTTCTATCATTTACATTTAAATTTTTTTTAAAAAAAAATCTACTTTTGCTCATCTGGGATACTTCTGTTATGCCAGGTCTTTCCAGTTCAATTCAGTTATAAAAATAAGCTGGATCCCCAACACAAAACTAATCCCGCCAAATTAGAATTTAAAGAGGCTTTGCCCATATTATCTAGGCATCTGTAGAGACAAGCAATTCTGCATCACATAGAGTGTTCTATCACACAATTAAACAAGGAATTATAATCCCAGGGAAGTATGTTACCCAGTATCTTCTGTTTTAAGAATGCTTTTCTCTTATTTCACCAAGAACTGATATAATCGCTTTGATTTTCTATAAAAAAATTAGAAAGAGTTATTGGTACACAACCTTCATACAAACATGGTTCCATTAATTATACTAATTAGACAAACACTTCCAGATTGTGGTAATATAGTAGAGGAATTAAGATACTGTATCGAGATGAAAGAAACCCAGGTTCACGGTTACAACTCAGTTGTGAGATTATTATTTGATAGCATTCTCTCTCTCTCACACACACATACATTTATATTTCAATACAAATACTATTGGAGTAAAATGGGAAGGGACAATATTGTGTACACTCTCTTGACCTCTTGAAAGAAAAACAATACGTAAATCTAACAAATAATCATAGATTTCTTTAAAAGGGAACCAGCCTTTCTCAAATTTAGCTTAAACATTGGATGAAAATTATGCTTGTTATCTATCTATCTATCTATCTATCATCTATCTATCTATCTATTTATCTATCTATCTATCTATCTATCTATCTCTGTCTATATCTATCTATCTATCTATCTATCTATCTATCTATCTATCTATCTAAAAGTGAACTTCATTTTTCTGTATCTGGCTGCTAGGTATTCAATCAATCAATCAATCAATCAATCAATCAATCAATCATCTTACTTCTACAGTTCATTTCATCCTGTTCAAGTATTCTCCAAATACAAGTTCTAAGAATTGTTTTGTGTCATTCCAAGAACTGTTCCCAAAAAGCAAACTTTTTTTTAATCTTTCACAAATCAGTTTTAGCCAACAAAACAAAACCAAGACAGAAATATATGTTATGGATCATTTTAAACATTTTCTCACCGAGTGCAAGAAAAAGTTGCTTAAAACTTCAGCCTCTGAATTCATGTCTTCTAACTGCAATTGATTCCAATGGGACTCATGCATATGTACAACAGAAGACAAAATATAGCCTTTGGAGCTTACAGATATTTTCACAGGTGCTTATCTCTATCAAAAAAAGAGCCCATAAAAGAAGAAAATTTCAAAGAGGAGACTGATCCATCCTCAGTTCATTTGCTTTCATTTTGGAGACAGATTTCCTGAAGTTTGGATTATACCAATTAACCAATTGCTATGATCTTTAAGGGCCTCGTTCTAAGTTACATAAGCCCTATAAAGATAGTTTTCACACCTATGGCATTCATAAATTTGCTTTGTCAATATAGGATATCAAATCATCCATGGCAGCTTTGATCTCCTCAGTGGTTCAATATGGTTTCAGCAGATTACAACATAAAAAAAGTATTTAAAAGGTATCCAAATACAAATGTACCCCTTGTTAGAAAAGAAGGAATGATATTCAAGAGGAATGTGTGGACTCTTTAAGAAGTTAACTTGTGATTCAAAATCTGACAATCAGAAAACAATCAGAAATGTATATTTATGTTTCAAAGCAAGTTAATCTTTGTCAACTTGCCTCCGTGTTATCTAGACTCCCTCCCTCAATTCTTGACCTTTAAGATCCTATTTTATCTGGAGGTACCCCTACCATGGATCCTCTGAAGAATAAGTATTATGTTTCTTTTTGATATTTAGTTGCTGGTAGTCTGATGAAGTAGACCAGACTAGACAGTCACTTATCTGAAATGGTATAGGTTCTCCTGCTTGAGCAGGGTGCTGGACTACAAGACCTCCAAGGTCCCTTCCAACTTCTAGTCTAGTTTACTCTACTCTAGTCTACTCTAGTCTAGTCTAGTCTACTCCACTCCACTTTACTATTTTGTTATTTTAATTAAAGTTGAACAAATTTCCATTTCTATTGTTTCAATTGTTGTTTCCTTCCAAATGATTTACAGACTAGTAAGGCCTGATTCCTTCTTTATGCTAGCCCAAATGTATGTAAAATGGTAGTATAGACTTAACTACATGCACAACACTACTTGTGCATGAATGTTGGGAAAGGCTAGTTGGAAGAATTCTACTCCATGCTACTTCATTCTTTAAAACATTTTTGAGGTGACAGATATATTAGGAATAATGAGAGCGTGTTATTGTAGTCTTTCAAAATAAACAGACAAGGATAATCTTTCCAATTCATGAAATGCTTTCTTTGAAGCATGCTTATTCATGAAATTATGCTTGGCCAGTTGTATTTATTTATTTAGCATATAGCCACGGTGGCGTATGGTTAGAGTGCAGTATTGCAGGCTACTTCTGCTGACTGCTGGCTGCCTGTAATATGGCAGATCAAATCTCACCATCCTTCCATCCATCTGAGGTCGGTAAAATGAGGACCCAGATTGTTGGGGGCAATATGCTGACTCTGTAAACAGCTTAGAGAGGGCTATAAAGCACTCTAAAGCAATATATGTCTATATAGCATATCATACATGGACTAGCAATATATATTAACATTTCAACTAGATTAGTAGAACCCAATAAAATATAAATGTTAAAAAGATCTGTGTTCATATGTCAGTGTCTAGGCTATCTAAACATTGAAGCATCATTGTTATTAAAAAAGAACCCAGATACTGGATCAGTATATGCCCTCATCTTACAGCCAGTCACGATGTGATCATAAATTTGATGTGGGACCCCACAGTCACACTGAGGGGAGGATACTATGCACCATTTATACATAGAGTCCCAGCAGGTGTCATGTGAGGTACAAATCCTATTCAGGATTATCCATCGCTGCTGTGGTAGTTCAAGGCCTGGCACCTTTTTTTATGGGGTCATTTCTATATCTCCCTATGACTGGGCATTCTGCTTGCAGCCAGACCATTCTGTAGACTTTCCTGGCTTTCAAAAGACAGTTGTAACTATGGATTAACTAGGAAAAGGTTGTGTGAATAACTTCTCTGCATATTTCCAACTACCAGAGCCTATCTTTGTCTTTATTGTGGGTAAGCGCCTCTATACAAAGTACTGTACTAATCCACCCTTATTTTGTAAGAATGCCTGCAGGGATGAGGGGTTTTGTTTTTCTTTTTGGAAATAAACATGATGCTTGAGGCCGCCACCTTGGCTTGCAACCTAGCAGCTTCTAAATTATTCTTATTTAATTAAAATAATCTATCTCTAAAATGCCAAGTGCAGAGGGAGCATGGATATGCCAAGGGAGGTTTCCATGGCATTATATTGGGGAGTATACATTAAAGAACACCCATTTTTTTTTTGTTAGAACACAGCTCCTGTTCGTATCTATTTACCACTCTTGTATTCTACATCTGCAAAAATATGGATTGTATTATCTATCAAACCCTCCCTTTAAAAAAAAAAAAAAAAAGCAGTTTCTGTAAGGCTGATGTTATGCCATGTCATCACTTTTATCTTTCAGCAATAGAGTGCAATACACATTTTTATAACAGTGAAATGAAAGTGGGTGTACATCTTCACCTATAGGCCTGGATTCTACATTGACATCTTTCTGTTCTGCTCCACTGGTGTGTGAAGATGCATAGCATTCAAAGATTGAGTCCAATTTAACTGACACTCAAACACTCTATAGCTTCTCAAAAGTATAGGTTTCAATGAGAAAGCTCTGCAAAATACAAAGTTTTCTTCTGGTCTACCCATAAGTTTAGGCAAATAGGGAAATGTAAACTTTTGTCATGTCTGCAGAGGATTCCTCTTTGTTATTTTTCTCTCTATTGTCAGCATGCTGAATTATACTCATGTGCCATGACACACGTGCCAATAAATTTCTAAGTAATCAACAGTAGCTGATGAGCAAGAATTTATGTATTCTGCTGTCCTACACCCACTACAAAGGCTTTAATTATACACCAAAAGTGCAAGCATAGTACTTACATACATGCCTTTATTGTATCTGCCAATAAATCAAAGATCATTTTTTTCTATTGCAATTTGGCTAAGTGATATGGTTTTCCTCGAGAGTTTCTGAGAAATTTATAGAGAGAATCAGGATTGGCTGTCATATTTAGTGTAGGAAAAGAAATAAAATTGGTTGTAAGAAGTGTACTGTTGTGTAAAGGATGTTCCTACAAGCCTCAAAATCCAATCTGAATACATTTTTTTAATTATAATTTTTTTTACCTCATCAAAACACAGCATGTTATGGCTTCAGCTGGATATTACTGAAACAGTAAACATAATCACAAATTTGGGTGCCTTACACAGCAACAAATAAATCTAACTATATAATTTGGGACACTGACACATAGTTTTCCTCATGATTCCTAACGAATTTTCTTCTTTAATTCACATATTTGAAAAGAAAAAAATCCCCTCAATAATTTAAGTATTTTAATATATTATTGAACACAAATTTGAAGGCATGATCTGGTGGTCCTGGGATAATGTTCAGAAATGTACTCTGTAGATTTCTCCCCTTTATGTTTGGTTGTGAAACAGAGAATTCTGGCTGTAGGTTCCTGATTGTTATGGGCTTCCAACACATATTCTCTTCAATAATAGGGAAATCTCAAATCTAAAAAGAGCTCAGAATTTCAAAGCTTGAGAACCAATCTATTAGGGAGGGAAATAGATGGATGTATAAGTGCAGAGTAAGTCCTATAAAACAGAAGATAGGTAATTCTAGGAAATACAAACTGCATATCAGATTTTTCCATTTAATAAACTTGGGATTCAAAATTTAACTGTGATCACAGAATAAATTTTCATATCCCACTTCCTGGAACATGAAGATGACCCATTAAGCATTCATAAAGGATCTGTTCTTTCAAAGTAGCCTGCATCTTACAGTCAGCCCAGAGCTGAGGCATACCCAAGGCCAGCTTTATTTTTTCTGATATAGTGCTTTTCCTGTTATAACATCAGAAAGTTGCTTTGTTCCTTTATCCGAGCAATCTGCATAATGTTGGATTCCCTCTCCTATTTAGCCAGTAAGCCTTCATGGATATTGGTGCTGATTCTGACAGAGCTTAAATATCTCACATGTGCAACTGTTTTATTGGGAAGAGGAAATAAGGGGTCACATATGAGAATAATGATCTCATGTAAAACCAAATGTAGACCATCCAGGAAGTTCCTGGATAGGGAGGCTTTTCACTCAGTCACTCATTTCCTGGTCATCTCCTCTCTGGGCTATTGTAATATGGTCTACGTGGGGCTACCCTTGAAAAGTATCTAGAAGCTTCGGCTGATTGGATGATGGGGAGCACAGCAATGGGAAGTATCTGGGAGGGAAAAGCTATATCTAGGGATTTGGCGCATGAACCTCAATTATGGCTTCGCTTTACTGTATATCACTTGACCTTTAGTAAACTATACCTTTCTCAACAAATGGAATCAAGCCAGAGGTGGTATTCAGCAGATCCTGACCAGTTCTGGAGAAGCGGTAGCAGAAATTTTGAGTAGTTTGGAGACAGTAAATACCACCTCTGACTGGTCCCGCCCCCATCTATTCTCTGCCTCTGGAATCCCAAATGGGGATTTTGCAGTAACCTTCCCCTGGAGTGAAGATTTTAGAATGGAGATTTTACAGTATCCTTCCCCTGCCATGCCCACCAAGCCACGCCCACTGAACCGGTAATAAAGGACTGACAATTATATATGTATTGGAACAGTTATTATACTTCAACTTCTTCTCTAGCCGTTTAGGATCTACAATGCATACATGAAAGCCACTGAAGTGGAATTGTCCCAGTCCTGATGCTTTACAAGATGGATGCTTTACAACGCATCCAACATACACTTCAGCTGATGATTTCATATAATGTTACTGTTGAAATTTCAGCTGTCTGACCAACCTGTGCTGTGTGAGCTGCATTGGGTGCCTAGATATATTCTGGGTCCAATTCAAGGTGTTTTTATGACCTTTAAAGCCCTAATGGCATGGAGCAGTGGTGGGTTTCAAAAATTTTTACTACCGGTTCTGTGGGTGTGGCTTGGTGGGTGTGACGGGGAAGGATACTGTAAAATCTCCACTCCCACCCCACTCCAAAGGAAAGTTACTGCAAAATCCCTATTTCCTCCCGATCAGCTGGGACTCGGGAGGCAGAGAATAGATGGGGGTGGGGCCAGTCAGAATTTTTACTACCGGTTCTGTGGGTGTGGCTTGGTGGGTGTGACGGGGAAGGATACTGTAAAATCTCCACTCCCACCCCACTCCAAAGGAAAGTTACTGCAAAATCCCTATTTCCTCCCGATCAGCTGGGACTCGGGAGGCAGAGAATAGATGGGGGTGGGGCCAGTCAGAATTTTTACTACCGAACTATTCAAAATTTCTGCTCCCAGTTCTCCAGAACTGGTCAGAACCTGCTGAAACCCATCTCTGCTATGGAGCCATTTTCATACCATTACACTGGCACATTCAAGGACCCTGTCAGTTAAAGAATTTTGACTTATGGGATCCAGGAAGAGAGATTGCACTGCTGTTGCCTCTGCCCTTTGGAACATTTCTCTCCCTGCAGATGTGAGGTGGGACCCCACTCTGCTGAAGTGTGTAAATGCTTGACCTGGCTCTGCCAACATGCTTGGGACCCCCAGAAGAGCACCCAGCCATGAGGTTGGATAGCACCCTGCAGTCCGCCGCCCCCCATTTTAATTATTCTATTCTTGTTATTCTAATTATTAAACATTATTTTTATGATAATGTTTATAGATGGCTTTTATGTTTTTATGTTTCTTTGTAGACTGCTCAGAGTCACTCTATGAGGGAGATGGGCTGCTTGTAAATATAACAAACAAACAGATAAAATAAGTTGTTTTAACTTGGATATGTAAAATATTACATTCAGAAGAGACTGAGCTACTGTCTTTAATCAATTTATAGGTAACCTCAATCAATATAGCAACTGTTCTGTCCCCCTCACCTCAGTCCGGGAGACACAAGCTATGACTTAATTAGCCGGCAACTATCAGCTCTGGCAGCAAACTAGCGAGTGTCTACCAGGTGTCTCTGTTATCTCTCTTGATGCCGATCAGTCAACCAGGAAACCAGGAACAAACAGTACTTCAGCTCTAGTTCTCTCCCTCTAAGTAGTTGATTTGCTTGCCACGGAGTGGCAGCCCTTGCTGCTTTTATATCCTTTGGGGTGTGGCTCCATGACTCAGCATTTCCTAGGCCTGCCCCACCCCTGCTTCTGTTGTTCCCGCCTCTCCTGCCTACGAAACCTAGGGTCCAGCCAGGCCTGATTGCCATCAGCCGGGTCTGGAGGGGTGGCCTGGGGGGGAAAGAATCAGGGGATGGAGGCCTCGTTATCTCCTCTACCTGGCCTGCCTCTGGCTCCTGGAGCTGAGCCAGGGAAGCCGGTACTCCAGAGGTAAGTACTGATGGCCCTTCCCCCACAGTTTCCAAGTCACTTTCTGGCAGGAGCCCCGGCTTGGGGGGCGCAGACACAACAGCAACTCTTGGTGGTTGAAATATCAGCAATGCCACCTTCTTCTTCAATATCTGAAGTCAATGAAGAATTACTGACATTAAGAGGGTCATTTTAATGGAATACAGTCTCTCTTTTTTTGGTCTTTCTTTGAGATCCTTTATTGAATCCAATTACTGTAGATCGGAGTGTCAAACTCATGCCGTCATTGTGGTATCACGTGACGTATCAGGGCTTTTTTCCCTTTTGCTAAACTGGGCGTGGGCATAGCCAGCACGTGATGCATCTGGTCTGCAGGCTGGGAGTTTGATAGTCCTGCTGTAGTTCCATTAAAAGGTTGATATTTTACTAAGTTTCAGATTCATGGCTTATTTTCTGGCAAAACAGCTCTATTCCCCCCTCCCCCCAAAAAACCGATGGAATTATATTTGTTTTCAAAAATGAGAGTCAAGTGGTTGTGATTTCTTAGTTGAAATGAGAGAAGCCCATTACCTGCTTCATATGCTACTGATTAGTTTTCACGGTTCAAAGGTCACTCTTGTCAGCTGAATAAATCTATAGAGGTAGTCAATAATTTCACTATCTGTTGTTTTTGTTCCTCAGTGCCTGAAGAAAAAAGGTTAGCTTAGTTAACTTAGCAATGGTTTAGCTAATGCTTTGTATGAGATACATACCGAGCAAATGGTTTAATCATTACAACAGATGCTTCTGAGCTTGCAGCCATAGATTTAAATCCCAGCAGGGGATTTATGATTAGCCTTGCCATTAGCATAAATTGATCATTCTGATTGGCTAATCACTTAATTAGGAAGAAGCTTTTGCTACTGAGCTACTTTGGAATAATTTCCATAACTATAAGGTCAGTATTCAGGTTAAATCTATTGCTTTTTGGCTTATGCAATAATTGTAAGTGTTATAAATAGTGCCTGTCTGGACATGGTTACACTCCAATTCTGTTTTTTTTAAAAAAAAAAAAATTCTGAGAAGAGGAATGACATCTGGAAAACAAGATACCAAGGAGTGGGAGATTTAATGTATTCTCCTAATGTACTTTGCATCGCTGTTGTGGTAGCTCTCATGCCATAGGCGGAGAAGAAATAATGGTTTAAATATCGGAAAATTACATTGATCATTAGCAGGTGTGATTACTTTCATTTTTATTGCAACTTCTCAGTCAGGAAGCCAAGCCTTATTCTAGGGCTGTCAAATTCCCAGCCCATGGGCTGGATGCGTCACATGCTGGCCATTTCCGTACCGAAGGGGAATAAACATCTAATACGTCATGTGATGCCAGAGTGAGGATGTGAGTTTGACACCCCTGTCCTAGAGGGTTGAAATCCTCTACCAACAACTAAACACAAAGATTTTTGTGGTTTAGATAACAATATGATCTTCCTTTACTTTAGGAGCTATCCAGATCCCTAAGAACTTTCAGGGAAGGTTGCATGCAAATAACTATCAAAATGGTGTATACATGGTCTCCCTTTCTCTAACATCTCAGAGCATGCTTCTGCCTGAAAGAAGCAAGGATTGCTTTCAAAATGAAGCTTTAGCAATAAAAAACTTTTTTTCCCTGAGCCAAGGGCAGCCTTTCACCTTCAATAGTGTTTAATGCACCTGGGGACTCCCTTCAAAATGAGACAGTTGGAACTAGGAAAAATAGTAAATTTGAGTTCAACTGTATTTACTATAGTTTACTCTCCAGGCCTATATGTCATTTCCATCATATCAACACCATACTTTGGGAATTTGGGGAAGTGTCTTTTGGAATGCAGATTTGTGGGAGTAACAACAATACACGAGCACACAATAGATTCAAACTTAAAGTGAACCGTTCCAATCTCGATTGCAGAAAATATGACTTCAATAACAGAGTTGTTAATGCCTGGAATGCACTACCAGACTCCGTGGTCTCATCCCAAAATCCCCAAAACTTTAACCTAAGACTGTCTACTGTTGACCTCACCCCATTCCTAAGAGGTCTGTAAGGGGCGTGCATAAGAGCACCAGCGTGCCTACAGTCCCTGTCCTAATGTTTCCTTTAGTTGCATTCATTTTATGTGTTCAATTCATGCTTATACTTATATATATTATTGAATATGTATTTGACAAACTAGGTAAAATGAGGACCCAGATTGTTGGGGGCAATAAGTTGACTTTGTATATAATATACAAACGGATGAAGACTATTGCTTGACATAGTGTAAGCCGCCCTGAGTCTTCGGAGAAGGGCGGGATATAAATGCAAATAAAAAATAAATAAATAAAAAAATAAAATAAAATAAAATAAAATAAAATAAAATAAAATAAAATAAAATAAATAAACATATATAATTCTGGAGCTTCAGGTTGTCCTGTGCAATTATTCAGTTTCAGTCATCACACAATAAAGGATCAAACAATATCATCATTATTTTGAAACCCTGTGTGTTGTCCATATAGGTCTAGGACAACTGTGGCAGCCAACTCACCATCTCGCCAACTTGCCATGGCCATTTTATTGTGGCCAACCCAGCAAGACCATCTTGCCATGGCCATTTTGCTGCAGGACAACTCACTGTGGGCAACTCCCCACAGGACAATCCACACAGGATAATTCAGTGCAATAAATGTTATCCACTACTGTTTCTCCAATGTTATTTCCATTTTTGTCAATGGAAATAGTGTCGAAGAAACAGTGGTGCATAACATTTATTGCATTGAATTACCCTGTGTGAAATTGTCCCGTGACTAGCTGTCCTGCAATGAGTTGGCCACAGTGAATTTTTCCGTGGCAAGATGGGTACAGCAATCTGGCTAGCCGTGATGAGTAGACCATGGTGGGTTGTCCATACATACAGCTGTGTCCATACTTCCACTTTTCTTCCTGATCGCCAAAGAGAATGGCTGAAAATTGAATGCTTTTTAACTGGAGTGATGGGAGTTGTCTATCTGCAAACTTTCTCAACATCTGAGCTTCCTTGCATATTGTGCTTTTGCTTATTAAATCTAAAGACTTCTGTCTCATTGGGTTAAAGAGACTGTATGTTCTCTTCCAGGTAAATGAAGAACATTAAAGTGTCTATAAGATTCTCAGCCACCCAGATCATGGTTGTGCCAAAGGTGCTTTTTTCAAGAGGCAATTGGACTTTCTTGTTTTTTCTTTTGAAAATGTTTCTCTTCTCATCCAAGAAGCTTCTTCAGCTCTGACACATTCCCCACTATCCTGTCAGAGCTGAAGAAACTTCTTGGATGAGAAGCGAAACATCTTCAAAAAAAAAAAACAAGGTAGTTCAGTTGCCTCCTGAAAAAAGCACCTTTGGGACACCATTAAAGTGTGTTAAATAAATACTACAGATTGATATTAAAGACAGCATGAGTGTAATAAATGCTCTTTTTTTACCTTGCATTAATCAGCTTGTCAATGCAATGGTGCGTATGTCATATCCAGCAACTGTTTGTTCATAGTCATGTCAATAAGGTAAATATCACTGCTTGTAAATTCTGCTTTTCATATTCCCATAATCTCATGTTTTCAGTTATCTGCCTCTCCAAGCACATACAATCCCTGAATTTCAACCATTCAGGAGCACATATTTGTGCATGCGTCTGTTCGTATCTACTTCGGTTTGAAGATAATCCTCCAAGGATCTGATGAAGAGGATGCCGTCATGAAAAGTTAGGCATTGACAAATGTGTTAATTTCTAAAATGCTTCAGCTGTAATTTTTGACCATGAATCATTTAATATTCTATCTATATGTTTCGTATTTTACATGTTTGTAAGCAAACCTAAAACTAATGGGACTGTCATGTGGCTTTTTTTAAGGGCTGGACCAAGAGTTCTGAAAATGATCTCACTGGACCTGTTGCCACTTCTCTCTCTCTCTCTCTCTCTCTCTCTTTTTTTTTTTTTCTGTGTGTGAAGAGGGAATAGTTGTTATATGATGACATTACAGAGCCGCTCGTGAAAAACAGCACCTCAAGAACTTCTCTTAAAAAAAATGCAAAGAATTAAGTGAGGTTGTCTCATTTAATTTCATTTAATTTAAGTGATCCTCTGAATGTATTCCTTTGCTGTAGCTAGGAGCCATGCTGACTGATTAATGTTGGCTGTTTGAAGTATACTCTTTTCTTATCTGGTCCTGTGCAGGACTCACGACAGCCTGGGGAAACCTGCTGGTAAGTCAGACCTGGGGAGACATATGTCTGCTCCTCTGTGACGAAGACAGAGTGGAAATAAGCAACGGCCCAAGAAATGGAAAACAAAATGGAAACCATTTATGCTTTTGAAAAAAATAAATTAAATTTCAAAATGTTACTATTATGCATGCACGTGTACATATGTGTTCATTTATGGGTGTATATATATATATTGGGGTGTGGGAGGATGAATAGATAGATGATAGATGGATGGATAGATGATGGAATATATAGATAGATAGATAGATGAGATACAGATGAGAGAAAGAGAGAAAGAGGTATAGATATATTGATAGATAGATAGATAGATAGATAGATAGATAGATAGATAGATAGATAGATAGATAGATAGATAGATAGATAGGGGAAAGAAATATAGAAAGAGGTATAGAGAAGAAAGAAAGAAAGAAAGAAAGAAAGAAAGAAAGAAAGAAAGAAAGAAAGAAAGAAAGAAAGAAAGAAAGAAAGAAAGAAAGAAAGAAAGAAAGAAAGATGATAGATTCCTGTCCAGTTGAAATAATCGGGAAACATAATTGGTCATGGACTTAACATTAGTCTGAAAAACATTGCTCTTGGTGTTCTTCCTGCCCACATGATTTCTCCTCGTTCTTAAGTTGGAAGGAAAATTAGTAGGAATAATTGCACCCCACTTGTCTCCTATATTCTACAGTTCCTGTACTGTATCATGAAGACATCCTCTCAAAGAATTGCTAGGGAATCTGTTTACACCAAAGCAAGCTGAATATAAAAATGAGCTTCTCTATTGCACACCAGACAAGACAAGAAACAATGGATGGCAACTAATCAAGGAAAGAAACCCCCTAGAACTAAGGAGAAATTTCACTGGAAGCTTTTAAGAAGAGACTGGACCACTTGTCTGAAATGGCATAGGGTCTCCTGCTCAAGCAGGGGGTTGGACTAGAAGACCTCTAGGGTCCCTGCCAACTTTGTTATTCTATATTCTATGTAGACACAAGGATAATGTAAAACCAGAGTAATTTTCTTGTAAGCATCAATTAGGTTAGAGTTGTAAAAATACCAAGGTTCAAGTTGCTAGATAATTTGAATTCAAAAAAATCCCTCAAAAATTGCAGGATTCCTGAACCATAAACCCCTGTTTTGAAAGGTAGGATTTTTAAAAAAAATTACGTGACACATTTGAAAATATTATATGGTGAGAAATTCCTTTTATTTATCAGTCACTTTCTAAGAGGTACAGCCTCTAACAGATCCTCTATGTTCCCTTTAGAATAATCTCTATAACGAAATGAAGATCAAAGAGGACCTATTAGAGGCTATTCCCAAACCCAGATGAATGGGACTCTAGAATATACACTATATATTTTTGCAGCATGGCTTCAGACAGAAACTCTTAAGCAAGGGACCTGTCCAATGCCTGTTTTTTTCCTGGTATTAATTTCCAAAATATCAGCATACAAGCCACATGTTTTACCCGTCTGCCTTGTGTCTATGGAGATGCTCAGTCATCCATTTTATTTTATTTTATTTTATATTTATTTATTTATTTATTTATTTATTTATTTATTTATTTATTTATTTATTATTTTCATCAAGCATGTATTTTATGACAGATACAAGTGTAAACATAATTTTAAACACATGTAAGGGGTATGAATAAACAAAATCATTAGGACAAGGTGCACTTATGCATGCCCCTTACAGACCTCTTAGGAATGGGGTGAGGTCTACAGTAGACAATCTAAGGTAAAAGTTTTGGGGATTTGGGGAAGAAACCACAGAGTCAGGTAGTGCATTCCAGGCATTGACAACTCTATTACTGAAGTCGTATTTTCTACAGTCTAGTTTGGATCGGTTTACCATGAGTTTGTACCTATTGTGTGCTCTTGTATTGGTTTGGTTGAAGCTGAAGTATTCATTGGCTGGTAGGACATTGTAGCAGATGATTTAATGTATTATGCTTAGGTCAGACCGAAGACGGTGATGTTCTAAATTGTCTAAGCACAAAATTTCGAGTCTGGTGGCATAAGGTATTTTGTTGCGACCAGAGGATTGGAGGACTCTTCTTGTGAAATATCTCTGGACTCGTTCAATTGTATTAATGTCCGATATGCAGTGTGGGTTCCAGACAGATGAGCTGTATTCAAGAATTGGTCTGGCATAAGTTTTGCATGCCCTAGTTCAATATTACCGGAGAAGAAACTACACAAGATTAGGTTAACAACTCTTAATGTGTGGCCCGTCAGCAGCCTATGGAGCTGGCAATGGAGTCAGACAGCGATGAGACTGAGGTGAGGCCAGGGCCATCGGGAAGTGAGGTGCGGACTCCAGAGCCTCCTGAGCCTGATAGTAATGAGGCAGAGGAACAGGAGGAGCCTGTTTCTAATGCATGTATGAGAAGAGCTGCCAAAAGGCAAGAGCAGCTGAAGCAGAGAGGACAACTCGGGAGTAGGGCCAAGAAATGATTGGCCCTTCCTATAAGACTTAATAACAGACCAGCTCTGGTGCCGGAAAACAATGTTGTAGCTGCGTCCTCTGCTTCATGTATGCCTCTGTTTTTGTGGCTTCTGGACATTTGCCAGGAAGGGCCTTTGCCTAATTGGACTAAGGTTTGTGAGATAACTGAAGAATATGTGTTTGGGAGGCATTTATTTTACTTTGTGTTGAACGATGCTGGGAATGAAGTAATTCCCAGCTGTTCAAATAAAGTTTATTTTTCCACGGACTAAGTTTATTACTACCTACTTGAGCCTGGGTCACAACGTAATGCTTTTTTTAGCAATGCTGTTACAGTGAGCTTTGGCACTTAGATCATTTGAGATGAGCACTCCAAGATCATGGTTGTTTGAAACGTGCTTTTTCCAAAGGCACCTGGACTTTGTTTTTCCTTGAAGATGTATTGCTTCTCACCCAAACAGTTTCTTCAGTTTTAAGAAGTGAAACATCTTCAAGGAAAAATAAAGTCCAGTTACCTTTGGAAAAAGTACCTTTGGGACACCCATCTGCGTTGGTTCCCAGCACTGCTGCCCATCCAATTCTTACAAACACTTGCTGAAAGCAAATATTCTCATTCACAGAGAACAAACCCTGGTCAAGGCATTTCTTCTTTTCAGGTATTTTTTTTCCCCACACTGAAGTAATGAGAATATTTTTTCTGATGATAAGTGTGATCTTGAAATTTTTGTAGCTCCTCTGATGAAAGACATAAATACCTCACTTTGGAAGGAAATTGCATTTGACTACAAAGTTTGGTTCTGATCAATATTGAAGCCAGACCCTGAAAAAGAAAAATGAGAAGTATTGTGTTGTTCATCTTTTGTTCTCCTGGCTCTCTTAAATCAGTAAGACAGATTTCCCCAGATATACCATCAAACCAAATGGAAAAGATCCTCAAAGATGAAATTAAGAAGAAAGGAAAAATCTGAAAAGGGTACACAACTTAAGGATGTGCTTAAAGGAGTCAACTCCAGCCTGGTTCTTGATAAGGAAACCTGGCCTCCAATACCTTTGCCTTTCATCAGCATATATCTTTTAATTAATTAATCATGAATATCTAAAAAGTTAGTATGGGAAAAGCATTTTGGAGAAATTTTCAATAATCTAATAAGAAAGGTTGTTGTTGATTTTTTAAAAATAGCAATTTCCAGATAATTCTCTGGCTTTCATATCAACATTTACCTGTGACCTGTGGCAAGTGTAAGACAAATTCAGGAAACTAGTCTTGGAATGTTTAAATATGAAAATTCCTTTTTCCCAAGTTCTTGACATATAGGGAATGCTTGTGTTGTACATTACAACATTTTTTAAGTAGATATGATTGCTGTATATTCTCATTCTCTTAGGGAATGAGAAAATGCAATTTTATTTGAGTGATACGATTTTTCAGTTAAGTTCCAAGTCTGACATCTTCTGTAAAATGCATCAGATAAAAAGTGAAAGGAATGATCTCAGCCTTGATGAACTGTTACCAGTTAATGGAGGAAAGACGTTATTAGATGAACTATAATCTGATTCAGCAATAGGTAACCTGTTTTTTCATGCCTTCAATGCCTAGAGACACTCAGAGTCGTTGCTGAAGTGATTTTTTTTTTTACTGAGGCGAAAAGGAGAAAAAAGGAGAAAACATATTTAACATACAGGAAGTAATGCACTGTAATTCATTAAATTAATTTTGATTACATAGTCCAGTGATGGCTAAGTCTTTTCCAGACCGAGTGCCCAAAACGCGCACATGCGTGTGCATTTGCACATGTCTGAAATACCAAAATGCAATGCGCATGTGGCCCCCTATGCGCCCCCCGCACGTGTGCTCACCCCCACACACATGCCCCTGGCCCCACTCATGCACATGTGGCCCCAGGCACACACCCTGCCCCCCCACTCATGCATGGAAGACACCCAAAGACCAGCTGGCTGGCGGGAGGCGTGTGTGCATGTGCGGCGGAGCTGAACTGGGGCAACGGCTCACATGTTCACAGAGAGGGCGCTGAGTGCCACCTCTGGCATGCATGCCATAGGTTCGCCATAACAGACATAGTCAGTTACAAAGGCACAACTATTATTCTTTGTCCAAGCTTAGCTTTGTTGCAGTATAGCTCTCAAAATTCTGCTTGAAGATAAAATGTAATATGTTTGGTATTAAAAAAAAAGTTGCGTGATTCTACTGGGCAATAAAGAACATAAAATCATGAACTTAAACGGGGCCATTTGAAACAGGAATCTGTGCAAAGATCTTTGCAAGAGAAGGTTGTCTAACTTCCACCTGGAAACATTAACTAAAGGGACTCACCTTCTCTCTGGGAATTGGTTTCAGTGCTAAAATGGTCTGCTGACTGGGAAGGTTTTTATTTTTAAAGTACTCCAAAGAGATCTGCTTTCTGAGTTGAAATTCATTATTCCATATTCTTTACTCTAGAACGAAAGGCAAAAGGTCTTGACCTTCTTCAGTGTGAAAATCCTGAAAAATACTGTCAAATTCCCCATCATTTGTCCTTTTTCAAAACTAGCTAAGTCCACGTTTTTAATAGGCTTACTCTTCATAGGCTTACTTTCTAATCCCCTGATCATTTTTGCTACTGTCTATACTTCTCTGAACAATTTTTCTAAATCCTTGCCAAAGTGCAGTGCCTAAAACTAGACATTTGCTCAAGGAGACTTTGACTAATATAGGAGCAAACACTTCCCATGATTTTGAAATTATATTTCTATTGATTCGATCTAACATTGGAAGATTTCTAAATTCTTGTTTCACTACTACCAAATATATATGTATTCCTATATGACTATATATGACTATATATATGACTATATATAGTTATATGACTATAACTTGTTGCTGGCAATCCTTATGATTTATATTGATATATTGACCATCAATTGTGTTGTAAATGTTGTACCTTGATGAACGTATCTTTTCTTTTATGTACACTGAGAGCATATGCACCAAGACAAATTCCTTGTGTGTCCAGTCACACTTGGCCAATAAAAATTCTATTCTATTCTAAAAAATTCTATTCTATTCCTCTACTCTTTTTTCTCTCTCTCTCTTTCTCTTTCTCTCTCTCATCTTCTATCAATTCTCTCTGTGTGTCATCTCTATTATTTTATAATACTTATAATCTACCTCAGTCTCAAAACCAGTGGTGGTATTCAACTGGTTCTATCCGGTTCAGGCGAATTGATAGCGCTGGCTGTGGGAGGCTCCGCCCACCACCCGGATGCAATCACATCCCATTTATCCACATTTTTGATGCTCTGTGTATGCGCGTAAGGCCCTGTGTGAGCACTCACATTTGCAAACTAGTAGTGAAGGTAAGTAAATGCCACCCCTGACCAAAACATTTGGATGGTACGATCTCAAAGAAAAAAATAAAACATAATAATAATTAACCAGACTGGGGGAAAAAATCACCCACCTGAAATAAAACCCACAATAGCCCATCCTGTGCTTCATATATATTTAGTTGGAAAAAACTGAACTGAAAGACAACTTGAATAACTCTATTTTTTCTCTTTGTTACCTGTTAGCATTTTGCTTTCTTCATTCAGCAGTTGGTATACTGATTCTTCTCTTTTTCTTTTATTTTGAACATGATCTCAAGAAGCCCTTTTTATTATTCTCAACATCCTTCACTAACTCAGCTCATGCTGAGCTTGAGCTTTCCTGTCACAGCTGTACAGTTTTGGACATCCTGTCCAAACTCTTCCTTGGAGATCTGTCTCTCTTTTCATTTCCTGTTTAGGTGTCTTTTCATTTTCCAGGCTTTTTGTTTTGTCACAATAGGTTCTTCTATTGCCTTCTCACTCCCAACTCTTTACTGGAATTATTTGCAGTTGTGTTTTTAGCAGAGGGGGGATGCAGTGGCTCAGAGGTCAAGATGCTGAGCTTGTCGATCAGAAAGGTCAGCAGTTCAGCGGTTTGAATCCCTAGTGCTGCATAACGGAGTGAGCTCCCGTTACTTGTCGCAGCTTCTACCAACCTAGCAGTTCGAAAGCACGTAAAAAATGCAAGTAGAAAAATAGGGACCACCTTTGGTGGGAAGGTAACAGTGTTCCATGCACCTTTGGCATTTAGTCATGCCGGCCACATGACCACGGAATTGTTAAAAGACAGCACTGGCTCTTCGGCTTAGAAATGGAGATGAGCACTGCCCTCTAGAGATGGGAATGACTAGCACATATGTGCAAGGGGAACCTTTACCTTTACCTACTTTTAGCATGTCCTTAATAGGAACTCCAATTACCTTTTATCATTAGGAGAGTCTACTTAATGGGATGCTACTGAAATCTAATTTTCTGATGCCCAAGATTAGTCTTTGATTACATAGATTTGATTTTCCTTAAAATTAAGAGTTTCATCACTCTTTTCTACTACTTCCAGTTCTTCTTCTTTGTTGATTAATATTACATTAAGAATGACTATTAGTTCTTCTTTTTTTATTATAAATATTGTAAGACAGGACATTGCTTTA